>NW_020837969.1:14908840-15470793 GCF_003676395.1 Aethalodelphis obliquidens | reverse complement strand
TGTGTGTGTGTGTGTGTGTGTGTGTGTGTGTGTGTGTGTGTGTGTGTCTGCCTGCAATAAGGAAATAAGGTCTACTCTAAAGATTAGGGTTGATAGAGCATAAAGGATATGTGACCTATTTGGGGAGCAATGGAAAAGTATTAGTAAAGAAATTCATCTATAAAATTTAATTTTTGAAAAATCTAAAGAATGAATTGTTGAGGTTAGAAAACAGAATACCAATTACGAAACGTGTAATGTTCCAGTTGAGAAATGACTGTGGCTAGATCAGAGAAGTGGCCATGCAGATAAACAGGAAGTGAATTATTTAAAGAGCAACTTCAGAGACTGAACTTCCCAAACTTGGGAATGAACTGAATATAATGCAAGAGAGAAACGATTCCTGGCTTTGGAAACTTGATTGCTGGTGATGTCATTTGTTAATACTGGAAATAGAAAAGGAAAAAGAAGTTTAAAGGGGGTAACAGTAAAGACTAAAAGTTTACGTTTTGAAACATTTAGTTGGAGGATCCTGTAAGGGAAGTCCAGTGGACTGTTAGATGTACATACGTTTGTATTTCAAGACAGAGGGCTAAGTTGGAGATAATAAACTTGGGAGTCATGAACATGATATCATAGCATTAAATCAGTAAATGGGAAAGATGAGTAACTAAAACAAAAACCTAGAATAGCTTTTACAGAAGAGTCAGAGGAAGACTCCTAGAACGAAGATTGGAAAGAATGACCTGGGAGTGTGGAAAAAAGACACCAAGTGTGCTCCAGGAATTGGAAAAAAATATCAGCTTTTAAAGTAAAAGCAGTCTACAAGAGACCCGCTTCAGACCTAGGGACACATACAGACTGAAAGTGAGAGGATGGAAAAAGATATTCCATGCAAATGGAAATCAAAAGAAAGCTGGAGTAGCAATTCTCATATCAGACAAAATAGACGTTAAAATACAGACTGTTACAAGAGACAAAGAATGACACTACATAATGATCAAGAGATCTATCCAAGAAGATATGACAATTGTAAATATTTATGCACCCAACATAGGAGCACCATAATACATAAGGCAAATGCTAACAGCCAAAGAAGGGGAAATCAATAGTAACACAATCATAGTAGGGGACTTTAACACCCCAATTTCAACAATGGACAAATCATCCAAAATGAAAATAAATAAGGAAACACAAGCTTTAAATGATACATTAAACAAGATACACTTAATTGATATTTATAGGACATTCCATCCAAAAACAACAGAATACACTTTCTTCTCAAGTGCTCTGGGAACATTCTCCAAGATAGATCATATCTTGGGTCACAAATCAAGCCTCGGTAAATTTAAGAAAACTGAAATCATATCAAGTATCTTTTCCAACGACAACGCTATGAGACTAGAATCAGTAACAGGAAAATATCTGTAAAAAAATACAAACACGTGGAGGCTAAACAACACACTACTTAATAACCAAGAAATCACTGAAGAAATCAAAGAGGAAATCAAAAAATACCTAGAAACAAATGACAATGAAAACACGACGACCTAAAACCTATGGGATGCAGCAAAAGCAGTTCTAAGAGGGAAGTTAATAGCAATACAGTCCTACCTCAAGAAACAAGAAACATCTCAAATAAACAACAAAACCTCACACCTAAAGCAATTAGAGAAAGAAGAACAAAAAAACCCCAAAGTTAGCAGAAGGAAAGAAATCATAAAGATCAGATCAGAAATAAATGAAAAAGAAATGAAGAAAACGATAGTAAAGATCAATAAAAATAAATGCTGGTTCTTTGAGAAGATAAAATTGATAAACCATTAGCCAGACCCATCAAAAAAAAAGGGAGAAGACTCAAATCAATAGAATTAGAAATGAAAAAGGAGAAGTAGCAATTGACACTGAAGAAATATAAAGGATCACAAGAGATTACTATAATCAACTATATGACAATAAAAAGGACAACCTGGAAGAAATGGACAAATTCATAGAAAAGCACAACCTTCCAAGACTGAACCAGGAAGAAACAGAAAATATACACAGACCAATCACAAGCACTGAAATTGAGACTGCGAATAAAAATCTTCCAACAAACAAATGCCCAGGACCAGATGGCTTCACAGGTGAATTCTATCAAACACTTAGAGAAGAGCTAACACCTATCCTTCTCAAACTATTCTAAAATATAGCCTAGGGAGGAATACTCCAAACTCATTCTACGAGGTCACCATCACCCTGATACCAAAACCAGGCAAAGATGTCACAAAAAAAGAAAACTACAGGCCAATATCACTGAGGAACATAGATGCAAAACTCCTCAACAAAATACTAGCAAACAGAATCCAACAGCACATTAAAAGGATCATACACCATGATCAACTGGGGTTTATCCCAAGAATGCAAGGGTTCTTCAATATATGCAAATCAATAAATGTGATAAACCATATTAAAAAATTGAAGGAGGAAAACGATATCATCATGTCAATAGATGCAGAAAAAGCTTTTGACAAAATTCAACACTGATTTATGATAAAAACCCTCCAGAAAGTAGGCATAGAGGAAACTTATCACAATGTAATAAAGGCCATATGACAAACATACAGCCAACATTGTTCTCAACGGTGAAAAACTGAAACCATCTCCTCTAAGATCAGGAACAAGACAAGGATGTCCACTCTCACCACTATTATTCAACATAGTTTTGGAAGTTTTAGCCACAGCAATCAGAGAAGAAAAAGAAATAAAAGGAATCCAAATCGGAAAAGAAGAAGTAAAGCTGTCACTGTTTGCAGATGACATGATACTCTACATAGAGAATCCTAAAGATGCTACCAGAAAACTACTAGAGCTAATCAATGAATTTGGTAAAGTAGCAGTATACAAAATTGATGCACAGAAATCTCTTGCATTCCTATACACTAATGATGTAAAATCTGAAAGAGAAATTAAAGAAACACTCCCATTTACCATTGCAACAAAAAGAATAATAAACCTAGGAATAAACCTACCTAAGGAGACAAATGACCAGTATGCACAAAACTATAAGACACTTATGAAAGAAATTAAAGACGATACCAACAGATGGAGAGATATACCATGTTCTTGGATTGGAAGAATCAACATTGTGAAAATGACTATACTACCCAAAGCAATCTACAGAATCAATGCAATCCCTATCAAACTACCAATGTCATTATTCACAGAACTAGAACAAAAAATTTCACAATTTGTATGGAAACACAAAAGACCCTGAATAGCCAAAGCAATCTTGGGAAAGAAAAAAAAGGAGCTTGAGGAATCAGGCTCCTGGACTTCAGACTATACTACAAAGCTACAGTAATCAAGACAGTATGGTACTGGCACAGAAACAGAAAGATAGATCAATGGAACAGGATAGAAAGCCCAGAGATAAACCCACGCATATATTGTCACCTTATCTTTGATAAAGGACGCAGGAACATACAAGGGAGAAAGGACAACCTCTTCAATAAGTGGTGCTGGGAAAACTGGACAGCCACATGTAAAAGAATGAAATTAGAACACTCCCTAACACCATACACAAAAATAAACTCAAGATGGATTAAAGACCTAAATGTAAGGCCAGACACTATGAAACTCTTAGAGGAAAACATAGGTAGAACACTCTATGACATAAATCACAGCAAGATCCTTTTTGACTTACCTCCTAGAGTAATGGAAAAAAAACAAAACAAAAAACAAATGGGACCTAATGAAACTCAAAAGCTTTTGCACAGCAAAGGAAACCATAAACAAGACGAAAAGACAACCCTCAGAATGGGAGAAAATATTTGCAAATGAAGCAACTGACAAAGGATTAATCTCCAAAACATACAAGCAAGTCATGCAGCTCAATATCAAAAAAACAAACAAACCAATCCAAAAATGGGCAGAAGACCTAAATAGACATTTCTCCAAAGAAGATATACAGATGGCCAACAAACACATGAAAGAATGCTCAGCATCACTAATCATTAGAGAAATGCAAATCAAAACTACAATGAGGTATCACCTCACACCAGTCAGAATGGCCATCATCAAGAAATCTACAAACAATAAATGCTGGAAAGGGTGTGGAGAAAAGGGAACCCTCCTGCACTGTTGGTGGGAATGTAAATTGACACAGCCACTATGGAGAACAGTATGGAGGTTCCTTAAAAAACTACAAATAGAACTACCATAAGACCCAGCAATCCCACTACTGGGCATATACCCTGAGAAAACCATAATTCAAAAAGAGTCATGTACCACAATGTTCATTGCAGCTCTATTTACGACAGCCAGGACATGGAAGCAACCTATGTGTCCATCGACTGATGAATGGATAAAGAAGATGTGGCACATATATACAATGGAATATTACTCAGCCATAAAAAGAAACGAAATTGAGTTATTTGTAGTGAGGTGGATGGACCTAGAGTCTGTCATACAGAGTGAAGTAAGTCAGAAAGAGAAAAACAAATACCGTATGCTAACACACATAAATGGAATCTAAAAAAATTTTAAAAAAAAAAGTTTCTCATGAACCTAGGGGCAGGACAGGAATAAAGACACAGACACAGAGAATGGACTAGAGGACACGGGGAGGGGGAAGGGTAAGCTGGGATGAAGTAAGACAGTGGCATGGACTTATATATACTACCAAATGTAAACTAGATAGCTAGTGGGAAGCAGCCACATAGCACAAGGAGATCAACTCGGTGCTTTGTGACCACCTAGAGGGGTGGGTTTGGGAGGGTGGGAGGGAGACGCAAGAGGGAGGACATATGGGGATATATGTATATGTATAGCTGATTCATTTTGTTATAAAGCAAAAACTAACACACCACTGTAAAGCAATTATACTCCAGTAAATATGTTAAAAATAAATAACATTTTTATGTTGCTTCTATGTCAATAATAAAGTAAAAGCAAAGTTTTGGGGGTTGCACTCAGGAACATGTATGTTTTTGTTCTTGGGGAAAGCAGTTTTAATTGTGCAATGGTGACAATGTTCATTTTGAAATAGATTAGATAGCACATTAAGGAGGTACAAAAATCAAAGAAGAGAAGTTTTGTTTTTGGTTTGGTTTAGTTTTAGTTAAAGTTGGAAAAGAAACACATGTTAAATTGCTAATGAGAAGTAGATTATAAAGGCTGAAAATGTAACAGGGAAGGGTAATAGGACCATGGTTCCTAAGTTAGTGGAAGGAGATGGGATCCAGAATATAGATTAGAAAAATAGAATTAGATTGAAAATATAGCCTTATACACTACTTCAGAGAAGAAGGAGAGGCTGGACCTGGATACAGACAGTTAGAACATTATGGGAAATCCTCCGTTTCTGCACGGTTTGCTACAGAAGTGAAATGGGGCAGGAACTGGGAGTCAGGGTTTGAGGAAAGTGGAAAATGTCTGAAATATCTCATGAAGAGAATAAGGTAAAGGTGATTGACAAAAACAAGGAGAAACTCCTGACAAAAACAAGCAGAAACTCCTGATTATTGGATACCATGAATTTAGAGTGGCTCCAATCTCTAAAGTTGTGGAATTATTTACAGTAGCTCTGATTCTCTCATTTGAACATGTGGAAAAGGCAAACATCTAAATTGGGATTTGGGGATGCTGGGATTTGGGATGATGGAGTGAGAGATATAAAACAAATCTTTGAAGTGATATATCATGAAGAGGATTGTTTAAATATAAGATTTTGTGATATAAAAATTCTTTATGACAAAGCCCAGTGGGAAATAACGGCTAAAATGAAAGGAAAATCATGGTCTCTCATGATAAGGAGGTTAGGGAACTTAGCAATTAGGGTGATGAATGTGTCACCCACATGAACACTGAAGTCATTTTGGATGACGCAGCAGGATTCAAGGAGGAGAAAAAAGTGACCCTGGTTTTTAAATCTCCAATGAATAATAGAGGATGACAAGAAGCACAGTGATGACAGCAACAAGTTGAGTTAGAGAATGTCTACCTGGAGGTCGTGAGCCTCAAAAAGCACATTTCATACAAAGGTGTTGGAACAATTGTATGGGAGTGGCCATTCTGAAGTTTTTAGTTTGTAGGAGAATGAGCTACCTCTATCTGAAGTATTGTAGGCAAAATGCTGTACTCAGTGGAAAGCCAAGGTTTAGTTAAAATAAAGAGGTAGAAAAAATATTCTGTGAAAATTTCCAAAGATCTAAGGACCAAGGAATGAATGGTCTGAGGTCATAAAGACAATTTTTGGAAACAGTAGAAAAGCTGTGATAGGAGAGATGAGCAGAGCTTATCGGGATAAGAAAACAGAGGCGGATTGAGGACCAGAAGCGCTGACATCTTGAGAGGTTACCAAGAAGAACAGGGATTTTAGAGATAGTGAGTATATGTAGCCCCAATTTTTCAAACTGACTAATCCTAGAATTTTCCTAGGTGTGAATGCAGGGGCTGGGCGGCGGGGTGGTAACTCAGACCTCTTAACCTATGATCACTTGCTTCTCTACAAAATAAATTTCCTCATCTCTCAGCTAGCAGATCACTGTAAGGTAAAGCCATGGATACAAAAACAGAGGTATTCTGCAGAAGTAAACACAGATCTGGAGTCTAGTACACTTATGAAATGAAATTCAAGACTTCAGCCTTTGGCAGAGAGCGTCCCCAAGGAGGAGGTGCACAGCCAGAAAGTTTCCTGGCTACGTAGCCCTGACCCTCCAAATTCACCCCCAGCAGCCTCCCAGAGCCTTAGATTTATTTTGAGCCCACAGTGTTCTGAGACTTAAAGGCAGAGGAGCAGAGTAATTAAGATGTGGATCTACTGCTCTCCTGGTTTTGGGCAGTTATCTTACTTTTCTCACTTTAGATGCTTATCTATGAAACAGATGTAGCTTCCTCCTTGAATTGTTGTGAGGATTAAAGTAAACAGATCTAAAACACCTAGCACAGAGGTGGAATAAAATATGTGTTCAATAAATGGTAGCTTTTATTCATTTTTTTCCCGAATAATGTTCTGGCAAGAAGCACATAGAGCTTTTCTGAGACTGCTCATTGTACCTCGCTGAAAGATGGGGAAAAAAGGATCCAGTTTTAGAAAAGGTGTCTCACTTCCTTCACTGAATTTTCCTGGTTCCAAGCCAGTCTTCTCTCCCTGCCTACTCCTCCTTTAAAAACTGCAATCCAGTAGTTTCTTGGACCTCAGCATTGGAAATTCTGATTCTTAATTCCAGGGAGGGACCACACAGTTCTGTATTTTTAATACCTCATGGGAGAATCTGGTGCACAGCCCGGGTTTCAGACCACTGTAAACTGTACGCTATTCTAGAAAGTCACAAGAGTCTTCATCAATGTAGGCATTAGGTGAAAATGAGATTCATAGATAACAAGTAATATCTCACACATTTCACCTCTAAACAGAGAAAATTTTGAATAACCTCTGAATTATTTGGCTCAGTTATCAGTCTTTACTTTCAGCTTAGCGTCCATACAGGACTAGTTTATTCTTTAGTCACAGATCATTTCAGATAATGAAGGTCTACTCCCTGACTTCTCAACCCCACCCTTCCCTAACTACTTCACATTCTTGCCTCAATGTCTCTGCTTCTTCTTCTTTGCTTTTTTTATCCCAAAGCTAAAAATAGAAGTCTTTATTTCCTTTTTAGTAGATATTACATCTACACACGGTACATAATTCAAAAAATCCAAATTGCATATAGTGGAAAGTTGATTTCCATCTATTTTCTGTTTCCTAGCCACCTACTCCCACGACTTGGAGACAAGCACTGTAACAGTTTCTGAAATATCCTTTGCATGATAAACATATTTTTCCATACAAATGGGAGTGGATTATACCTCTGCTTTGCATATTTCTCACATTACAATGGACACTAGAGAATTTTCTATATCAGTATATATAGATATTTATCATTCTTTATAATAGGTGCATATTCTCCAGTGTTTGAATGCAACAGCATTTTATTTAGTTAGCTTCCTTGTTAAAAAAAATTACCATTTTCAGGCAGCTCTATACATACTATGAAGGAACAATATCCACACATTATGTTTAAAAGGCAAGAAGGTGAAATTACGGGACAGCAAGACTAGAGCGAGTAGGAGATTATATTTTGGTTTTTTATGAAATATTTGTGACACAGAAAAGAATATTTGTCACAGATACAGATTACTATATATACAGATTTTATGAAACAAAACAGAGAAACAAACACTTCTGACCCAATCAACCAACTTAATAAAACATCACCCATAACTTTGAGGCACCTGTCTCCTTCTGTCCATTCTATCCCCCTGCCCCCTGCTTTTCTTTATACTTCCATTAACATATTTATTGAATTTTATATTATAGAATCACACAGCATAATTTTTTTTATGACTTGCTTCTTTTATTTATGTATTAGCTTTCTAGGATTCAACCCTTCTAACGTATGTAGTTTGAATTTACTCATTTTCACTGCAATGTAACGTCCAATTCATGGACATTGGACAATTTCATTATCCATTTTTTCACCAACGAATGTTTGGGTCGCTTGCAGGTTTTTGTTTTTGTTTTTACTATTATTAACAATGCTACTTACACATGATTCCTTGTACAAATGGGCAAACATTTCTCTAGTGCATATGCTAGGATTGAATGTGCTCATATTCAACTCATAAGATAAACCAAATTGTACAAATTTAAACTCTATAGTTTCATAGTGTCCCCATTGTCCTATATCTTGTCAAAATTTGCTATTGTCATACTTTGAATATTTATCAATGTATTGAGCATATCATGGTATTTCATTGAATATCAACATGCTTTTCACTGGTTATTATAAATTTGAACATTTTTTATATATTAAAACATACAACTAACATACTAAGTATACTGTTATATATTTATTGAATGTTTATATTTCTTCTGTGAAACACTAGTGTGTATCTTTTGTCCACTTTTTTGTTATTTCCTCTGTGAAATTTTTTTCACATTTTGCCTATTTTTATTGGTTTACTGATTTATAATAATATTTCATTTATTTTCAATAGTACTCCTTTTTCAATTTTATGTACGACAAAAAAATCTTCTCAGTATGTGAACTGCATTTTTTTCTTCATTATATCTTTTGATGAAAAGAAGTTCATAACTTTAATAGAGTCAAATTTATCAAACTTTTATTTTATGCTTTGTACTATGTATATATTATTTAAGAAATCTTTTCCTGCCTGAAGGCCATAATGGAATTATTTTATATTTTCTTCCAAGTTTTTAAGTTTTCCTTTCACATTTAAATTATTAGTGTATACAAAGTTCATACACCCAGAGATAGGTACATACATAGACAGATGGACAGAGAGTTTTTTGTGGACTAGTACACATTTTCTCCACTGATGCTCAGTGCCCCCTCCTCATTCATCAAATATCCATATCTTCATTGTGCTGCTTCTAGACTATCAAATTTCTGTTTTTTATTGGTCTATTCCTGTACCAAGACCATTGTCTTATTTTCTATAGATTATAATGCATCTTGATTCCTGACAAAGCATATCTTCCCACTTCATTCCACTTCAAGAATTTTTCTGCACTCTTGGCTCTTTGAATGTCCATGTAAATTTTTTAATTAAGTTTTCCCATTTCCTTATAAATTCTGTTGGATTTGGATTTTGAGTTGAAATTGTTTTGGTAGTATAATTTTGATGAGAATCACACACACACATATACATTCGTTGGTCTTATAAATATTTAAAATTATATTGTCTAAATCTTTATTGCTAATGCATAGAAAGGCAATTGATTTTAATATCAACATCCATATCTATCTTGAACTATCCTATTCTGTGAATTCACAGGTACTTCTGTGTGTGTGTGTGTGTGTGTGTGTGTGTGTGTGTGTGTGTGTGGAGAGGAGTTTCTATTTGGACAATTGCATCATTTGTGAATACTGACAAGTTTTATTTCTTCTATTACAGTCATTATTCCTATGATGGCTTGGACTTCTATTACAGTGTGAATTAGAAACAATACTAGCAGGAAATTGTGCCTTGTCATGATTTACAAATACTCATTCTATAGCATTTCCCCATGGAGAATGATGCTTGCTTTAAGTCTTAAATATATAGATTTTTACCAGATTAAAGAAGTTCTCTTCTACTTCTAATATGATAAGAGTTTTAGCATGAATAATTATGAATTTTACCAAATGCTTTTTTTTCTATTTCTACTGAAATGCTCTTGTGTTTTTTCTTCTTTAATTTCTTAATGTAAGGAATTGCAGGGGGCTTCCCTGGTGGCTCAGTGGTTAGGAGTCTGCCTGCCAATGCAAGGGACACAGGTTCAAGCCCTGGTCCAGGAGGATTCCACATGCCGCGGAGCAACTAAGCCCGTGTGCCACAACTACTGAGCCTGCACTCTAGAGCCCGTGAGGCACAACTACTGAAGCCCACGCGCCTAGAGCCAGTGCTCTACAACGAGAGAAGCAACTGCAATGAGAGGCCCGTGCACCGCAACGAAGAGTAGCTCCCGCTCGCTGTAACTAGAGAAAGCCCGCGTCCAGCAACAAAGACCCAATGCAGCCAAAAATAAATAAAATAAATATTTTAAAAAAGGAATTGCATTAATAAATTTCCTAGTATTAAAGTAACACTGCATTGGGACTTCCCTAATGGTGCAGTGGTTAAGAATGTGTCTGCCAATGCAGGGGACATGGGTTCAAGCCCTGGTCCGGGAAGATCCCACATGCCGCAGAGCAACTAAGCCCGTGCACCACAACTCCTGAGCCTGCGCTCTAGAGCCCGCAAGCCACAACTACTGAAGCCCACATGCCTAGAGCCCATGGTGTGCAACAAGAGAAGCCCACGCACAATGAAAGAGTAGCCACCACTCGCCACAACTAGAGAAAGCCCACGCACAGCAATGAAGACCCAACAGAGCCAAAACTAAATAAATTTATAAAATAAATAAAGTACCACTGCATTATTGGAATAAACCCCAAATGGTCATGATGAATGAACTTTTTTTATACTCTGCTGGGTTTTTTGATAACATTGTGTTTAGAATATTTACATAAATGGTCATGAACACGATTGGCTTTTTTAGATTTTGGTACTTAGAATTTATAGGGGAGCATTCCTTCTTTCTATTCACTGAATGATTTTATATGAGACAGAAATTAGGATTCTGGTCTTTATGTTTTTTGGTGTGGGAAATTTTTTTTTGCTAATTAAATGTCATTAATGATAATAACTCAAATTTCTTATTTCCTCTTAAGTCAGCTTTATAAGTTATATATTTTTAGTTCATTTAGTCTGTCTTAAAATTTATTTGCGTTAAGCTATTTATTTTATCCTTTTCCCTTTTTAAAATCTGTGTTCTATCTTTATCTATGACATTTCTTTCTAATCAATTTTGTCACAGGTTTGTTAATTTTTTTGTTATTTCAAATATTTCTCAGGAATATGAAGAATGCATTCCAGCATGTGACTCTTACTTTGGTATAAGAAGCTGCAAGTGTCCAGAGGAAAATTTATTGATTTTTCTTCTCTAAGCTTTCTTTAGAGGCATTCAGATTTGTGTTATTTGGGTGGGAATCCGGTATTCGGTTTGGGAAAGGTTGTTCTATGAGCCTCCCTGTACTGGAAGAACTCTATGAAGTGGAATGTCTCATCTACACTTCAGTCCACTGGGAGATCACCCATAGTCAATGCCTGATGACTCCATTCCAGTCAATCTGAAGAGCCTCTTAATCCAAGACTAGGCCCTCCTAAAGGCACGACTAGAGTCTTGGAATACTTTAGTTAAATCTCGCAAGAATGCAATGTTCCCATTACCCAAGTAATTTGTTTATTGGTGATTTTATTCAGGCAAAGAATCCACTGAAGTGACAGTAACATCACAGTTACATCATGAAATTCATTTCCTTCAATATAATTAAATACAACAATCTCTGTAGGATATACAAATGCAAAATCCAAAGGATAGAAGGGAAGCAAAAAGAGAACCAACAAAACTATTCCCATGAAGTTATGAAGGCTTACCTAATTTTTTTCAACTTTCCATTGAAAACAACTGAATGCATAAGATGGGGAGGGAGGGATCTGGGTGGTGGCAGGAACATAAATTCTCACATGTGAGAAAACAAGAACTAAAGGAGAGTTAGGAGTGACCAGAAGGAGAGGGCATCCTTGCTAAACACTTCCTGGCTGCTTCTGAATAGAGAAACTCCCGAAGGGCAGGTCAGGAAGTCTAGGCAGACATTTGCATCAAATGCATGGTAATCCTGGGGCAAGTTTAAAGTTGGATTCTGATCCCGTTGATTGTCAAATCTCCTTCTTTTCTAACATGTGGATTTAAAATTATAAATTTTCCTCTGAGCATCACTTTGGCTCAAGCCTTCAGATTTCAAGGCATGCTATTTTTTTTCTTATGGTTCTAAGTATTTTCTAATTTGCAATATGATTGTACGTAGATGCATTAATTACTTAGAAGTATGCTTTGCAAAAAATAATCCAAATGCATGGAATTTTTTCTTAATGTTTTGTTACTAACTTCTAACTTAACTTCTCCCTAGTCAAAAATGTGGTCTCTGTGATACTATTTTTTTTAAGTGTTGATATTTGCTTTATGGCCAAATATGTGCCAATATATACAAATAATCTATGTGTATTTGGGAGAAATAAAGTCAGTATACTTCATTGTTATTATAGAAGTTGATGCATATCCATTACATAAATATAGGAATTTTTTTCTTCAGTTTCTATGCTTTTACTGATACTTCTTTTCCTGCTTAATCTCTCAGTTACTGAGTAAAAGTGCTAAAGTTTCTCACTGTGAAGATGGATTTGTCAATATCTCCTTGTAGTTACATCAATTTTTGTTTTATATACTTTCAAGCTATTCCATTAGTTATGTACATATTTAGAATTATTATATCCTCCTGGTAAATCGAATATATGAGTGACTCTTTTTTCTCTTCTAATGCTTTTTCCATAAAATACATGTAGTTGCTATTATTATAACCATACAAATTTCTCTTGGTTAGTATTTACACAATATATCTTTTTTGTTTCTGTTTTCATCCTTTTATTATCCTTATGTTTAAGTCTGTCTTGTACGGAGTTGGATTTGTTTTACTATCAAGTGTGACAACTTGATTTTTTTTGTAAGAGTTCAATTAATTTAAATTAATTATTAGCATTACTATATTTTTACTCATTTATGCCATCATATTTTTATTTTCTCTTTATTTTTTCTGTCTTCTTTCTCCCTTCTAACCTTCTTTTGAAGTAACTGAGTCTTTTCTCATTCTACATTTTTTCCCTCTACTGATTTAGAAGACATGCATTTTATCCTTTTCATGGTTACTACTGAAATTTTTAATATAAAACCTCTATGCCTCACTCTACCTTAGGGCCACCCTGTTGCACAACTCCACAAGTTAAGCATAGCAGTAGCCCAGCCCCATGCTCTAAAATCTTTAACAATAAAAGAATCTTAAAAATCTTTAACCCCATCAGCTTCCTCCTCGTTGAAAAGCCATTTTTGCCCTATATTTTAGCTTTCTGTATCTTTTTAACCTTACATGTTAGACATTTTTATTATTGTTTTATTCAATCAATATCTGTTGCAATTTACCCACATTTTAAATTTCTTTTACTTTTCACTCTTTCTTGAATCTCAGATATTCATTCCAGGATTCTTTCTTTTTTCCTTGTGTCTTTCAGGCAACACTTCAGCGAGATTTTTCTTTTTTGTAGTAAGCACTCAATTTTTTATGTTTGAAAAACTGTTTTGAAGCTTGTTTTTTAGAGTTTTACAATATACACAATTTTATATTTAGTTATATTCCCTAAACACTTTGAAAATATAATTTTACTGTTGACCATCCCCAATGTCACTGTTGAAGCTAAGAGTCTAACTGTTCCTTTGTAGGTAATCTGTCTTTTTAACTGGTTGCTTTCACGATTACTACTATTGTTGTTGTTGACTTTATTTTTAGAGCTGTTTTAGGTTTACAGAAAAATTGGGCAGAAAGTACAGAGAATTCCCATATACCCCTCACCATCTCCACCACCAACCACAGTTTCCCCTAATATTAACATCTAGGCTAGCACTAGTGTGGTATGCATGTTACAATCAATGAGCCAATATGATACATTAATATGAACTGAAGTACATAGTTTACGTTAGGGCTCATTGTTCAAGTTGTACATTGTATAGGGTTTGGCAAATGTATGATGACACGTATCCATCATTACAGTATCATACAGAATAGCTTCACTGCCCTAAACACTGCCTGTGCTCCCTTCCTTCCTTCCTCCTAACCCTGGGCAACCCTGATCTTTTTACTATCTTTTTACTATCTTCATAGTTTTGACTTTTCCAGAATGTCATATAGTCATATACAGTATGTAGTCTTTTCAGATTGGATTCTTTCACTTAGTAATCAGCTTTTAAGATTCCTCCATGTCTTTTCATGGCTTGACAGTCTGAGGGTTGTGAGGGCCTCCTTACAAATTTATCTAAGATGCAAGTACACATCTAAACTAAGCTTCTATTTTTTTTTTTTGAATTTTTTAAATTTTCAATTGAAGTACAGTTGATTTACAACGTTGTGTTAGCTTCAGCTGTATAGCACAGTTACTCATATATACATATATTCTTTTTCAGATTATTTTCCTTATAGATTGTAGGTTATTACAAAATATTGAGTATAGTTCCTTGTGCTATACAGTAGGTCCTTGTTGGTTATCTATTGTATATGTAGTATCAATAGTATGTATATGCTAACCCATCAGCCAGACAGAGAAAGACAAATATCATATGATATCCCTTAAATGTGGAATCTTAAAAAAAAAAAAAAAAAAAAAAAGGGAATTCCCTGGCAGTCCAGTGGTTGAGACTACACACTTCCACTGCAGGGGGTGCAGGTTTGATCCCGCATGCTGTGCAGTGGCGTGGCCAAAAAATATTTTTTAATAAATTTTTTTAATAATAAAAAAATAAAAAGATACAAATGAACTTACTTACAAAACAGAAGTAGACCCACAGACATAGAAAACAAATTTATGGTTACCAAAAGGGAAAGGTGGGGGGAGGGATAAATTAGGAGGATGGGATTAATATATACACACTTCTATTTTCTTGGAGGAACAGTCTAGTTTCATATAAGACTATTCTTCCTGTTAGTAGAACACTGACCGTGCCCTTTGTGAATCAACAATCACAATATTACTGTACTAAGGAATAGTTAACTCTTTTTTTGGCATGCCTTACATTACAGTAGATACTACTCTGGCCGTAACAGACTCTCTTAGAAATCTAACAGCACTACTGTCTACTTCTGTTAATTCAATTTTAAAATCTTACCTATTTCCCATCCATCCCTGTCAATGGACAAACGGTTCTCTTCCAGTATATCTGACCACATAATAAAATCATATATAGTAGAGTCATTCTTATAATAAGATTGTTTTCAAATGGTGGAGACAGACCAAAATCTCACTGTAATTTTCACCAATCTATGGAGTTACATTCATTCTAATATTGTTTCCATAGCTGTTATTCAAAGCCAGTCACTCCCAAGGCAACATTAGTATTATTTGAGAAGCACAAATAAAGATTTCCCAGGTGAAAAATTTCCCTCCCACTAAGCTGCCACTAGGGAAAGAAAGAAATTAACATTTATTGAGTTTCTTCTAAATGTGAAGCACTCTCATAAAAATTTATCTCATTTAATCCTCACAACATGCTACAAGATGGGTACTATTATCCAAATTTTGACACTTGGGGAAACTAAAGGCTGCTGGTTTTCTCTGCAGGTAGGGACTCTGCCCTTTATCTGTTATTCCTTCAGGACAGCTCAGTGGTGGACTCAAAAGAGGTACTCAATAAAAGGTCAGCTGAATAAACAAACCTTGAAAAGGCTAAAAATATTTTTCTGGGGTCAAAAACTTTCTAAGAAGCCAAGAGAAGATTCAAACCCTATTCTGACTCCAAATTTCTAACCTTTATTAAGAGCCTAAATTACACCAGGTGCTAAGATTGTGCTGACAATTAAGTTTACATAACAGTATAACTTAAACATCGTAAGTTGGACTTCAACTACGTGAGCCACAACTACTGAAACCTGCGTGCCTAGAGCCCATGCTCCACAACGAGAAGCCCGCACACCGCAATGAAGAGCAGCCCCCGCTTGCCGCAACTAGAGAAAGGCCGTGCACAGCAACAAAGACCCAATGCAGCCAAAAAAAAAAAAAAAACGTTAAGGAAGTGAAATATCTGTAAGTACTCTGCACTTTAATCAGTACCTAGGACATAGCTGGGATACAGTAATATTATTTCCCTTTCCCTATTTGAATAGAGATACATTAGATTTTTCTGGAGCCAATTCTCTCTTGGATCATCCAGACCACAGACATCACTGATATCTCACATGTGGGACTAATTGATATCCATGTATCTTCTTGGCCTGAACCAACAGCAGGATTTTCTGAGACTGTATCCTGTTCTTCTAATGTGTGCCCATCACTATGATATGTATTATGAAAGAAGAACCAGACAAAAAGCAACATTTGTTTTATAGTCAGTATGTGCCACCCTGGACCTAGTCACACAGCTAAAAAGTGAAGGACTTGGAATCCAGTCTAACTCTCCCAGGTTTCCATACTGTGTCTCATAAAAAGTTAAAAAGTAAAGAAAGGTGAAGAGGTCGGGAGTAAAACTGATCAGCGTGCAAAAAAAGATAAACCGTATTTGTTAAATCAATGAAATCTAAATGCAGAGTCAGCTGGGGAAAAGAAGGAAATAGAGAAGAAAAAGGAGGAGACAGAGGAGAAGACAATCTTTTCTAACTTTTCACTTACTGACTCAGAGCACAAAGATGCAGGAGCCCACTGAGCTCTCCAAGCCTGTCCTTCCACTCAGCTTGGACAATTCTAACATCTTTTTACACGCAAATACTCCCAGCAACTCTCCCTATTCCTGGCACAATGGGCTGCTTGGAATTCACCTTCGAATCATAGAAGGATCTACCCAATCCGTAAAATTGATCCCAATTCTAATAAGCCCTAAGGAGTTTATTGAAAATCTTTTATGCTTTCAACTTTGCTTGTAAACACATCATCTTATTCACAGAAGAAAGATATTTTGTCAATAGCAACCAGAAGATGTCAACAACAGAGTCAGTATAGTGTGCCTGTCTGGACTGACTCCCCTGGCCACTGGCTGTGGCTCTACCAGACGGTCTCAGCACTTCAAGGTGCCTCTGCCCTGGTCCTGAGCGAGGTCTGCCTCAGCCCCTGGAGCTAACTTGGTACTCAGTGGAAAAACATGATTGTAATCCTTATTTTCAGTTAAGAAGTGAAGGTCTTTCCTTCACCTCCTCCTTCCCCGCCTCCTATACCCTTAATGTGTATTTGTTTTCTATCCCTGCTGTAACCAATAACCACAAATTCAGTGGCTTAAAATAACACAAGTTTATTATCTCACAGTTGCGGAGAAACAAAAGTCTGAAATCATTTTTCCTAGGTTAAAATCAAGGTGTAGGCGAGCCTGCATTCCTTCTGGAAGATCTAGGGGAAAATCTGTTTCTTTGTCTTTTCTAGAAGCCACATACAGTCCTTGGCTTGTAGCCCTTTCCTTCATCTTCAAGGCCAAGAGAGTAGTATCATTTCTCCCATCTGACCTCTACTTAATCCTTACATGTTGCCCACAATTCCCCTATCATCTCCATTTCTTCTCATGGCCAGTGACACCCCACTAAATGGTTATTTCAAGCAGTTGTTGCAGGGTATGCAAAAGTGAGTGGGGATCAGTGTAGTTCAGGCCACTTCAGCCAGGCTGTAGGCTTTTTTCAGGCATGAGGCTGGCACCACCCCATGTGCAATCACAAGCTTTGTAGATGCAGTCATCTGTCTCAGTGCCTGAAATCCCTCTTACCAGGCATGAGATGAGGGGAAAGTAAGCTCTAATCTTCTCCCATAAAAGTGGGATCCAGGGTCCCAAGTGTACAAGTTACTCTCTCCAAAGAAAGCCTCCCATTTCCCAATAAACATCCAGCTGCATCAACTTTAACACTGGCCCACTTAAAGCAAAAGTAAATGAAAAAGCTATTTTTTTCCAACTCCTTTTTTTAACATAAGAAAAAATGAGGAGATTGTCACATAGATGATCTTGATCCTCTGTGGAAGCCTAAAGGAGTTCCATTTTAACATCCTGTCATATATGGTCAGTTCTGCTAGAATACTACATACATGTTCTTAAAAATCACCACATTATTGTGGTGATAAAAACCACAGGGCTTATGGGTTTATGGGCATAACACTTTAAAACTTTTTCAGTGACACATTAAAAAAATAGGACCCTAATAAATACAGAAGCACAGTTCTACACTTGTTAAATGGTTAGGAAATACATAAATGGGTTGCAATAAATACGACACTTTACCTTGAAAAGACTTGGAGTGTTCTCGTGGACACAGGCATCAGAAAGACGGCAACTTGTGGGTTATTGTGAGGTGGTGAAAAGAGGGTCATCAGAAGGGAGAGGAAAGGAGGGAAATCAGATGGATTTAACGCCAAAGGTTAATGGCGCAGCTTGTAACACATGCAGTGAATCAAGGTAGCTGGCAGATGCTTAAGATGTGTGTGTGTGTGTGTGTGTGTGTGTGTGTGTGTGCGCGCGCGCACGCGCAAGCGCACACACTTTGTGCTTTCCTGGGTGGCTAGGTTCAGCTGAATGCAGTTTTCTATGTTCGCCTTAGTGTTTCTTGTGGATGCAATCATGCATAAGCAAACATGAGATTCCTGTTATGCTTGAATTATTCTCTGATACACCCATTGTGTTGGAACAAATTTGCATTTTCAAAACAAGCATTATAGCAAAACTGAATGTATTTGTGTATGAGTGTTCTGATCAGATCCTCCTGAGGAAGAGATACCAAAGGACAGTAGCTTATCAAACTATTAAACATAAGTTGTTTCCACTTGTCAGGCATCTTTGGGTATTACTGGACAGATGGTGAGAACTAAGAATCATTCCCCTACATTAAAGGCAAAATGGAGAAGAGAGTGTAAAGATGCCTCACAGGGACACAAGAGAAAATGTAGGTAAGGTGGCAGTCTATCATAGCAGGAAGGAAACTTCCACCGAATTCTTGGTCCAAAACATTCTAGCTACATACTGTAGCTAGATGACATTCCAGAAAAGGCAAAACTATGGAGACAGTAAAAAGGTCAGTGGTTGCCAGGGTTTAGGAAAAGAGAGATGAGTAATCAGAGCACAGAGAATTTTTAGGGCAGTGAAACTATTCTGTATGACACTACAATGGTAGATACTTGTCATCACACATTTGTCAAAACCCACAGAATGTACAACAGGAGTGAGCCCTAACGTAAACTATGAGCTTTGGGTAACAATAGTGTGTCAATGTAGGCTCATCAGTCATAGGAAATGTACCACTCTGGTGGAGGATGGGAAATCTTATTTGGAGGCAAACCTGCCCTGTACTACCAGGAGAATAGTTTTAGCCTTTACTTATCTCACTAAGTATGAATAATCTTACATTTCACTACTACATTAATAATACTATAATCAAATATTAATTTATCTGCTTGAAAGGTACTGCCTCAAATCCCACTGGGATGTTACACAACACGGAGTACGTGTAACTACTTTTCTACAAACCAAAAATCTTGACTTCCAAAACATATTTAGCCTAAGGGTGATAAGGAATTGAAAACCTGTATGATTTTCAAAGTATTCCTGTCAACCAGGAAACATAAAGCTAGGTTTTAGTACAGCTGCTGAAGAAACTGCTAGGTGACCCCAGATGTGTTCTTTCTGGACATGTGGCTACATATAATTCCCAACACCCCTTGCAGATACGTGTGAGCAGATGACTAGAGGAATCTGAGATGAAGAGATATGTGATGCTGCTGTATCACGTAGTTAAAGGCCACATCTCTTGCTCTGGACTTCCAACTTTTCCTAACCCCCCTTGCTCCTACTAGCTTGAAATGTTCATGACTGAAACTGACTTGGAAGCCATATGCTGGGGGTGGCAGAGACACTTTGCTAGCCTCCCTTCCTTCCTGACTGTGGAGCAGAGACCACTTAATCACCAAGCACTGTTACATGAAAAAAAGGTATTCTCTGCTATTTAAACCATGGTATTTGGTGGGTATCTTTGTTATAGCACTTTAACTGCTACAACAGCCTAAGCCCATGAGATCACCAACTTGAAATTAGCATGTTGGTTTCATTGTTTCTATTAAAAATGTGTCCACAAATTTTTGAGTAAGTTTCTTAGTTTAAATAAGATGCCTTTTCAGCTCACTGATTTTTTCCCCTCTTATTGACTCTTAATTAGCATGAAAAACAATCAGCTGGTCAGCATTGGCCCAAATTGACTAAATTGTTTTCCTTTCCTTTGTTTCCAGTCATTTAATAGTAAGTTTCTTAACTACCAACTTTCTCAAGCACTATTTGTTTGTTTGTTTTTCTCTCAGATAAAGTACAGAAGTAGCAGCCCTCAAGGCTGTCCCTGTGTAGAGCTGAGTAGAAAGCTCAGTAGAAATGAGTCTCTTTCTAAAAAGACTTTTTTTTTTTTTTACGGTAGGTGGGCCTCTCACTGTTGTGGCCTCGCCCGCTGCGGAGCACAGGCTCCGGACGCGCAGGCTCAGCGGCCATGGCTCACGGGCCCAGCTGCTCCGCAGCATGTGGGATCCTCCCGGACCAGGGCACGAACCCGCATCCCCTGCGTCGGCAGGCGGACTCCCAACCACTGCGCCACCAGGGAAGCCCCTAAAAAGACCTTTTTAAAGGGCACTAAAAGGATAAGCATAAACAAAATGTATTCTTATAAACTCTGGGGATTACTCTTTTTATTGATTGATTTTTTATGACGCCTGAATTCCTAATCAGTTTGTCCTTGATCCACCACCTTTTTATTAATAGTCTAAAGATAAAGATTCTAACCAAGATGTTGACACTCTATCCCATCATACCAGATTGTCAGGAACATACTGACGGACCTCTATATCTGCCAGTCAGCAAACACTCAGCCATACTGAGAAAACTATTGGTTGTTTGAGGATCCAAAGTATTACTACTTGGTTTGAAATACTGGTGGTATCCTCTAGTTACTTAACAACCAAGAACATGAGATTTTATTATACTGATCCTCTGTTTTATGGCTACATTTTGCTATCATTTTAAGATCTTACATTTTGTGCCCCCAAAAAGTAAAGTTTTTTCCTACTTACTTGGTCAACTCTCTTAGAAATTCTTTATGAATGAATTTGGTGCATTAAAATAGTACAGCAGTTCCCAGTATTTCAATGACCTCTCTCTTAATTCAAATATTGTTTCAACAGAACTTTGATATTCTTCTACCCTCCTGGTCTGCTGCTTCTTTAAGCTAAACTGAGGATTTCTTCTAAAGCTCAATACTTGGTCCTATGTTCTTCTTGATCTCCAGTCTTTACTAGAATAAAGCGATGTCATCTTACAACTTCAGTTATTATGTATATGACAATCACTGTAAAAATCCTTCCTGCAGCCCAAACCTGTCAAAAGAACTGATTTTCTATCTCTAAAAGCCAAGGGATTCACTGTTCTTTCCCCATTATGTGCCACAATCTCCCTCAAACTCAAATGCTTTATCAAACAAACTGGATCCTTCACCTAATTTCTATTAAAGAATAATACAGCCCAGTGGTTAAAAAATAGGCCCTGGAGTCAGTAGACCTGGGTGGATATCTAGTTCTTCCACTTGACAAATGTGTGGCACTGGGCAATTTCTTTAACCTGTTCATAGTAGTGTAAATATTACACACAATACTTAACCTACAATAGATATTTAATAAATATGAGAAATTATTTTCCACCTGGGATACATCATCCAACAGAATACAATCTTATTAGAGAGAAAAATACATATGCACAGAAAATACTTTAAGTCACAAGTGTTCTCTTTGCCTTGATTTCATAAACACACTGAAGAAGTTTTCAAAGCAGCTCAATAACCTAAGCAACTAAAGTGCGATGATCAGCCATCGGGGTGGAAAGCCAAGGTACAGTCCCCAGAGGGCCAAGTTTCCAGCGGAAGAATCTGAACCCAAACACACAGCCAAGATATTGTCCATAACGAAAGATAAAGGTGGTAGAACTGAGAAGAGGTGCATAAAATGGAATCTGATTTCTAGCAGAGATTACTGAGTAGATCATGTGTCTACCACAGCTTGCTCTTTTTAAAGACTTATTCTTAGCCTCTTCCCTATCGGAGCTAATAAGAAAAAAATATCAAATTATTTGCTCATCTCCTTAAGAGTTAATAAGAACGCTGTTGTACATTTAGTATGTGAAGGATATATTTTATTCTGCAACTATAACAGTAAAAAATTACAGATTTCGAGCCAGACCACTGGGGTTCAAATTCTACTTCTACTCCTTGTTGGCTCTGTGAACATGGTCAAAGTTAATCAACCTCTCTGTGCTTCATTTTCCCACCTGGAAACTGGACATAATGATGGTAACTATATCTCTGGATTGTTGTGAGAATAAAATGAGTAAATGTATTTAAGTACTTAGAATAGTCCCGTGCAAAGAATAAGTGCTATAAGCCTTTGCTTTCATCATTATTATTACTTTTATCATTATATTTCAACACGTTTCTTTTCTCAAAGGAATTGTCCTGCTGATCACAGCAGAAAACAATTTAAATATCAATGATGGCGTCAAAGGCAATCCCCTGCTTGTTGGGATTCTTTATCAGAGGGGGAAGCTTGCTCTTTTCAGCTATATGTATATCAGCTGTACATACGCGTGTGTGTACAGAAGATGCGGCTGATGGGCAGCCAAATTTAGGCCATAAAAGGTGACATTCATAACCAAAGTCTACTGCATCTATCTTTGCTCTAAATTAACTTACGAAGCATGTGCTATACAGCATTTTAAACCACATTAACTAATAATGTGCAGCACCTGAGTCACGGCACTCTTCTCACTACTGACGTATAGGCAGAAATCCTGTCGCAAAGAGTAGGATGGAATAACCTGAGTTCACCATTGTTCCAACAACGCAAAAGTACAAAAATTTCATCGGCTTCGTGTTCTATCATCCTTTCCTTTGTATGTATAATGCGCGTACTGTTCTACAGACAAAGCCACACAATACCAAAGGAGGCTGTTAATCAGGCCTTAAACAGAACTCTTAATGGTATTCTTAGCTTGAACATGGCATAGAGAGGGTATATATGCATCTGTATCTGTCGTTACTCTTTGACAGAAAATAAATTTATTTTTTGTTTGTTGGTCGATAAACTTTTTTTTTTTTTAATTGAAGGTATAACATGGATACAACGACCAGGGCTGCTTTCGCTACATCCTCAGTGCCTACCCCAATGCATGATGGGTAAAAGCGCAATAAATATTCCTTGAACAAATAAACGAATGTAGAAATATCCCTCACGTGGGGAGGGGCGCCATAAAATTCATTTCAGGGAGGCAAAGTCTGGACTTTGGGGTCCACATCCCCAAAATAGCCCAACATATTGGGCTACTACGTATTGGGCAGACTTCGGTGCTAGATCTTATGCCACATCCTTTACGCGAATTATTGGCTCACTAACTCTTCACCGAAACCGAAAAGATAGATTAATTTTCCTGCCAGGTGAGGAACCCGAGGCTCAGTTAGAAACTGGGATTCCAGAGGTCGGACAGCGAGACCAGCGTCGCCGCCACTCCGGAGCCCAGACAGCGCTGGACCCTCGAAGCTCGGGGGGATCCGGGAAGGAGCTTACAGAGGCAGGCCTCCAGGGATGGAGCCCCGCCCGGGCCGCCCCGGGAGGAGGGGGCTCGGCGGGGAACGCGGGGGCGGTTGGGGGAGCAGGACCCTGAGGCCCCGCAGCCGTCGCGGGCTCCTCGCCTCAATTCCTACCTCATCTGGTGGTGCCTGGCGACGCGCTCCCGGTGCTGAAAGTCGTGCCATCTCTGAGGCCGCTCGCGGCCCTGCACGAGACGCCCGCCATTGTTGCCGCCGAGAGCCCCAGACGCCCCTCAGAGCGACCGGCTGCCGCGCCTCCCGCGACCCCGCGCGGAGCCGTCTTTCCGCAGCCCGCGCAATTCCCGCCGCCTTTGCTCCGCCCCGCCAACCCAGCAGCCTCGCGATTCTGAGAGGACGACTTCCGGCCTCTTTCAGAACCGAAATTCGAAAGAGCAGGTAGCCCATGTGTGAACATATTCAGAGGGGCTTATTAAGTGTCGTAAGAAAAACAGTGCAGGGAATTCCCTGGCGGTCCAGTGGTTAGGACTCTGCGTTGTCACTGCGGAGGGCCGGGGTTCAATCCCTAGTTGGGGAACCAAGATCCCGCAAGCCCTGGAGTGGGGCCAAAAGAAAAAAAAAAGAATGCAGGCCCTTTTAATTTATTTTCCAAAAGCTAGAAGGACTTTTTATTCGCTTTTAATTCCCGCGGACGGTGATTTAAGAGTCCGTACCATACGCCCCAAGAAACACAAGTCTGAGAAGATGCATGCAGATAAGGAAGCCACTCCAGCCTTCGGTTAACAATGTCGTACTGAACACTAAATATCTGTTAAGACAGTAGATCTCGTGTGTTCTTACCACAATAAAATAAATAGGGAAAGAAAAAAAGGATCGTTTTTACAAGGGATCTTTTTATAAGATAATGCATGGAAACTTTTAATTTAACCACTTAGAAAATATAAAGCATGGTTTTACTACAAAAAAAAAAAGAGGGAAATATAAAAAGAAAGAAGAGAGAGAGAAAGAAAGGAGGGAGTGAAGGAAGGCAGGCAAGAAGGAAGACAGGAAGGGAGGGAGACAGGCCTTTGTCCCAGGGCATTCCCGACAACACAGAGGACCTACCTATTGTCTCCAGGGCGTTCCCTAAAACACAGAGGACCTACCTGTTGTCCCAGGGCATTCCTTAAAACACAGAGGACCTACCTGTTGTCTCCAGGGCATTCCCTACAACACAGAGGACCTACCTGTTGTCTCCAGGGTGTTCCCTAAAACACAGAGGACCTACCTGTTGTCTCCAGGGTGTTCCCTAAAACACAGAGGACCTACCTGTTGTCTCCAGGGCATTCCCTACAACACAGAGGACCTACCTGCCAAACTCCACTCAGCATCTTCTCGTGCTCGTGGGAACCCAGCCTGCAATAAGAGGCAGCCACTTTTTCGAAAGTTTTTATTGAAGTACAATTTACACACAGAAATTGAATATATAAATTTCCAGCTCGATGTATTTTCACAAACTGAATATGAGGTGTAATCAGATAAGCACAGAACATTTCCAGCACCACCAAAGAGACAATACTTCTAACACTTCTAGACAATACTTCTAATAAATACTTTTTTAAATGTCTAATAAAATGTTCACTGAGTGTTAACAGTCCTTTAGATGTATGACAAGGGAAGAAAGAAAGGAGCAATCTGACATTATTTCCTAAGATGGTGTGCAGAGCTCAAACAAACAACAAAAGATTTAGACTTTAAATACAAAATCTAGAATATTGTATAGCATGGTTTTCAATATGTATATTGCTTAAAACTGATTTTGAAAGATGCTCATTAATACAAAAAGACTAGTTGTGGGCTTTCCTGGTGGCGCAGTGGTTGAGAATCTGCCTGCCAATGCAGGGGACATGGGTTCGAGCCCTGGTCTGGGAAGATCCCACATGCCGTGGAGCAACTGGGCCCATGAGCCACAACTACCGATCCTGCATGTCTGGAGCCTGTGCTCCACAACGAGAGAGGCCGCGACAGTGAGAGGCCTGCGCACCGCGATGAAGAGTGGCCCCCGCTCGCCGCAACTAGAGAAAGCCCTCGCACAGAAACGAAGACCCAACACAGCCCAAAATAAATAAATAAATAAAATTAAATTTAAAAAAAAAAGACTAGTTGTAAAATAGCTACAATGTATATAAAAGTGGCATGACTCCTTCCAGTTTAGCCTTCAGAGGGTCTCCTGGATTCTTCTGTAGGAAAATGATGTGTGTTGGGACAGTATCACTGCACATCAGTCTGGTCCTGCTTTATGTGTTTTCCAAGCTCTTCTCTCTCATCCTTTACCTCAGGACCATTTCCCTCCCTGGCAGAAACCGAGTCCAGTAGACCCCCCGGTGAGATTCTCTTCTCAAAACAGGTTTACAGAGCCCGCTTTTCATTTCTGAGAAACTAGATAATTGGAAGACAAGGAGAATTGAGAGAAGGTAGAGTTACTTGAAAGGGAGGGCACGATGTGAAGGGTCAAGGAGAGACTCTGAAGACAAACTAAGCTCCTTCCAGGGCTCTTCCTACACCACACCCTCCTCACCACACATCACGTACATACACACACACATTCCACCACACATGCCACACACACATCACACAAAACACATACCATGTATCACATATCACACACACTACCACAACACACCGCATACACACACACACCCCACACACATTCATACTCCTCACCTAGTGGATAATGTGCCTTGGCCCGACACCCTGGACATTTGTTTCCCATCTGGATGGAGGGCAGGAGACTCAGATGCTGTGTGAAGCAAGGCTGTCTCCCACCAAAATGAAATCTGATTAAATTGGTGGCGGAAAAATTTCCTTTTGAACCAAGAAGTTGTGGATCCACCATCACTGTTAAAAACACAGCCCAGAAAAAAAATATCAGTTTTGAATGTTGCTACTTATAATTTATAAGAGTTTACTATTTGAATCATGAACTGGAAGAAAAAGGATCAAGGAGGCTAATAAAAGGCAATATTTAAAATACTCAAGACTTAAAAAAAATCTTCCTAACAGATAAAGAATGAGGATTAGAATTAGGAATTCAAAAGGATGAACATTAATGCTTTGAGGCCATCACAAAACTAGATGTAGAGGTTCCATCAAGGACGGAAACCAGGACCGTGAAGGCAGGAATGAGAGTAGGAGAAGGCATATTCTGAACTCAGATATAAGTTCATGGTCAGAACTGTGAGAAACAGAACCACAGATCGCAGTATTCAAACATGCAAAGAGTCCGGCTAACACAGATGCCAAAGCTTAGTAAGGAACTGTTGGTAATTCACATGAATTGAGTAGTTATACCTTAAAGTAGGTAGTGCTCTAAGTAGGTAATAAGGCACCAGAATATTGATTATCTTGCCATGAGCAGTGCAGTTAGTAAGTAGTAGAGCCAGGATTTGAACCCAGGAGATCTGGCTTTACTGCCTTTGCACTTCATCTTGCATCTGGCTAACCCAGAGGCAGATATGCTATGAAACTAGTCAAACTTAAGTTTCAAGATCCTTATTCGTTTGAGACCCTCTAAGATCCTGGACCTAATGTTTTACTTTGTAATTTTTTATTCTTTTTCTTGACAAGGACTCTCCTCATTTGTATAAGCTTCAGGCCTCACAAAACCTGGTTCCTTCCTGCTGGCTCTCAGTAAGAAAGCTATCACAGGACATCCGGATAAGTAATACGTCTCCTTATATGTATGATCTCCTATGGTGGGGGGAGGGGGCAGTGCTTTCCTACCTTTCTCACGCCGGGGCACACATCTAACATGTTTTTATAAGGCAGTAGAAGGAGGAAGAGGTTAACGAAAATGTCAGAAGTGGAGACCAATTAAAATAAAGAGGTTTATTTGGGGTATGTTCAAGAAGCACTTGAATTGTGTTCCACCTGACTACAAAATGGGGGGAGCTTATAAAGGCAAAAAACTGCAAGGTTACATATTGTTTGTCAAGAATTAAGATTGGGGACTTCCCTGGTGGCACAGTGGTTGAGAATCCGCCTGCCAATGCAGGGGACATGGGTTCGAACCCTGGTCCGGGTAGATCCCACATGCTGCGGAGCAACTAAGCCCATGAGCCACAACTACTGAGCCTGCGCTCTAGAGCCCGCGAGCCACAACTACTGAAGCCCACGCGCCTAGAGCCCGTGCTCCGCAACAAGAGAAGCCACCGCAATGAGAAGCCCGCTCACCGCAACGAAGAGCAGCCCCCGCTCACCACAACTAGAGAAAAGCCCGTGCGCAACAACGAAGACCCAACGCAGCCAAAAATAAATAAATAAATTTATTTTTTTAAAAAATAGAATTAAGATTGGAGCTGGCAAGAAGTAAGGGTGCTTGTTTAGCAGGATTGGTTGAGGTTCCAAATGATTAGTTGGGAGCGGGGAACTTTGAAACTACAAGGTTGCAGCTGGCAACTGCTAGCAGATTTTGTTTTAAAAATGGCTGGTGGTGTTCTTTGATACAGTTGAGAAAATTCAAGTTCTCAGCGATGCAGGAAAGTGTGTGAAGCACATCCACGTGGCCACCTGGCTCCATTTTGGATGCCTAAACCGAGGTTGCTACAATTTGATTTTTAAATGATCTTAAGTATGTCATCAGGTTCACAGCTGGTGGTAACCACCCTAAGTCCCAGCCAGAGGCTAATAGGATCAAGATTTTAGGGGACCTCTAAGCCCTTGAGTACCACTGAATGAGGTGCCATGGTTGAATAAGGCTACATAGCTCATTCCTCTAGGTTCAGTACTTCAAGTGCTAGCAGAGCTAATGATAGGAATGTTCATACCGTGTCCTAGGAGCCCAGAGCAAAGGTGTGAGATTGTCAGGTTTGGAGGAATGAGAGTGAGATTACCACTTTATAATAGTTTTTATTTTTGTTTATCTCCTATTTATTATAGTAATTTTTAATTGGGTAATGAGATGCTCACAAGTGTGAAGAGCAAAAGGACTTCCATGAATGATAACAAAATGATCCATAGGGTTTTTTTTTTTTTTCTCCAACTGAATTTTGTGTTAATACTTTTCCCCCTTAAATAGTAACACCTACCTTGGAAGTATTTCAGAGATTTTGGTGCCAGTGTTTTCCATATTCCACACAAGCATGCTATGGCTTTTCTGTCCCCTTTCTGACAAATTGCAAAATGGAGTCTCTAAAGGGACGGGGTGAGGCTGACAAAAATTCATCATGCACCATGGATTATTTGTTTCTCGGTGTTCTCACCTAATTATCACAATGAGTGGTATTTCCCAAATTTTTGAGAAGAGGAAAAGTAAGGCTATGAGACTTACAACAACTTGCAGAAGTTGAAACATTACTTTGTGGTGAAGTTCAGTCCTCCAGCCAAGGGCTGCCTGATTTCAAAGCCCAAGCACCGTTCCCCAATTCCTCCCAGGACTGGGTTTTTTTGGCATACATACAGTGCTTCTGGCAAGACCATAGGGCAGAGGAAAACATGTTCACTTGTCTTAAAGCTGTGTGTCTTCAACTTCAGTGTGGAAATGCCAGTGAGTAAGACATCCTGGACTCCCTGTAGTACACATTAAACTTTTGTAGCGGGATGTATGACCTTCAGACATGTGCCCGCAGGATCCACAGGCAGCTTTCCAACCTGCAGAGAGATACTTGCGGAATAATTAGAAATGTACCCAGAGGTTTATGTACATGTACATTCATCACAGTGTCGTTTATAATAACTACAAATGGAAAACAATTTAAAATGTCCCACAGTAGGGGAATTATTAAGTAAATTAGGGACATTCATATGATAAAATATTACTCCCATTAGGAATTATATTTTCCAAAACAATTACTTTTAATACACGATCCTATATTATTTCTGGATGCTGGAAGATGGAAAAACAGCTGTAAAGAACATTACAAGACTAATTGGGAATTCTTTAATTAGACTATTTATTAGATATCATTAAATAATATTTATTGAATGTATATTTATTTATTTATTTATTTATTTTTGTGATATGCGGGCCTCTCACTGTTGTGGCCTCTCCCGTTGCGGAGCACGGGCTCTGGACGCGCAGGCTCAGCAGCCATGGCTCACGGGCCCAGCCGCTCTGCGGCATGTGGGATCTCCCCAGACCGGGGCACGAACCTGCGTCCCCTGCATCGGCAGGCGGACTCTCAACCACTGTGCCACCAGGGAAGCCCTGAATATATTTTTTTATATAATAAATGTAATTTAACAAAATGTACTAATTCTTAGAAGATACGTATGTATTTAAAGATAAAAAAGCTGTATTTTCAAGAAATATCTAATGATGAGAAGGAAGTTCACAATATATATAATTTAAGGTAATTAATTTTCATTTTGCTTAAAATATACATAGAAAAAAATTTAGAAAGATACACACCAAAACATAACATAGGTTATATGTGTAGTGAGATTACATCCAACTTTTATTTTATTTTTTGTACATTTCCACATTTTTCTTTTTTCCTACTGTGACCTATTATATTTTGTTCCCACTCCTCCAAGGTATAAGCACAGGGAGAAATCTAAGACTAGGGAGAGGCTGATTGGGCACATCATTGAGTTAAATTATTGCAGGAGGGCCTTGTAAATAATCCAAAGTAAGATAAGGTACCAATAAGCTCAAAGAATAACAGGTCAAAATTATGTCATGGGAGGGGGAGGGATAACTAGAGCAGGAGGGTCGATAAAGACCTGATTTGAAGAATGGAGTTTTATTGGTAAATCAGATTTCAGGGCAAGATATGTATAATATTTTATTTTTAAGGTACTCTAAGGAAAACAAAGAAAAAAATTTTAAAGGTAATCAAACTGCAGTCCTGCATGGAATCCTATGTGATGTCCTCCAACCTCAAGACCAGACTGTCCCCTCTCCTCCAGCCAGCTGTGGAGAGGTTGGGAAGGAAATGGCAATGATTCTGGATTCCATTTGGTAATGTTCACTACAAGAGGCTACCAGTGACTTGCCATCTCCTGGGGAAATTGTCCATTCAGGAAAGGGTGGAAGAGAGAGATTTGGGAAGGAGAGGGGGAGTTAATGGGGGAATAAAAGGGATGGCTTGAGTGATGGTTAGCAGGTTCCTTGTGGGACACCATTCATGTTGAAGGGAATGTCTTTGTCAAATGTTCTGTCTGAGGCAGTGAGACCCACACCCTTGAACAGTGCAAGGGGATGCATTTGCCAAGCAAGGGAGCACTTCTTTCAATGTTTCATTCTGGCCACTCTTACTCCCATCCTTACCACCACGTCTGCTTGACTTGGAATTTGTATCTAGGAACCCTGGGTGAAAATTTTCTTGCACCTTTTACATAGTTATTTATGCAAACCCAGAAGAGTAAGAATAATATAGATTTAATCTTCCCCCCGCACTCAATCAGTGGCAGTCCCAGTGTAGATAATCATACAGCCAAGATCCACTCAGGATGACTTTCCCAGAGGGAAAAAATATGCTGGTTTCCTCAGCAATACCGACCCCTCTGGGACAAAGAGAATAAATAAATAAATAAATAAATATAAGGGCTATCACCAGGATTATACTACAGTTAAATGTAATGTACACTAAATTAAAATGTATTACTTTTATATTCATTTATCAAAATTTTTAAAAATTCAATTTTTTTTTGTAATTGATGACAATATATTCAAATATGCTTGGTGTTTGCTATTTATAATTTACTTCTTAGCTTTTTGAGATGATAAATCAAGAAATAAGGGCTTCCCTGGTGGCGCAGTGGTTGAGAGTCCGCCTGCCGATGCAGGGGACATGGGTTCGTGCCCCGGTCGGGGAAGATCCCACATGCAGCAGAGCGGCTGGGCCTGTGAGCCATGGCCGCTGAGCCTGCGCATCCGGAGCCCATGCTCCGCAACGGGAGAGGCCACAACAGTGAGAGGCCCACGTACCGCAAAAAAAAAAAAAAAAAAAAGAAATAAAATTCAGTAAAATGAAAAATAGGAAGCAGCCACAAATTATCTGAAAAGGATGTGACTGGCTCACCTCCTCCACAATTCTCTGAGTATATGTGATGTCAGGGTGAAAATGCAAGTAGGGAACTCAAAGAACAGAAGAGGGCATTATCTGGGATTTAAAGTCTAGTTCATGTCTGCTCCCTACCTTTGAGGGCACAAGATTAAAATGTATAAGGTTGAAAGACAAAGCAGATCTAGATTAATAAGAAGGGTGAACAGAGACCCTAAAGTAAACCCAGTTACTGACCTCCTTCTATGATTTTCTATTGCTGATTAAGAGGTTCAGTTATCAACCTTTCCTCACTTCTCTAATTTACAAACTAAAACCTGTGATCAATTTTTTCTTAATAATTTTGCAGTCACACATGGGTTAAATCCATCAGTTTTCTTGTCAGAGACTGAAAATACTGACACTAACTTATCTGAGTAGGTAGAGAAGGGGAAGAGGTGCCCTCTGTGACTGGTGACATCCTGCAAATGAGAGCAAGAAGGAAGAAATTAAAGAAAAAGAAAAAGAAAAAAAAAACCCTGGAAGGACAGAGCACTAAGAATGAGGAGCCTGAGTAAGACCAGCCGAAAGAAGCATCTTCGCTCAGTCACTACCCCCTTCCTAAACCCTGGCATGTTGGGATAAAGAGTAGGCTTGATCTGGTCTTACAGAGATGAAAAGCCTTCTGCTCATAGCAAATAGCAAAAGCTCAGAAAATAACCTTATATAAAACTCAAAAAGTCACTCGGCATCCACAGCCTTGAAACATTTATTGGCTAGGGACTTTGCTCTGTCATCTTTGAACATATTAACAAACAACAAAAGGTTCCATCCTCTTGTGAATATGGTAACACGAATGCCACAATGATATTCACACATATCTTTGTAGTGTCTGAACACATAAGTCTTCCTGAGTACAAATACTCCAGGCCCCATGGGATGGGAAGAAAATCGACTTTTCAGAGGAGGCTGAGTCATGAGTGAAAAGGAGAACCCATACCTCCAGTCCCCTGGAGGAGCTGGGATTGCCCTGGCACACACAGCTTTGCACGTAGGACAAAGGCACATGCAAATAATAAAGTTTTTTAGAGTCAAATAAATAAATACACTTGAAGAAAAATGACATATATTTATAAAACTGGCCTATGAAAATGGGATTCTGGTCAATAGGAACTAGTTCTATCTATTTCAGTGATCAGCACATACAGGGGGCAGTCTAGATAATGAATTTGGTTAAAGACACAGGATATGATCAGCTTTCTCCTATTGGTATTAGAAGTTGATTGTCCAATTTGGCTGTTCATTGGGGGCTCAAGTTAATGGAAATTCTTGGGGGTTGGGGGTGGGCTTTCCTTTCAGATCACCTGATGTTAATAGTGTCAATGCATTAATCATCCTAATTAATAGTCACCTGTTGGTCTTAGACCTCATTCTCAGAGAAGGCTGAGGGAGCCTCCCTCAGACATGGTTATTCAGTGAGCAGATGGTAAGAGGGCCAGTGTTTGCCCCTTCATTTGGGAAACAAGGGGAGATGATGGGCCTGAGAGTCTCTTGGAAAGAGGCTGGAGGGAAACTGTAGATAAGGGACTCATCTGTCACACTGTAGAATGCTATGTGTCTGGACTCATAGTCTAAGAAAACACCAACCTTATGCACTGGCTCTCTAACATGTTGGCCTTTCAAAGGTGATGAGACCCAAAGACTATAATCATCTCCAATTTTTAAGCCTGTAAGTGAGAAGAGGTCCCCTGGAGGCTTGGGGAGATTCCCCTTTCTGCTCACTGAGTCCTTGCAGATGCCCACCTCCCACTCAGTCTTGTTGCCCACTTCCACCTCCCAGTAGTGTCTCCCGCAGGTGAAGATCTGAGCCCCCAGCACCGTTGCAGATTGGTCAAATATTTCGGGGTTGTCAGGCAACTGCTGTCGGGTTCCTCCATGTTTCACACTTTTCAGATCCTCAGACAAGACAAGATAGGCGTTGGCCGTGGCTGGATCTAGAGTTATATCTGCTGCAAGAGAGAAAAAGAATGAATCCTCATTTGCATTCTAGAAAACCCTCTTATGTATGTGGAATTGAAATTAAGGTCTTAGTATCTAGTCCTATTTTTTAAAACTTAATTTAGGTGAATGTGGTGGGTAGTGTCTCGGAGCCCCTTTTAGTGCTTTACAAAACACAAGAGAGTGAATCTCTAAAAGGAAACCAAAGAGAGTCATGTCAAGAGTGATATTGGATCTCTGATAATGGAATGGAGGTAGTTCTGTTTATAAGACAGTTTTAGAACTAGGAGCTATTTATCCACACAGGTCATATCTTTTGTCATTTGTATTTGCTTTAGCCAAGGTTGGTTATGGTTCTTCAGTTGGGGTGGGAGAGAAATATAGTTATCACTTACTGAACTTCTACTTAGGTGCCAGGCATTTTCTGTACATTATCCCATTTAATTATGGCAAGTATTATTATCTTTTTTCCATTTTCATAAAAGAAAAAACTGAGGCTCATAAAGGTTAGGAAATGGGGCCAAGATGACAAAGTTACTGAGTGTTTGAATAGCAGCTCCTAATCAGCATTTTTCATTACGTCATGCTTAAGTGCAACTTCTTATGAGTTAGTGCAACCACCAGTGACCATTTGATGAAACACATTTTGAACCACTGAGAGAGCTCCTCTCCCAGACTCCTGGGAGGAACTTTCATTGATTATCCAGACAAGATTAGGCACCTCATCATACCATTTCATACTTTTATTTATAGATCAAATCCCAATCACTAATTCTTTCTTTAATATCATTCTCCTCAATCTCACTGTAAGTTCTACAGAAGCAAAGGCAAGTCTGTCTTATTCATCATTGTAAGTACACTCAGAGACTGATAGCACAGTACCTACTATAGCACATAGTAGGCACTTCTCATATATCTGTTGAGTCCAAAGTCTATTAGGCCTTCTTCTGAAGGTCAGATTGTCAACAAGATAAAAGGTGAAAACTAATGCTGACCTCTCTAGATGTTGGCCAGCCTAAATATTTAGAGCATTTTAAAAGAACATTCTTTGAATGTTCCCTCACTGAGATTTAAGAGTTTAAATCAGCTTTTATCCTGACAAGAACAAAGGTAGAAATGCAGAAACCCCTGAGGAGGTATGTGTACGTGTGCATGTGCAAGGCAATGGGATGAACAAAACAACAATGAAAACAAAGGTAAGAGCAGAACTCAGACAGAAAACAAAACCAGATCAAACATCAATCAAGTCCCGGTGCTTCTGTCTGTTCCGGCAGGGATGGTCTGTGGCCCCCATTAACTCTGAAGACCCCTGGAGGTTCAAAACATCAGGCTGACTTACTGCTAAATTTTCTTAGCATCTCTCTCACTCCAGTGATGTGGCACAGAGTCAGTTCTGTGGTGATGGCCTCTGGACACTGAAGCAAGAGTGGCTCACTCCTACAGGAGGGCAGAGAGTCACTCAGTCTCCTCTGAGCAGACCGCATGACCTGCTCCAACTTGAGAATCCAGCTCATTTTGCCCCAACAGCATGGACACTCTCATCCACACTCTGATAACCTATTGCATCAACACCACACCCCAATAACTGAACACAGAATTGAAACCTACCTTTCCAGTATTCCTCTTACATTCTAAGGGTATAAAAGAAAGAAGGTTAGTTTTTGTGCACTTTGATCACTAGCAAAGACTGAATCTGTTTTGGATACAGTCCTTTGCAAATTTTGCAGAATCCCCTTCCCGTGGCTCTAGAACACCTTGAGTGGGAGAGCATATGGTAGAAAAAAACCCAAACTTCTAGGGGTGAGCTCTTTTGAACGCGAGATGGTTCTCCCAATGACTAGAGATCTCTTTTTCTCATACTGTCACTTTGTTTAGAGAATCTATTGCTGAGAAAGGAGCCAAACTATTGGCTTCATTATCCAATGCCTCCAGGAGGTAGAGATAAGAAAGGAAAGTAGCCCAGTGAGAGCTGAAACTACACCTGTGTACAGTTGGACTGGGTTGTTGGGAAGGCACCAAATTAAATAACATTCTGTGGAGCCAGTCTAGGAAAGAGACATGAAGCTGGAACATAGCTTAGTTTAAGAAGGTCCCAGAGAATGCAGTAGTAGCCTAGGAAGGCAGTAGAGCAAAGATGGTGAGGATTTGGGGCTCCGTATACACAGAATACCTGGGTTCTATCACCTACTAGCTATTTGACAGGCAAACTATCTAACTGCCATAGGTCTGAATTATTAAACAATTGCTACTATTAACCCATTTTGTAGATAACAATCACCTGTTGTAAATATCATAATAGTATTTAACTTTATCAGGTCTTTTTGAGGATGTGATTTAATGTGCCCAACACCCAGTAAATGTTCATTAAACTTAAATTTTTTATTTGGCAAAGCTGAGGTTGCAGCAAGGCAGGCGCAAAAAAATATTGGAGTCATCATTTAACTTGGTTCGGATGTATATTCCTCAGTGTTTTTCCTCCTCTTCAAGACTTTATTTATACTATATAGAACGCTCATTCTTTAGGAAAACTTTTTGGCGGGCCAGAATTTAATTTTTCAGGTAAATAAGGAAAAGTTTATTTGGTATGACTTGAAATATGATAGGGGACTACATGTGTTTTCTTCCATGAATTTCTCCAATGTTCTTACCTCAAATGACTCTATGATCGAGTTCTGACACATGGACTCTATCTGTCCAATTGTTTTGCTCAGGCTTTGAATTCGCTGGGTCAGCTTGATCTCATGGTCCCTCAGTCTCCTCAGGTTCTCTCTTTCCTCCGTTTCCAGTAGCTGGAGCTGCAGCTGCTCCTCCTCCTTCAGGAACTGGTGCATTTTTGCATATTCTGACACAACAACTTGTTTACAGGTCTTTGTCTCTTCCTGCCATCACGCGTGTGTAAACACACACACACATGAACAATATAATAAAGTTAGTAACAGAAACACTTATGCAGATTTTTAATCCTTACAAAGTTCAAGAGTTCCATTGTGACAATTCTTGAAACCTGACACATAACACATACAGTCTATTGACTAGCTGGGTGGATAGTTTGATATTTTAGAAGATGTGTGTACTGTAGCTATAGTAGCAAAGAAAACCAAAATTTCTACTCCTAGGAGGCTGTCATTCTACTGGGAACAATGAAAAGTAAACAGTCAAGTAAAAATATAATAGATGGTGATCAGTACCATTATTTTTGAAAAGTAAAGCAAAATAGGGCTTCCCTGGTGGCGCAGTGGTTGGGAGTCCGCCTGCCGATGCCGGGGACGCAGGTTCGTGCCCCGGTCCGGGAAGATCCCACATGATGCAGAGTGGCTAGGCCCGTGAGCCATGGCCGCTGAGCCTGCGCGTCCGGAGCCTGTGCTCCGCAATGGGAGAGGCCACAACAGTGAGAGGTCCGCGTACCACACACACACACAAAAAAGTAAAGCAAAATAAAGTAAGGAAAAAAATTAGGGGAGGGACTTCCCTGGTGGTGCAGCAGTTAGGATTTCGCACTCCCAATGCAGGGGGCCCAGGTTTGATCCCTCATCAGGGAAATAGATCCCACATGCATGCTGCAGCTAAGAGTTTGCATGCCACAACTAAGGAGCCTGAGAGCTGCAACTAAGGAGCCCACTGGCTGCAACTAAGGAGCACACGTGCCTCAATTAAGACCCAGTGCAACCAAAGAAATAAAACTTTTTTAAATAAATAAATAAATAATAAATAAATAGGGTAACTGCTTAGTTCTTTAAAAAAAATAGGGGAAAAAACATGCATTCATTTATTCAACAAATATTTATTCAATGAAGTAGGCAATGGATCACATACTAGGACTAGAAATGATCATCACAAATACTCCCATGTAAGAACTCAAAGATTATTGGAATAATCAGATACATGCTTATTTTTTTGATATTTAATAAAACATTTAATTCTGTGCTTTGCTAGACAGCTCAAATTCTGATCTGTGACTAACCTCAAGCTTTTGTTCAGGTGTTCTAATCCACACTACTATTTTGCTTTAATTTCCCTTCTGTTTATTTCTTTTTTATCTGCCCTTTTTCCCCAAAAGGATTTGAGATGTTCCTTTTTCTGTCAACTTCCATTCTATGTTATATGTCTTTAACTTGTATATTTAATAATTATAATCAGAGCAGAAATAAAGGTAGCCACCATGTGGTATAGGTACACCAAGAAGGGAGAAATAAGCCAGCCTGGGGATGGGAGAATTTGAGATGAGTCTTGAGATCCCCAGATGGACAAGCAGAGGTGGGCAGCCCAAAGCAAGGATACTCCATGTTATAGGACTGGGACTGGAAAATTTTGTCATTTTCCCCTTGGTATTTCACGACATGTCCCTTTAGTCCTCCTCATAGAATCACATACAAGATGCAAAAGTGAACCAGATACTGACCTTACACAATATCACTCTCTCCTTCTCATGGGTTAATATAACCTGAGTTTCATTTTTCTTTTTACGCAAAATATTTAGGATTTCCTGGAGTTTCTCCTGCAATAGAAACAAACTCTGTGGCAAATGAGCAGAGCACCAGGTCATGAAGGAGTCTTGAGGACCAGGTACAAGATGACTGAGACTCTAGATCAAAGGGTGAAGCAGGACCCACACCAAATTTGTGGTCTGGTGCCTGGAGATTAGCACCCATGAATGTCACCCATAGAAAATATTATGGGAATTAAGCGATGGAACCTGATTTGTGTTCTGAAATTTATATCAAGCAGCCAATCTTGCTTTATGATGCTCCTCAGCCTCATTGAAGAGATTCATTCTGTTTATTCCATGACCTTGGGTTGAGGAATCCTTTACACCCTGCTCATCATCAGACAACACCTTAGCGGCAGCTAGCATTCTCTCATAGCTGCCTTGGTTGCCCTCACTCTGCAGCACCTGGGATCTGAGCTGCTTGCTGATGCCAACCAGCCTCCCCAGATGCTCATTGGGCTGGAAATGTGGGATCTCCAAGGTCCTCCAGCACTCAGGACAAGATAAAGGAGTGTTATGTTCCTCCCAGCTTCTCAGGAGACACACCAGACAAAAGCTGTGCCAACACTCGGTGGTCACTGGGCCGGTGAAATAGTCCAAGCAGATGAAACAGGTCAGTTCCTCCCTGAGATTCTCCATCAAACCTGCTGTAGACATTTTCTCAAAGGACATCAGAGCAAGGTCACGCCTTTATTCTGGGATTAGAAAATCCTCCCTGAGAGTCTATTGTTTTGAGTAACAAGTGGGTAATCAGTTGCTATGGTGTTATTACATGAAATTCTTATTCTCCTCTGTGACTGATTTCACCAGTTGACACAAAACCAATTACGACTTAATGTGGAACCTCTACATACTGGGTTCATCATCAACCCCAAACTTTTGAGGAATCTCATCGTACAAGCAAGCCATGTGCTGGATACTGAGGATACTTGCTCCCAACCGTTGTCATTTCAAGAGTCGGTTACTGTATATGAATAACACCATGAAACCGTTGAAACACATTGGTTTTACGCTGGAGGTTTGGGTAATTTGGTGTAAGCCAGTACAGAGATTTAAATTATGATGATCTCTGATAATATCTGAATTGGAATCTCCTCCAAATCTTTTAGAAAACTCCACTAATGGAATCTAGTTGAGAAACTGAAGGAAGAAAACTATAATATATATTTCTTCACTCATTAGGCCATTTTCTTTCTTTGACCAAAGCTACAAACTTTGTGCTCCTTTATCAGGTACTGTGTCCTTTTTTTTTTTTTGCAGTACGCGGGCCTCTCACTGCTGTGGCCTCTCCCGTTGCGGAGCACAGGCTCCAGACGCGCAGGCTCAGCGGCCATGGTTCATGGGCCCAGCCGCTCCACAGCATGTGGGATCTTCCCGGACCGGGGCACGAACCCGTGTCCCCTGCCTCAGCAGGCGGACTCTCAACCACTGCGCCACCAGGGAAGCCTGGTACTGTGTCCTTTGATTTAATTTTATTCATCCCCCAAAATGAGAATAATTCCAATGAAGTATTCCCTGACTTTCAATGTACAATGGATTACTAGAGTTATATTTATTGCTCTGCCCTGCAGACCGTGATACTCACCTCTCTGCTACCATAGAAAACATCAAAAACATCATTGTTGTTGGAAGTTGCCTCAAGGAGCCATTACATTATGGAGTGGATGGAAAGACATATTTTAGGATAAATATAATTTTGCTCACTTATTTTCATTCTTTGAAAATGTTTAAACTAGGCCTTCTTAAACCTCTTATCACTTCTTACTGGACAGAAATTAAATGTGTAGACATTATTTTTAGACTGACGAAAAAATATATAGTATACAAACTGTGTGCAATGACCTCTGAGATTAGTGCCAAATCCTATAAATTTGCTGTCTTATGCTCATGAGTCCCTTCTTGCCATGGCCCATCCTCCACTCACTGCATGCCAAGAAGTGGAATCTTAAAAGCTTAAAAGCTCAGAGTCTAACCAGTTCTGTCCTCCCATTAAGTTCATACCTTATTTCTATTTTTCTCCTGTCACTCTCCAGCTTGGCAACCTTCTATGGTTCTCCATTACCTGTGTTATTCCATTAATTCCTTTCTGACTTTCATGGTTCCAGCTGATTCTTCTTTCCCACTCATCTCCAGCAGGATGTTGAGTGTTTCCTTACCTTGAACTTTTGTTCAAAAAGGAATTTTCTAGCCCGAAATAGTTCTTCCTCCACCTTCCTTCCTCCTAGTCAAAACTCATTTTTCTGAAGTCATTAATGTTTTAATCATACATCCTTTGTGAATGAGTGGGATGAGATTTTTTGCTAGGAAAAGGAAGAACTAGAGCAAAGAGTTATACTAGCTTAAATAGGAGGAGTGGTAGCATCAGTTTGGGGTCATGAAATCTCTACTGTTCAGATTGCTTCTATGCTAGTAACCAGGGGCTTCAAAATATTGTTAGGAGTTAGTCTCAAGTAAGGGTCTTGCAAAACACACACACACACACACACACACACACACACACACACTCACACACACACACACAAAACCAAAAAACTACACTAACATGAACTGCCATCTCTGGAAAAAGGATTTATAAATTACCACCTACATTCAGTGTGTTATTCACACACAAACTCAGGAATCTTTAACATTGACCAGAATCATTAGAATAAGCCCTACCATAGAGTTATGGTACATCACAGAACCTGTATTCCAATTTGGAATGGGGAGACTGGCATGTTCTAAGTTCAAGTCACACTGATCCGTTCCATCCCACTTCCCTCTTCCAAATAAACTCCTTTCATAAACTCAACACAATAACCATATCTTATTCATTGCTGACTAGAGGGATTCTTTTGCACGTAGCAAGGGATCAATTTGTCTGTAAATAAGTTTTAAATGAACAACGAGGGGAACCATATTGTTGTAGAATCACAGTCTTTTATCTAACTGGAAACCAAGAGATCATATAATCCAACTACCTGCTAAAGATGATGAAGAAACTAAGACAAATAAATTGAGTTGGTTCCCTGAATACTTACTCTGAGTCAGGCCAGGGCTAGGAAGCTGGGTCTCCTACCTCCTGTCATTCTCTTCTGTCAACAGTACACTGCATCTCACTTGTTGTCTTGTGAGTGGGTGAAAATTTCCAGTTATGTCAATGAAACGAATATGGCTCAAGTGCTTTCAGAACGAAATTAGAGAGCTATCATTATGGCGTGATCAGGTGACAAGCATCTGAATTCACTGGCTACACTCACTATTGGGAATGCAGACTTTTTCTTTACCTTCTCTCTGAACACATTGATTAGGCTTAATTCACAGATGAGGACGTTTATAGAGTGGGCCAGCCTTCCCAGAATACATTACACCAACCCTCGGGTACTGTACTGCCAGACGTGATTTCTGCGATCAGCAATTCAAATAGCTTTTTCTCTGGCCTGTCTCCTCCTACGGAGGTGACAGTAAGGATACCCCAAGAGGTCCACAGTCACAACTGTCACCAACATGCAATTAAGGTTGGAACACGCAGAAAAGAGGAACCTTAAGGATACAGTGAGGGCTGGGAGTTCCCTGGCGGTCCAATGGTTAGGACTCAGTGCTTTCATTCCAGTGGCCCAGGTTAATCCCTGGTTGGGGAAGATCCCACAAGTCATGTGATGCAGGCAAAATATATGTATATATATAAATATATATAGTGAGTGCTTATTCATTGATATACATATATATATATTTATATAGTGAGGGCTTATTCATTGATGAAGGCAGTGGATTAGATAGGGACATAATTTGAAAAATATCGTGCTTGAAAGCCTGGTTTTAAAAAATATGTCTGTCGTTTCATATCAGTGTGGAAAAGATAGATTATCCAACAAACGGTTTAGGACAAGTAGGGGTAGCCATCTGGGAAAAAAAAAAAAAAAGTTGGATCTCTGCCTAACAGTTTACACCAATGTGTATTCCAGATGTGTGTGTGTGTGTGTGTGTGTGTGTGTGTGTGTGTGTGTATTTTCCCCATTCTAGTCATGAATTTCTACTCATATTACTTCCCTTTGTATTGCTTTTTTCACCTTATTATTTTATTTTTGTATGTGTTTTTGTTCTAGATTACCCCACATCTATTTAACAAGTGAGAAGCATATTTGTTAAACATATGGCCAATTATTGCATCCAAAGGATGAAGCACATTGTAAAAGGAGATAATTGGTAACTTAGTAGAAATTTAAACGGAAGACTTAGAGAAGGCTTTTTAAAACATGCTTTGGAGTTTAGGCACCACTAAGGAAAAAATGAAGCTAAAATAACTAAAAATTAAATATTTCTATACAGCAAAATAATAAAATAACCAAATAAATGTTTGAAAATTACAATCTAGGAAAGAGACTTTGGAACACGTGTGTCAAATACCTTATCAAATTATGAAGAGGTCATCAAAAAAGTATACTTAAAAATAGTAGCTCTTCTTATTACTATATAGCCATTTAAAAATAACAGATCTATTTATATACACTGACATGACATGACATCCATTAAATGATATTAACGGGGAAATACATTTTTACTCCCCCAAATAGTTTAAGTATAAACAATAAAAATTAGGTTATATATGTATTTTTTCCTACAAAAATGAGGCCATGCTATAGAGGTTGATAGTGTATCTGTATACACAAAGGCATAGAAAAAATATGGAATTTCATGGATATGACAACAAAAGCACAGACAACAAAAGCAAAAATAGACAAGTGGGACTACATTAAACTAAGAAGCTTCTATACTACAAAGGGAACAATTAACAGAGTAAACAGGCAACCAACAGAATAGGAGAAAATATTTGCAAACCATGTATCAGATAAGAGGTTAATTTCCAAAATATATAAGGAAATCTTATAACTCAACAGCAGAAAAACAACAACAAAATAACACAAAACTAATAACCCAATTAAAATATGGGCTAAAGGAGCTTCCCTGGTGGCGCAGTGGTTGAGAGTCTGCCTGCCGATTCAGGGGACGCGAGTTCGTGCCCCAGTCTGGGAGGATCCCACATGCCACGGAGCGGCTGGGCCCGTGAGCCATGGCCACTGGGCCTGCGCGTCTGGAGCCTGTGCTCCACAACACGAGAGGCCCACGTACAGCAAAAAAAAAAAAAAAAAAAAAAAAAAAATGGGCTAAAGACTTGAATAGGCATTTCTCTAAAAAAGACACACCAAAGACTAACAGGTATGTGTATAAAAAGATGCTCAATGTCACTAATTACCAGGGAAATACACAACAAAACCACAATGAGATATCACTTCACAGTTGTCAGGAAGACCATTACAAAAAAAAAAAATGTTGGTGATGATGTGGAAACATTGGAACCCTTGTACACTGTCAGTGGGAACACAAAATTTTCCATACTATGCAGGAAAATAGTATGGAGTTCCTCAAAATACTAAAAATAGAACTACCATATGATCCAGCAAACCCACTTCTGGGTATTTGTCTAAAAGAATTGAACTCAAGATCTTGAAGAGGTATTAGCACTCCAGTGTTCATTGCAGCACTATTCACAAAAGCTTAGATGTGGAAACAACCTAGATGTCCATTGATGGATGAAAAGAAAAAGAAAATGTGGTATATACACACAATGGAATTATTCAGCTTTTAAAAAGAAGGAAATCCTGCCATGCATGACAACATGGGCCTTGAGGACATTATACTAAATGAAATAAGCCAGTCACAAAAGGACAAATACTGGATATTCTACTTATATGAAGTATCCAAAAGAGTCAAGTGCACAGAATCTGAAAGAAGGGTGGTTGTTAGGAGCTGGGGCGGGTAGGATGGGAAGTTGCTAATCAAGAGTCATAAAATCTCAGTTATGCAAGATAAATAAAACTGAAAAAGAAAGAACGAAAAAGTATGAAAAGATACACACCAAACTGGTAGACTTTGGTATGGTGAAATTGGAGCATTGGAAGGAATCGCTTTTACTTCTTTGTATATGAAAATAGACTTTATTTTTTTTAACCATTTAATGTATTTTCAGCATTTTTCCAGTAGAGAAATATTGGGGAATGGGGTAGGGTGTGGCTTTGAGTAAGCCAATTAATGAGGCAGTTTCCTTCAGGTTGAAGGATAAAATAATCTCAGAGGATTGGTTTTATAATAAGGAAGAACCTTTGTATTCTATTACAAGTTAATCACTAAATGGATGTTGCCTGTTAGCTTCAATTAAATGTAATGGCACAAATCGGGGAACCCTGCCTCCCAGGTAAAGAGCATTAAGCTAAAATACCTTTGTTTAGCTCACAGGAAACATCCTGACAGGCCCACCTGTGAATGACCGCAGGGAGGAAGAAATTAACACATCCCCTCAGGAGGCTGACAGGAACCTGGAAATGTTTGACTTTACTCCCTCCTCTTTTAGTATAAAAAAAGCCTGAATTCTAACTCAGGCAGGATGGTTCCTTGGGACAGGAGTCCACCATCTTCTTGGTCTTCCCGCTTTCTGATTAAGGTTGTTATTCCTTGCCCCGACAACTCATCTCTCAATTTATTGGCCTGTTGTGCAGCAAGCAGTATGAACTTGGACTTGGTAATGGTTTCAGCCATGATATAATAGATTTTTTTTAATGGTTTGTGATTTCAATGCAACTTTTATTTATTTAACTAACAGGTATTGAACCCCTATTATACTAAGATCCCACAAGCCACGTGCCACTGCCAAAAAAGAGTGGTAGAATTTAAATTCATTGGCTGCTTTGGCATTTTCATAGAGGAAATGTTTCATTCTGGCTGGAAAATCAGGGAAAAATTCATTTGATCCGTACCTTTAAACTAAAGGCCTAAGTACATTTTTAACAAAGGAATAAGCTACTATTTAGAAGTGAGAAAACTCTGAGGATATTTGAAGAATAAAATACAGGATCTGACAGTGGGTCAAAATATTACAATAACAAAAAATCTAGATTGTAACATTCTTTTCATCCAAGAAATATTAAAAGCCCCAATTCAGCTTAGAATAACCTTTGTTATTCTTTCTAGGTAGCACAGACAACACCTGGAGGGCAGTTCAAAGGGGAGGGTCCTGGTGTTATAAATTCATACTCAGTTAAAAGTTGTAACCCAGGTCGGTGGTTGAGAGTTGCCTTCCAGAGCTTTGACAATTTACACATCTTATATGAGAATTTAAGGTGAGGGGTTTTTGTTTGTTTTTCTGGAGAATAAACACTTTATTTGCTCATCCCTTTGCATTAAGAAAAGTTAATTGTTGAAAATGTATTTGTTCCATGCTTCATGCTGGATGCTTTATGTACTTTATCTTCTAAAGAGATAAAAAGGGAAGCCGAGGAAAAGAAAAAAAATGTATGCGTTGGGAAGCCTGACCAGGAAAGTTTTTTAAAGCAGTTCAAACAAATAGTGAAAAATAAGAATAAAAAGACATGGTCTAAATTTAGGATGGACTATTAAGAAAAAGGAGTTATAGTGTTAACTTTCCCCCTTTTAATAGGGAGTATGGGACTTGAGATTATTACAAATAATTTTGAGTTACTACCCATGTAAACAGTATTTAATATCAGTAAAGGATAATACTAGATTAAAAAAAACCTCGAGTGCAAGGATCACTTGTGTCTTGCTTCTATCATATGACACCCTTTATGAGATGCCTATCACTTAATTCTGCAGGAATTATTAAATATCTTCATGTTCCAGGTGGTGTACCATACCCAGTAAATTAGAAAAATAATTATCCCACAGTACACAAATATTTTATAGGTAAGGAAACAGATGCTTATGTGTATACATGTTGCTTCCTCGTCTTTAATGGGAAAGTCTGCTTTTTGCTTTTCTCAAGGAGATCTTAACATTTATTCCTAAGATTCTCTCACCATAAAACAGTATCTTTAGAGAAACAAGAGCACGAGACTAGCGAGTACAAAAAGAGAACTCTGGCACTGTACGAAGCACCATTCTCAACACTTCTATATATGTACTTACTTAATCCTCTCAATGGCCCTAGAAGATAGATATGAGTTCTATCCTCACTTACAGGTGAGAAAACAAACCCTAGTTATGAACCTTGCCCTAGATCCACAGAGGTGGCCTAACTTCAGTGTCCATGCTATTACCCACAGAGCTATACTGCCATTTCCACAGGACTGAATGAATCACAAACATCAAACTCAAGGGGTTTACAACTGTGACCAAAAACAGGTTTGCTGGTTATGCAAGGATCCAGTCAAATCAAGCCCTGAAGGTCGATGGGGTAAGTGTCTCCCCCTCCAACTATCCACTGGTAATTGGTGCCAGATACTGCAGGTGGCGCTCCTCCCGTGTTTATGTATTGTTTGCAGCCAAAGATGTCAAGGTCTTAAGAGAGCACTTCTAGGTAAGTTTGTGACACAGCTTCTTAAGAGAGCCCATGGAATCTCTTGAGAAAAAAAAAATTGTCACTTTCTTCCCCACCCTTGCCCTTTCTTGGACATTGAGGTACAAAAGGTCTAAGAAAATACCTGTTGGGCTAGGGTGCCGATTATAGTTGGAGAGAACCCTAGAGAAGAGCGGGGGTCTTAGGCATAGCTGGGAATTCATGAATTGTAGCAATTCATGCTAATAATTAGGTACTGTATGAGTGTGCTTGGGGAAAATTTCTGCAAGTATAAGAACTAAATGCTAAATGCCTTTAAGGAGCTGTGACATGAGGGACCAGGCAATATTGTTCTGATTATGATTGAAACTAAGGGAAGTTTAAACAAACAAGCAAACAAAAAAGACTTTTAGGAATACTTGGGGAAGAGCACCCCCAAAAGGTTGAACTCTGCTGGCAGAGCAACTGGGGATGCAAAGCACGTTTTATGGTCACAAGTTAGGCTAGGACATTGAGGTTTCATATAAGCCACCTTCTAGGTGCCCCAAAATGCCTCTTTTTTAAACCCTTTCCGTCTTTTAGAGTTGTAGTTCTCAAACTTAGTTGTATGTGCTCACCTCATAAGTTAAATAATACCTGAAGCCTATGGCCTACCTCCAGAGGTTCTGATTAGATTGGTTTAGTGCCCTAATTGGAAGAGTTTGTCTCAGCATCACCTGGAACTTTTTGGAAGTGTAAACTTTTGAGCCCCGCCCCAGACCTACTGAATCAAAACCTCTGGGTGGGGCCCAGCAATCTGTGCTTTAACCAGATCTCCTGGTGACTCTGATGTACTCTAAAGCTTACAGGCCACTGATTTAGGCATCACGATTGTTAGAGCTCTTCGGAAAACTCTAATATGCAGTGAAATTTGAGGACCAGGAATTCAACGAACAAAACTACTTTGTAAGACTAGTTTCCGCCGCAGTGCAGGCTGGCCCCTTGGTCATGTTTTCATCCTGTCTTTAGTAAAGCCATCTGTCTCCCTCCTCTTAGAAACAAGAGTTTCCAGCAGAAATGTGGATGGAGAATAACATTCTGAGCGAGGTCTAAGGTAGAGGAATTAGAGTCCCACACAACTTCTCAATGGGGTAAGAATGGCAATTAAAGCCAATATTTTATAATAACTATAAATGGAATATAACCTTTAAAAATTGTGAATCATTATATTGTACATCTATAACTTATATAATATTCTACCTCAACTATACTTCAATCTTTTTTTGCTGTACTCGGGCCTCTCACTGTTGTGGTCTCTCCCGTTGCGGAGCACAGGCTCCGGACGCGCAGGCTCAGCGGCCATGGCTCACGGGCTCAGCCGCTCCGCGGCATGTGGGACCTTCCCAGACCAGGGCACGAACCCGCGTCCCCTGCATCGGCAGGCGGACTCTCAACCACTGCGCCACCAGGGAAGCCCTATACTTCAATTTTTAAAAGTGAAAAAAAAGTGGGGAAAAAAGATAGCATTACATGACTGAGAGGATGAAGAATGTGATTGTAAGCTGATTCTGAAGACAAATCTCTGATCTTGCAAAAGACCAGGTTAAACTGAAATTCTTTTTCTTCTTGATCCTTCTCTGCCTCCCTGAAAAGGTCAATGGCTGCCTCAGATGTACCAGATATCATGGAAGAGCTTACTTGTTCTATCTGTTTGTACTTTTTTTTTTTTTTTTGCGGTACGCGGGCCTCTCACTGCTGTGGCCTCTCCCGTTGCGGAGCACAGGCTCCGGACGCACAGGCTCAGCGGCCATGGCTCACGGGCATGGGCCTAGCCGCTCTGCGGCATGTGGGATGTTCCCGGACCGGGGCACGAATCCATGTCCCCTGTGTATCGGCAGGCGGACTCCCAACCACTGCGCCACCAGGGAAGCCCTGTTCATACTATTTGAACAAACCACTTGCAGTTGACGTGGACACAAGTCTTGCTGTGATTGCCTCTTAAGAAATTGGAAGGAAAGCCCTGGTAACAGAGAGATCGAAGGTGTAACCTGCAGCTGGGGATGATGGCTGAGATAGCAAAGTCTTCACATGATCGACTTAAAGACTAGCATATGTGAGATATACCAAGAAAAACTGAAGAGGTTCTGTGAGATAGAGCAGATGCCCTTTTGTGAGATTGTAATAAGGAAGAACCTTTGTATTCTATTAGAAGTTAATCACTAAAGGGATGTTGCCTATAAGCTTAAATTATACATAATGGCCCATCTCTGGGAACCCTGCTTCCCAGGTAATAATGAGTACTAAGCTAAGACACCTTTGTTTAGCTCACAGTAAACATCCTGAGCAGGCCCACCTGTGAATGACTGCAGGGAGGAAGAAATTAACACATCCCCTCTGAAGGCTGATGGGAACCAGGAAGTGTTTGACGTTACTCCCCTTTTAGTATAAAAGGAATCTGAATTCTAACTCAGGCAGGATGGTTCTCTGGGGCATGAGCCCACCATCTTCTCGGTCTGCTGGCTTTCCAAATAAGGTTGTTATTCCTTGCCCCAAAAACTCATCTCTCAATTATTGGCCTGTCGTGCAGTGAGCAGTACGAGCTTAGGCTCAGTAACAAGATCTGTTTTCTTTCTTGAGAAAACAAGCCTCACAGTGTTTACCATTAAGAAGGCAAAAATTTTCAAGGCAAAATTGTCTTCCAGATTTTAGGGATTCATTCTCAATCATTCTTTCCTCTTTAAATACCTTGGGTCTTCAAAGTGATACATATTGAAATCATTTTTCCATCCCTGACCTGTCAACTATGGAGATTTGGGAGCCCCAGAGACCCCATTTTGAATGGGAATAATTAATTTTCACTTTATAACTCATGCCTAAGTTTGTGTTATAACTTCTATTTTATAGATCTAGCATAGCAACCTCCAAGAGGAGTTAATAGTGATCTTTCCTTTTCAGAATGAGGTCCAAGAGATCCTGGATTTTCTATGCAAGGTGTGAAAGTCTCATGAGAGGGACCTTCCTTAGAAGAGAAAAATGAACATGTACACATACCTGGCAGTCTGCCGAATAAGGATGACCACGAGATCAACAAGTCTTCGGTGAGTCCAGGCGCGTAGGTTGTAGCTCCACGTCTTACCACAGCATACAAGCACCAGTTTGTTCAAATGTGAGGACCTAGAGTGTACCACAAGGCTGAAAAATAAGTTATCCCCGCAAAGAAGCTAGCACATGAAGAAACCAGAAAAGTATCAATAATCGGACAGTCATGATCTAGAACCTATTGTGCAGTGGCTGTAGTGGATGTATAAAGAAAACAAACTCGGACGCCGTTTCTAGGAAATCTATAAGGATTGTGCCCAAAGGCCCCTTCTTCAACTCTAATAGGGCGTGGGGAGCACAGGGAGGTCCAGAAGACACAATTATTATGTACAAAGACCTGGAAATAGGAACAAGTCAAACTCATCAGTAAACTAAAGTTACTTGGGAGAAGATAGGCAGGGTCTTATAAATCTAAAGAAATCTTAGTTGACTCCAAAGAAGTAAATTCATATCAACTAAAGTGTTAGGAGACTGGCATAGTCAGATTTTTTCTTTTTCTATGACTGGCTGTAAGCTGGGTTCAAAATAGCTAAAACTGTCACAGATCTTGATAGTTGGTTGCAGTGCTAAGCTGAACCAGGGGAATGGCAGTGGGGATGGAGAGAAGTCAACCTACTAATGATGTGTAAAGGAGACTAGTGTCTTAGTCTGTTTGGGCTCCTATAACAAAATACCACAGATTGGGTGGCTTATAAACATTTACCGCCCACAGTTCTGGAGGCTGGAAGTCCAAGATCAAGGTGCCAGCCTGGTCACAGTCTAATAAGGACCTTCTTCTGGTTCTCACTGTGTCTTCACACAGAAGGGATTAGGGAGCTCTGTGGGATCTCTTTTAGCACTAATCCCATTCATCAGGGCTTCACCCTCATGACCTCATCACCTCCCAAAGGCCCCCACCTCCTAATACCATCACATTGGGGGGTTAGGATTTTAACATAAATTTGGGGAGGATACAAATATTTAGACCATAGCAATAGCTGAGACAACTATAGAAGTATGGAGAAAATAGACACTGATAATACAGATATCTTTGAACAACTGAGTGGATATTGTTGCCTTTTTCATAGGAAGAGAATGGGGCTAGAAGCGTATGTGCGTATTCTGGATTTGTTGACTCTGAGGTACCTGCATGATCTCTGAACAGAGATTTCCAACAATCAACATACTCAAACCTGAGAGTCTAAAAATCAGTAGAAAGAACTAAACTAGAGATGAATATTTAGCATACAGATGGTAACTGAAGACTAAGGAGCAGATAGCTGCCCAGGAAGAATATGTAAACTGAGTCATATAGGTTGGAATGATCCTAGAAAACAGGGGAAGTTCAAGGTTTTATTAGATATCAGACATCCTTGGGAATTGTCTTATTAGGACTAGAAATTGACTGTAGGACTAGAAATAGCATGTTCTATGATACAAAAAAAAGGAGTTGTGACAAGAAAATCACATTGATCCAAACGTGACTTTTTCCCATCATGTTGAAGTTTTGCGCCAGGTAAGAACAGTTGAAGGTGAAGTACACTAATATAGCCAAATGCAGCGAGCCATCAGTGTGGTAACCTCTCCACTACCATGATGACCATTCACCCTAGAGTCTTCTTGGTTCAGTTTAACCAGATACCATCTTTGAGATGCTTATTTTGTTGTTCCTCTGTGCATTTTGCCCTTGCCGCCTTAACTCCACACCCTCAATCCTCCGCTAAACTTCTACCAAATAACTTTGACTCTTTAAAAAAGCTGGTTCAACAGGTAACTGTTTTTGTGTTGTTGTCTTTGACTGTACTACATTTTTTTTAATGGCTGTTAATATTGTAATAAACATCTGGTTCAAGTTGTATACTGATTGGGGACTTCCCTGGCAGTCCTGTGGCTAAGATTTCATGCTTCCATTGCAGGGGGCACGGGTTCAACCCCTGGTTGGGGAACAAAGATCCTGCATGCCTCTTGGCCCCCCCAAAAAAATTGTATAGTGATTGAGCATTTTGCTCCAACACTTATACAAACACTATTAGTGCATGATTTGGCAGAATGTAAGGTGTCTTGAATTTTTAAGAAAACGTACAACATAGCAGAAATGCCTAATTAAAAAATGCGGCATTCCATCAAGATCAAGCTAGATTTAAATGAAAGACAGATAACTCTATTGAATCGAGGAAATAACTCATGGAAGAACCTATCAAATAATGTGTATATGTTGTTGAGAAGGGAAGCATGTTTTCAGTTTCAGAAACAGAAAGCTATGGGGCTGCTAACACAGTGAATAACGTTTAGAGTCCCACCAGGGTCTCTGACAAGATCCTACTGAGCACCCTGGCAGACCTAGCTGGTCACTGTACCACACTATGCAGGGTGAAAAGGAACTGCAAAATAATCACGTAGGAAGGTATTTATCAGAATCAAGATAAGATGTCAGTTTGCTTGATGGGTACCCTGGATACCTGCAGCCTCAGTGCTCATGCCCAATGGAAGTTTCCAGCCAAATGTAACCTCACTTAACCTAGGAGCTAATTATTTCCTAGTAGGTTAGTACAGTACTTTTAACCAATCACAACCAGACTCTTAATATTTTGGTATTGAACATGTAAAAATCTATTTAGTGTCATTCCTAATGTTTAGGAGTACATAGCTTATGGTAATAGCCATGTAACTCCAATCTGAAATATACAATTGAGTCACTGACTTAAGATTTGTGATTTTAAGTGGGGACCCAAATATATACAAAGCACTGTAATATTTTAAAACTCCAGGTTTACTATTTTTATAAGCTTAATTTATCACAAGAATTTAATGCTTAGGGGAGATTTTTTAAAAATTAATTAATTTATTTATTTTTGGCTGTGTTGGGTCTTCGTTTCTGTGCGAGGGCTTTCTCTAGTTGCGGCAAGCAGGGGCCACTCTTCATCACGGTGCACGGGCCTCTCACTATCGTGGCCTCTCTTGTTGCGGAGCACAGGCTCCAGACGCGCAGGCTCAGTAGTTGTGGCTCACGGGCCCAGTTGCTCTGCGGCATGTGGGATCTTCCCAGACCAGGGCTGGAACCCGTGTCCCCTGCATTGGCAGGCAGATTCTCAACCACTGCGCCACCAGGGAAGCCCCAGGGGAGATTTTTAAGTCAAACAATTGAAGTTATTGACTATACCATTGTTACTGGAGGCCTATGAAAGTATCTTGTGGTAAACTGTAATTTAAATTTGAGGCATTTTCTTTTATAAATTGGCAAAATTTTTAGTTAACATTTAATAGAGGTAAGGAAGTATTATGAAATTTGGCTGTGATTCAAATTTTCTGTACTGAGTGCTCTGGATCAACTACTTAACCTCAAAATCATGAGCTTTATCAGCAGTAAAATGTATTGATACCACATACCTCACAGGATTGTGGGAAATATAGAGATTTAAAAAGAGCCTAGCACACTGTGTCACATAGTGCTATTTATAGAATTATCTTAGTTAAAACACAGTCTACAGTCTTCCAGAATAATTTACTATTTACTTAGAGTCTAAGATGGACCTTACAAGACTCCAAGATATGAGAATTTTGCTTGATGTTTAACCCTTTGATTCAAAGGTTACAATGTTTTCCTACCAGAATGAAATCATATAAATTACGAAAGCTCAGGATGATAAGAATAAACGACCAGGTAATTGATATAATCTTCACAGAAGTTGGCTGCATCCAAGCTTAAAAGAAAAAAGGTAGACTGAGTAGAAAAAGAGTAGAAAAGAAGGCTGAGGAGGGAGGGACACACAGAAAAGAATGTGATTTACTTGAAGGAGAAGAGGGTGTGTGTGGGGAGTGTTGTTTGAGATAAGGGGAAAGGAGGTACTTAAGATTCCACAGGGTGGAACCAGGTTTTGGAAGGTCAGATAGCAAGCAGAAGAATTTTTTCATCATCCCGTCAGCAGTTTGAAAACCACAACAACAAAAAACCAGGCACTGATGTTTGATCAGCAGGGAATTGACTGAGGCAAAAACAAATAAAAAATAAAACCTACCAGAGACAGAATTATAAAACTTGGGAAGCTGTGCAGATTTTCCTTCCACTGAGGTCAACCGTGAACTATCTGAGATTGTCCCCTGACCTCCCATCTGTGACACATTCCTCAATCAGGCAGTTATTTCTACTCTTTTCTATCTACAAATAATGCAGTGATCACTTCTTTCAGCAAACATTCTGGAAACAATGAAATCAGGCATCATCTTCTAATGAAACTATTGTATCTAACAGCTTAAGATTAAATGGTATGGCTAAGGAAGGAACACCATGAGGTTCTAGGGTAATGGCTTAGAGAAGAATCTCTCCCTGTGAAATTGTTACTGTATCCAGGATGTTCATGAAAAACGAAAAACAAACAAAAACTTATATAGTGAGTGCCTACCAGATAGTAGCCCCTTAAAAAGACCTTGGAGATATAGCAAAGAACAAAATATCCACCCATCTACAGAGATTGAAACTCCTGAACAAAGTCCCTGGCTATTCAGTATTTTTTAGGAACGCATTAAAATGTAAATTAAGACTCCACCTCAGATCTGTCCTAACAGAGACTCGCAGGGTGGGGCGCAGAACTCTGTTTGAATGAAGCTGAGATGATTCTACTGCTCCCTGAAGTTTGACGACCACTGTCGTAGATTTATTATATGCATAGGATTTGAAACTTCACAGGTTTTCTACCTGATGGGGAGAGGGAGGGATTAAGGGAGTAGCTGAACAGACGAAAGCTCTTCAGTCTCCATTTTTCTAGCTATTTTCCCTGAAGGAAATACCTAGGATTACAAAGAAAGGTAAGCTTTTCTCTGAAGATCATTTCCTTAATCATGGTTTTCTTTAAATACCTAAACTTGATTTTAATATTTATGGAAGCTTTAAAAATATATATGCCATGGAATGGTATAAAAGGGTAAGTGAGAAAGCCAGGGCCAAAAAATAAATAAAATTGGGAAAAACAAGGATAGGTATGAATTTGGCACATAGATAAAATTATACTCATGAGACAAATTATTCTACTTTGCTTTCTGTAAAAATATGTAATCTCTATTCTCTGCTCCTGATTTCCCTTTGTGCTGGTTTGATTTAAAATATGTCTAAAAATATTATTAGGTAAAATAGATACAAAGAAAATGATTATGAATGGTAGGAAGGTATTTCAAGTTGGGCAGTTACAGAAAGGCCTCTCTGAGGAAGTGGTGTTTGAGCTGAGAACTGCAGGGAGGAAAGAAGGAGCTGGAATGGCAGAATCTTGAGAGAAAGTATGGCCAGCTGGGGAAGCGGAAAGAGCACAGATAAATTTGTCGTAGTTGGAATGGACAATGGTTGGAGGAAAGCTATAGGTGAGATTAAATGCGGGCAGAAGGCCAGACCATGTAGGACTGTTAGTCATTTGGACTGTATCCTAAATGCCATGGAAAGTTGTTAGAAATGATTAGAAACCTGATTTAGGTTTTAAATTAATATTCTGGTTGTTAAGCTGAGGAGTTGGAGACAGGAGTGGGACAGGGTTGAATATGAACTAGTTGAGATGATGAAATGATGGTGGCTTAAACTTAATGATGAAATTTTAAAATAAGTTGGGGGAAGGGAAGGCTTCTGAATATTGAAATCCGAATAATGTTATAGTTAGGTGGGATGCTTATTAGACTTAACTGCAAATGAGTTGGGAGTTCTGGGTCTGGGCAGAAGCTTAAATTGGAGAGTGGTACTTAAACTTTTGGAAGTAAATGTGATTACCTGGGAGACATTGGAACTAGAATAAGGCAAGGGACAAGAACTGACCCTGGAAGAACACCCAAACTTAGAGGTTCAAGAGGATTCCAAGCCAAAAAAGAATGCTGGGAAACAGACGAGTAACGTAGGAGAGATGTCATTTACATGATCTTGAATCCAAAAAGAAGAAACCATTCCAAGAGGAGGGTCCTGGCCAACTATGTTGACTGCTGAGAGCTCAAGTAAGATAAAGCCAGGAGTGACTACTGGCTTTCTAAACTTCTTCATTTTTTGTAACTGATCAGTTTTTTTTTTTTTTTTTTCCAGTCTAGGACAAGTTCAGGGAGGCAAGACAAGAGAAGCCACAAGGGTTTGAAGGACCCAGCAAGAAAAAATTGAAGTAAATTCAAATCCAAATGATACATAGAGAGAAAATATTTGCAATTTGTATAATAAGCAGATAATCTTTTCAGTGTATATCTTAAAATTAAGAAAAAAGACCAAAAACCTGGTAGGAAAAAACAGCTGAAAGGCTTAAACATGGTTCATAGAAAAAGAAATGAAAATGGCTCTTAAGCATATGAAAATAATAGCTTTATTAATAATAAAATAAATGCAAGCTATAAATAAGGATACAATTTCTCACTGACCAAGTGAAGTTTGACACCTTCTCAGGTTGTTTGAAATGCAAAATTACATGATCTTTGTTGTTGGGAATCTGGCAAAATGTACCAGAATTACAGGTGCATTACTGTATTCATAATTAGAACTTTTAAGAAATATTAAAAATAAATATAACATTTTTATGAAGAACCTTTTCTGAATAATTCTCGAGACAAGTGTCATGGTTTTACAATTTTGCAAATCTCTTTAATTTCTTGTTTATATCTACTCCAGCATTCCATCTGTTGCAGTGTGTTTTGTTTATAGTTTTTAAAAAAATATTTATTTATTTATTTTTGGCTGTGTTGGGTCTTCGTTTCTGTGCGAGGGCTTTCTCTAGTTGCGGCAAGCGGGGGCCACTCTTCATCGCGGTGCGCGGGCCTCTCCCTGTCGCGGCCTCTCTTGTTGCGGACCACAGGCTCCAGACGCGCAGGCTCAGTAGTTGTGGCTCATGGGCCTAGTTGCTCCGCGGCATGTGGGATCTTCCCAGACCAGGGCTCGAACCCGTGTCCCCTGAATTGGCAGGCAGATTCTCAACCACTGTGCCACCAGGGAAGCCCAGCAGTGTTTTTTTTTTAATAAATATTTTTAATTTTATTTATTTTAAAATTTATTTTATTATTTTATTTTTGGCTGCCTTGGGTCTTTGTTGCTGTGCATGGGCTTTTCTCTAGTGGAGGCGAGCAGGGGCTACTGTTCCTTGCGGTGCATGCGCTTCTCATTGCAGTGGCTTCTCTTGTTGCAAAGCACAGGCTCTAGGCATACAGGCTTCTGTAGTTGCAGCACGCGGGCTCAGTAGTTGTGGCTTGCGAGCTCTAGAGTGCAGGCTCAGTAGTTGTGGCGCATGGGCTTAGTTGCTCCGCGGCATGTGGGATCTTCCCGGACCAGGGCTCGAACCCATGTCCCCTGCATTGGCAGACAGATTCTTAACCACTGCGCCACCAGGGAAGCCCTATTGCAATGTTATTTTAGTTGACGTACAGGAAGAAAATCTATCCTCACATGAATACATAGTTGGAAAAGGGAAGATCATTCTAATACCTTTTTCAGATAATTGTGTTTTTCTTTTTTTTGAAATCATATTAATGAACATTTGTCCTCTGTAACATTAAAATCCATTGATCTGTCTTATACTTTGAGTTCACTTTACCCTTGCATAATCTTGTAACATCATGCATTGGTCTTTTGGAAAACAATTGGTTCATCGAATTTGCAGATTTTCCAAATGTTGACACATTTCATTATGCAATAGCAAAAAAAACCCAGTTGTTAATATTGCTACCAATTTCATCAGAAAAGACCAAGTAGTGGGAAACTGTCAAGCTTAGAATAGTAGATACAAGTTTTCCAAAACTCTCATTTTTGCTTAAAAGCTCCAATTTTATCATTGGGAACTAATACACTCACTTGGTTTCCTTGAAATGACAGGGTCATTCTGTCAGTGTTTGAGAAAATGTCTTTCCAAATCACTACATCTGAATGACCACAGTTTGTCTCATTTGTTCTTTCTACTAAAAATGACCTATGAAAAAACGCCGCTAGTATGGCTTACAACTCAAACAATCATAGAAAATGCTTTTTTGTGAGACAACCATTGTTTTTCCATATGCAGCATAAATGCTTTACACATATTTTCCATCTTGTCACCCAGAATGCTAAGTCTTGTACTCAGGGTTGAGATTTAATACTTTACTATTGCATCAAGAAATAAGAATGTTCTTAAGTAAAACAGGCTTTTTTTTTTTTTTCTTTTAAACTGGGAGCATGGAAATAGGTAGAGATTTAAAAAATACAATAAATGACTATGGTGCTACTTCCTTGATTAATGGTAAGACACCAGCAGTTTTATCTACTATCAGTGCAAATGTCAACACGGTGAAAAGGCAAATCAAGTCTGCTGCTTTAATATGTACCCTAAAAAAATAAGTGTCATCACGTATATAAGAGTAACAACTTCAGACATTTTTTTTGAAGTTTTGCATATCTTAAAAATTAAAAGAGGGTGAAGAGATTGATTGGTTGATGATCAAGTTTGGGTGGAATTGAGAGCGTGAGAGGCAGAAGAAGCTAATAAATCCAGAAATGGAAGTTTGGGAGTTCTGCGCTCTGGCAGGTCAATTCCTTTCAAGAGCTATTGTCAAAAGAACTGGCTAATGAGATGGAATGGGCAGATGTAAATTAGAGAATTTTGATCAATTAATACTCGGTGTTATGGTGTCACCCAACAACGGCTAGAGATGGGATTAAACAAGGAAACTAAGGCAATTCTTTATTGGGAAGGAGATTCCCAAATTCAGTAGGTAATACATTTTAAGAATATAATTAAAATGTTTCTAGTGAAAAGGTAGAATTGTTGCTCAAAGGTAATCAGAATTATCTGGATGTAAGAGATTATAGATCCCTTGTTCTGTTTCCTTAAAATCTGTATGTACATATGTATATCTGTGCATATGTACATATATATATACATGTATATATGAAAAAATATATGTATATGTACATATAAATGTGTGCAATTTCGCTTTACTATTTTTGAAAAGGTTTTATTTATTTGGGGGGGTTGTTTTATTTATTTTAAAATCTATTTTATTTATTTATTTATTTGTTTGTTTTTGGCTGTGTTGGGTCTTCCTTGCTGCGTGCGTGCTTTCTCTAGTTGCAGCGAGCCGCTGGCTGCTCCTCGGTGCAGGGCGTGGGCTTCTCATTGCGTTGGCTTCTCCTCTTGAGAAGCACGGGCTCTAGGCACGCGGGCTTCCTTAGTTGTGGCTCGCGGGCTCTAGAGCGCAGGCTCAGTAGTTGTGGCGCACTTCGTTGCTCTGTGCCATGTGGGAACTTCCCGGACCAGGGTTTAAACCCTTGTCCCCTGCATTGGCAGGCGGATTCTTAACCACTGTGCCACTAGGGAAGCCCTATTTACTTTTTTAACGAACACCTTTTAATGGCCAAGTTTCTAGTGAGACGTGGTTTGGGCTTCGGGCGCAAAACTTGCCTTACCTCACTCAGGCGCATGCGCACTTAGGGAGTCCAAAAGGGCGCTTTTCTCATGTATGCGCACCTTGAAATCTGAAAGTAAGTGCTCATCTCATGTATGCGCACCTTGAAATCTGAAAGTAAGCCCTTCCTTAAACGTGGTAACCCGTTGCCTCACCTTTCTATGGTTTAAGGAGGCATACAAGGAGGCCCTTGCTTTTTGGCTCGTGCAAGCACTGGGTGAGTGATTCCTTTAATTTGCGACCTGAGTGCCTGAGGCTAGGCTCTGCCTCTGCCTCCCCTTAGTCCCGGAAGCTCCTAAGTTCCTCTCATGCTCTTTGCAGCAGTGTGCCTTCTTTGAGCACCATTTTTTTTCTTTTCTTTTTTCTTTTTTTTTAGGCCATGCCGCATGGCAAGTGGGATCTTAGTTCCCTGATCCGTGCCCCCTGCAGTGTAAGGGCTTAGTCTTAACCACTGGACCACCAGGGAAGTCCCTCTTTTTTTTTTAATGACTTGCAGGGAGGTGGCTTGCTGTGTTGTCACTTGTAAATAATTTTCAACCAATTGCTTGAAATTCTTAGGAAACTTGATCGTTCGTGTAACTCCTGTCTCCTTTCCCAAGCACGTGGCTGCCAAAGATTTGCTGGATTTGAGGAGTCCAGGATGCACTGAGCTGCTGACGCTTGACTGCGGACTGAGGTTAACGAGTGTATGCACTAGAACACTGCCACTCTTTTCCTTTTCAGAGTACGGGGAGGTGTATTCCACATCAGAAGCAGCCCAATTTTCAACTAGGGCCACCTGCCGGCATGTCCAAAAGGCTCCGCTCCCAGTTAGAGCAAGAAATCCCAGAAGATGCCCACTATGAGATACATCTGGAGCCACCACAGCGGTTCTGCCATGATGACCAAATCACGCTTTGTGACAAGTACTTCACGTCCCAGGAGCACAAGAATCACGTGGTATATGGAGTACAAGAGGCTGCTGAGAATTATAGGGTAAGCTTCATGCAGATCCCAGACCACTGTCATTCTGGCTGCCTCCTCTTATTTATTACCTTATTTATTTGGAGGACCGATATTCTGATCCTCCAAGACCATTCCCTTAGTTGATGTTTATCAAAGAATACTAGATAAGTACCATATTTAGACCTTCAACTTCAAGGCTAGGAAAACATTGTAGTCAGGGCTATTGGCCTTTCAGTTGTCTAAGGTTAGGAATCTATCTGTTGTAAAGCAATTACTTTACCTGGAATTCTGTGATATATTTCTCTGCAGAAGTTATTCCAGGAGATATTGAACACATTGAAGGAGAAACTTGAAGTAGCTAAAAGCATATTGGCTGATGAGCAAGAAAGAATGGTGATGATGCAGGTCAGTGCTTATCTTGATCCTTAGGGGGAAATTACCCATAATGTTGGATAGCAAATAATATAAACACAATCAAATGACAAAGCAGGAAAAACTACTTGAAATCCATAGGTAGGAAAAGTGTTAATTTCTTCATGTGTAAAAAGCTCTTAAAAGTCAATAAGCAGGGGACTTCCCTGGTGGTCCAGTGGTTAACACTCCAGGCTCCCACTGTAGGGGGCATGGGTTCTAACCCTGATTGGGGAACTAAGATCCCACATGCCGCACAGCCAAAAAAAAAGTCAATGAGCAAAAGACTAGAAACTCCACAGAAAAATGATCAGACATGAGAGTTCACAGAAAAGAAAATGCAGATATCTTTTGAACATACTGAATTGGTCCATAAGCTCATGGTAAGAGAAATACAAATTAACTATATTAAATTTGTTAGTGAGATGGCATTTGCATCCCTTATTGGCAAAGACTGATAGCACAGTTTATAACAATGCCATAGGAGAATGAGCATCTTATGTACTTTTTTTGGTGGCCATGTAAATCCTGAAGCCATTTAAAGGGCAATTTAGGAATTACTATTCCAGGGTGGGGAGGGGGTATAAATTAGGAGTTTGGGATTAACATATACAGTACTATAGATAAAACAGATATATATATTTAGATCTATAAATATACATATTTTATATATAGGGAGAAGAATCTGAGAAATACATGTGTAACTGAGTCACTTTGCTGTACACCTGAAACTAACACAACATTGTGTCAACTATACTTCAATAAAAAAAAAATAAAGAATTACTATTCAAATTGAGGAATCACCATCCATTATGCACATTTCACTTCTAATTTCAGACCCTCCCTTCATATGTAACTGTTCTGCTAGTTATACTAGATTCTCATCCAGTTGAGGATGGTAGGCATTTTTTTCAGCTCCAAGCACCATATATTAACAAATATTGGGGTCCCACTGTTTGCCAGGAGCTATGCTAGGTGCTGGGGATACAGTAGTGAAAAGAAAAACAAAACAAACAATCCTGGCCTTGTACAATTGACGTTCTAGTGGAGGTAAACAAGTAAAATGTGTAGTATGTTACATTGTTAAGTGCTGTACATTTTATTTAAAAAAACAGGAAAGAGTGATGAGATGTACTTTTAAACAAAGTGATCAGGACCTTGTCATTCCAAAATTGGTTTTGAGAAGACTCGAGGAGGTGAGGAAGTGAGCTGTGCAGTCATGGGAAGAATATTCTAGGCAGAGGGAAGGGCAAGTACAAAGATCTCAAGACTGGTGTATCCTTGGTTGGGGTTATGAAGGAAGTGGAGGCTAATAGGTGATGAGATCAGAAGGCCACATCTTATAAGGAAGTTGATTTTCTTTTCTTTTTTCTCTCTTTTTAAAAATTTATTATTTTTTAATGAAAAAAGGAAGCCAGTGGAAACTTTTGAACAGAGCAGTAATGTGATCTAACTTCCATTTTCGTAGGAATAGTCTAGCTGCTGAATGAGAGTAAGACTGTAGGAGGGTGAGAGCACAGGTGGGGGGACCTGAAGGGGACTCTTTGCAATAGTCAAGGACAGGTAATGGTGAACTGCGGGGGAGGGGTGGTAGAAGTGGTGAGAATAGTCAGGTTCTTGATAAATCTTGACTCCACAGAGTCTCAGGAGGTTAAATATGGTCATTAAGCTGACTACTCCCAATGGATGTCTTTAGGTCAGACTTCCCGGTGGTGGGTTTTCATGTCCGACTTCCTGCCTAGCATCTCTCCTTGGATGGCTAACTGACTAATCAAAATTGACATATCCCACACTCAGCTGCTGATACCCTCCCCACTTCTGGAGCCTATCCCTTCCATACTTTGCCTTTCTATGTTTTGGCAACTGTATTCTTTGTCTAAAAACCTTAGAGTCACCTTTTGATTCCTCTTTTTTCACACCCCCTATCCAAAGCATCTCACACCCCCTATCCAAAGCAGCAAAAGCCATTGGTGCTGCCTTCCGGTTTTCCTGGTCTCCTTTTTGGTCACTGAGGTTGTAGAGATTCCTCAGTTTTCTAAGTCAATTAACATTTCTTCATCTGCATTTCATGTTCTAAGATAGTAGTGATGTCTTGGCTGATGTTGACTCTGAAATTCTCTCTGTCCTTTGTATTATGTATCTGTTACTTCTTCCCCTGTACTTTTATATTTCCTTGTCTTTATATTAAAATTATAGATGGAAAGTAACCATAGGTATTTATCTGTGGTGTTTAACCTGAATTCTGTCATCTATGGTGAAGGAAGAAGAACAGAATTTTAAAGCGATGATTGAGTCTGAATATAGGATAAGGTTCTGGTTGATGATTGAAGAAAACAAAGTGAACTTCCAGAGTCCACAAGGGTGCGGATTCAACCTGAACTTGAGAGAAGCCAGTCAGAACCAACTGATGGAGTTTGCCACAAAGCTAAAGGAGAAGTTCCAGGAAATACTACAGGTGAGATGTGAAACATGGCATCTTAACAATATTTGGGAAATGAGAGAAAGAAGAGCTGAACAGTATGTCAATTCTAGAATAAGACATCCACTGACAACCATGGATCTATTAAAAGAAGGGATATAGTCATCCAGCAATTCTATTTCTGATAATTTATCTCGCAAATATACTTACATGCATATAAAAAGACACGTGGGTAAGGAAGTGCGGTAAAATTATTTCAGTATAGAGCCGTGGCTTTGAGGTAGTCTTTGAAGCCAGATTGATGAGATTCGTATCTGGGTTCTGCAATTTACTAGCCTCTAGGTGACCTTAGACATGTTGCTTAACCTCTGACTTGGTTTCCTTAGCTGTAAAATGAGGATAATAGCCCTTAGTTCATAACATTGTTGTGAGGCTTCAGTGTGATAATCTACATAAAGCTCTTTAAATAGTGTTTGTATGTGTGTACATTATTGTGTAATGTAAGTATTAGGTGTTACTATAATATTTGTTGATAGGAAGAGAGTAGATACAACCTGTATCCATCAATGTTGGACTCATGAACTACATTGTACAGGACATACAATGGAATGCTCTTCAGCATTTAGAAAAGATAACATGGCTCTATATGTATAGATAAGGAATGCTCTCCAAGAGCATATTATTTATTAAGAAAAAAGCAAGCTGTCAGATCAGCAGTGGAGTATGATATCACTTGAGTTAAGAAAAAAATAACATGGAACATTCATGTATTTAACTAGGTGGAGCTTCTTTGCAAGGATAGAAAGGAAACTGGTATCCTTTTTGGTTTGATTATCTATTTTATTCTCATCAGTGAATTTAATTTTTAATTAAATTATAATAAGTCATAGTTTTAATTTAATGAAGGAAATAGGAAACTTCCTGAACAAAACTGCACAGCAAAAAAAGGTGATCTGTTTTAGGTCCAGGTTGTGAACTGATTAAGTAGACTATGTGGATACTGTCCACATCAACATAAATATATTGTGTCAAAGAATCAAGTTTCTATTGAGGTGTCTTGCTTGACACAGACGAATATCCTGGCCTTGTCTAATTATTTCTGTTTCTGGGGTGGCAGGCAGTAAAGCAGGTTTTTAAAGAGATGGTTGAATTAGTGAATAAGAGAAATTGTCAGCTGTTGAATAGTAATAAGGATGCTTCTGCAGAGACTGAACTGTTTGGGGAGAGAGAACATGAGTAAACTGAGGGAGAGTGAAGTCAGGCTCTCTGAACAGATCTGCGGCCTCCAGAAGATCACCACAGAGCTGGAGAAGAAGTGTGGGCAATCTGCCTCAGCGTTGCTCCAGGTAAGATTCTGGGAATAACCTTCACTACAGTATTTGAGAAATGAGAAGTGGACAGTACTTATTAGGGGCCAGTTCTAGACCACAGTACCCAGTGATCTTCAGTCATACGTGAAGGCTACCAAAAGCATTATGACTCATTATAAAATCATGGTATGTATAGAGCTGCTTCACTGATCAGTAGTAAATATGAATTGAGATGTCCTTTAATAAGGTAAATAATTGGTTAGTCAAATTATGATGTATCCCTAAAATAGAATATTCTGCAACCATAAAAAAATGAGTAAAGCAGTTCTAAATGCACTAAAAGATTATCTTCAGGATATCTCATTAAGTGAAAAAAACATGCAGAAAACTTTTTGTTATTTAGAGAATATGTATAAGCATATATGCTCATTAACATTCAGACAACCTCTGGCAAAATAAACACAAACATAGTAATCAGTAGTAACCTTGGGAAACAAGGGTGAGACTTACTTGTATAGTATTGTTTGTTTTTTAAACTGTTTTGATTCTTTGTAGTTTTTATTTTTTTATTTTTGGCCAGGCTGCACAGCTTGTGGGATCTTAGTTCCCAACCAGGGACTGAACCCGGGCCCTTGGCAGTGAGAGTGCAGAGTCCTAACCACTGGACCCCCAGGGAATTGCCAGTATTGTGTATTTTAAATTTTGTTGAGTAACATGCATTACTATTTTCAAAAAGTAAATTTTTATCTTTTGAAGACTGTTTATATCCTTCTTTTTGCAGTTTGCAAAAATGAGTACTTTGCAATATGAGTACTTTGAGAAGCCCCTGCACATAAACCCTTAGGTTCTGTTCTAGAGCCATGCGTAGTTCCAGACAGTGCAGATAGGTGTGACCGAGTTATGTTCAGTTCCTGACCTGGTTCCAGCCACTATCCCCAGCTTAGCAGGCTCAATTCTTTTCTTTTTTGTTTGTTTGTTTTTTAATAACTAATGAGTTTATTATTGTTTTAAATGAATGACTAAAGAGCAATTTCTAAATCTTTCCAACTTTAAATTCCAAGAAGATAAACAGCAAGACAGAGCCCCATTGCAGAAATGCCCCGGGGGCCTCAATCAATCACAAGGCCCTGGAGTCCGGGAACCTCTGTTTCAGGGGCTGAAGAACAGGGCAGCCGGCAACCCCAGGGTCTGGGTGCCCCACCATGCCCGTGGCTCCCACCCCTGCCACCTGCCAGGCCCCCCCAGCCCCTCCCCACAGGGGGCTTCCTTCTGGGCCTACTGGGCCCGCCACCCCCAGGTCCTGAACCCGCTGCCTTTCAGGAGTCTCCGAGGGCGCCCTGCCCCTCCACCGGCCGCCCCTGGGTTCCCACCCGCCCAGGAACACCCACGCCCCAACACCCACAGGGGACAGAAGCACTTGCGGCCACACAAAGGCCCATTCCCACACCCAGCGTGGGTCAGTGGCCCCGTCCCATGCGCCCCCGGGTCCCCCCCTTCCTGCATCTGCCCAAGGCCTGAGTGGGTCACCACAGGGCTGGCTGGGGCCCAGGGTGTCCCAGATGTACCCCCGCCCTGCCACCCAGGGCTCAGCAGGCCCCTCTTCGGGGAACAAAGCCCACCCTTCCCACAGGTGGACTCTCCCGGGGCAGGGACCCCCAGAGCCCCCCCCCCCCCCCCCCCCCCCCCCCCCCCGCCACGAGGCTACGCCTGTCTCTGTGGCTGCAGGAAGCCCGGGCGGAGGACGCGGGGCAGCAGGCTCAATTCCTGCCAGCCCCAGGACAGAAAGCAAATAGACGGGCAGAATTTGAATGTGGAGCATTGTGAATTTGAGGTATAGAAGATTAAATCCCTTGGGAATATAACAGTGATTTCAAGCATTTTTCTGACTTTTCCTATTCAGTGTCGAACTTTGGTATCTGAGAATTAGCACCATGCGGCTGAAGAAATTACATGGAAATCGAGTTTCATTATTATAAGAGAAAATACTTTCATGAGCACAATTCACAAAAGGCTTGGCTTAAATACCCACTAGTAATTTTGTCTCTTTTCACCCCATAGAATGCAAGATATTCTTTGGAAAGGTAAGTTATTCATTTTGGAAACACTTAGGTCAGATTCACAATCTGATTTGTGAGCACACAGGGGTTAGAGATGTTGGGGCGCGGATAGCAAGGCCATGTAATGAGATCCATCCTCTGGATGGAGGGGCCTGCGGTCTACACAGGTAACTGAGATTGTCCTTTCTTTAACAGGAGTGAGTCACTACTGCTTCAGTGTCTAGAGCCCGCCCGAATCACAGACCTGAGTTTATGCCAAATAACAGGAATGAGCAAAATGCCAGAAGTGCTGCAAAGTGAGTTGACACACATCCATGATCACAGGACACTTTACATTTGTATTTGAGGATAAAATGAACATCCTACCATAAGTGAAATTCCAGATAGCTTAAGGATTTAAAACGACTCTATTTGCAAATATTTCTCTCCTGTGGTTTATATTTTCATTTGCCTAATAGTGTCTTTTGAAGAGCAGAAGTTTTAGATTTTGAAGTTACCTTTTTCTTTTTTAAATGGTGTGTGCTTTTTGTGTCCTAAGAAATCTTTTTTTACCCCAACAAAGATTTCTTTCTAGAATTTTTACAGTTTTAGTTTTTGCATTTAGGTCTATTGTTCATTTAAAGTTGTTTTTTGGCTGCACTGTGTGGCATGCAGAATCTTAGTGCCCTGACCAGGGATCGAACCAGTGGAAGCACAGGGTCTTAACCACTGGACTGCCAGTGGGACCCCTAAAGTTATATTTATGTACGATTCGAGATATGGTACAACTCCCCTCCTCTTTTAGTACATGTATGTATCCAGTTGTTCCAACATCATTTGTTAAAAATCCGTGGGCACATACGAGCAGATCTATGTCAAGTCTAATAGGTCCATTGATCATTGTATCTATCCTTTTGCTAATACCACGTTGGCTTGATTGATTACTCTACAAAAAGTCTTAAAATTGGGCACTGTGAGTTCTTCAGATTTGTTCCTTCAAAAATAATTTTGGCTACTCTAAATTCTTCACATAAATTTTAAAATGAGCTTGTTGGCATCTACAAAAAACCTGCTGGGGTTTTGATTGGTATTACACTGAATCTATAGAACAATTTAGGGATATGGTGGTATATCTCCCTTTATTTAGGTCATCTTTGATTTCTCTCAACATAGTTTTCAGCTAATATTGTACATATTTAATTAGATACCTAAGTATTTTTTAGTTCTATTCATGGAATTAAATATCAACTTCTAATTGAAATTTTATTTATTTCTAGTTTATCGATGGTATATAGAAATATTCGTGTATATTGATTGACATTGTATCTTACAACTGTGCTAAACTGATTTATTAGATCTAGTGACTTTTATAGATTTTGAGGGGATTCTCTACAAAGATATTCAAGTAATCTATAAATATAGACAATTTTTTTCTTCCTTTCTGTAAGCCTTTTCTGTATTCTTCTTACCTTTTGCACTTACTAGCGCCTTCAATATGATGGTGAATAGGAGTGGTGAGAATCATCTACCTTCTTCCTGATCTTAGGAAGAAAGAAAGCATTGTTTTTCACCTTTAAGTTTAACGTTAGCTGTAGGTTTTTCATAGTTGCCTTTTGTCAAGTTGAGGAAGTTCCCTGTCTACTCCTGATTCACTAAAACTTTGTATCATGAACAGATGTTGAATTAGATGCTTTTTTCTGTATCTACCAAAATATTTATTTTTTTCCTTTATATATTGATATGGTGAATTATATTTGCTTCATATGTTGAACCACCCTTGCATTCCCAAGATAAACTCTTGGTAATAATGTTTTAGCCATTTTACATATTGCCAGATTCAATGTAGTAATGGTTTTTAAAGAATTTTTGCATTTATGCTAATGAGACATATTTTTCTGTAGCTTTCTTGTAATCCATTGGCACTTTATTTAATACATTTTATTTCTATTTCTAGATAAGGTATTTTGTTCTTTGTCAAATCCACTTAGTCTTGCTTTCTTTAGTTTCCTATATTCTGTAGATACTTTTAAGTTTTTCTTTTTTTTTTTAAGCATAGTAAGCCAAAAATTATTGTAGAGTTTGTGCCTGGCAATTCCAGTATGTAAAATTCTTCAGACTTTTTAAAAATAAATTTATTCATTTATTATTTTTGGCTGCATTGGGTCTTCGTTGCTGCAAGTGGGGGCTACTCTTTGTTGTAGTGCACAGGCTTCTCATTGCAGTGGCTTCTTTTGTTGCAGAGCACGGCTCTAGGCATGCAGGCTTCAGTAGTTGTGGCATGTGGGCTCAGTAGTTGTGGCTCACAGGCTCTAGAGCGCAGGCTCAGTCGTTGTGGCACACGGGCTTAGTTGCTCCGTGGTGTGTGGGATCTTCCCAGACTAGGGATCAAACCCATGTCCCCTGCAATGGCAGGCGGATTCTTAACCACTGCGCCACCAGGGAAGTCCTTCAGATTTATTTCTGCTAGTCTCACTCAGTAGTACTTTTTTACTTTGAGTGTGTGGTTAATGATTTTTTTAATAGTAAGCTTTCCTTTTTTCCTTAAATATTATTTTTAGAAGTTCTTTGAGGACAGAAATGAAGGTGTACATACTTCTAGAGAAAATTTGCATTTATTTCTGCCAGTCTTCTGGAAATACTAGGAGCCTGGGACAAGTTGAAATTTAAAATTCAAGTCTTGTGGCTTTTAAGACCACTTTAGTAATGATATGAATTAAGTGCAGAGATTTAAGTTCATTTGCCCATAAAACTTGCTGCTGGATTAGATGTTAAAGAAAGAAATCAAGGACTACTACAGGTTTATGGCTTGACCAACTATAAAGCAATAAATGTTCTACTGAAAAGTAGAAACTGGGAAGGGATAGATTTGGAGTTCCATTTTGGATGGAGTATGTTTGAAATTTCTGCGTTTTGTTCAACTGGTATTTGTCAACTTTTTTATGGAGTAAGTCATGAACATATAGAAGATATTTAAAACTGAGGCTATATAAAGGCACTTAGGGGAAAAGAATACAAGTAGTGAAAAGTAAGACCCAGGACCAATCCCTGAGAAATCAGAATATTTAAAAGTTGAACAGAAAGAAATGAGAAGGAACAGTTAGCGATATGAAGGCACATACCACTTTCATTCACATATAAGAAATCACAGTGAGCGTTCTTGATCTCAGCTTGATTTTTCTGGAGGATTCTCCCAGGATTTCTGGCCTCTGATATGTTCTCTTTTGATTTACTCAATATTAAGGGCCTGCTGGCAGCAGTTTCTAAGTATCTGTCACATCTTGGTGATATTTAAGATGAAGAAAGCAGTTCAGTCACAGGATAGAGCCATGAATTAACTGCTCTATTAGAAGACTTAATGTTTCTGGCTGTTCCAGGCTTGGAGAAGATCTTTAGGGACTAGAGTTGGGTCTCAGGTGATACTGGGCTAGGACTGAGTATCAGGTCATTTTTATAGCCTGGCAGAATTCCTTTCTGTTTTGAGAGGTATTTCTAAACCTCTCCGTAGTTCATTATTCATTGTTTTGTTCTTCTTCCTCAGATAGATTTCATTTTAATCTCCTTCCATTATCTTATTGACTTTGTTCCTTTGTGATGTCCATTTCTTTTTTTTTTTTCTTTTTTGGCATTGGAAGCATGGGAGTCATAACCACTAGGCCACCAGGAAATTCCCCCATTTCTTGAAACAGCTTAGGGGTCCCTTTATCTGCTTACTTTTTTTTTTTTTTTTTTGCGTTACGCGGGCCTCTCACTGTTGCGGCCCCTCCTGCTGCGGAGCACAGGCTCCGGACGCGCAGGCTCAGTGGCCATGGCTCATGGGCCCAGCCGCTCCGCGGCATGTGGGATCTTCCCGGACCGGGGCACGAATCCGTGTCCCCTGCATCGGCAGGCGGACTCTCAACCACTGCGCCACCAGGGAAGCCCGGGTCCCTTTATCTGTGCTCTCCTAGATTGCATCTCCCATATCTGTGCCTGAGACCCGTGCCCACTCATGAGAAAGCCCCTGCATGTTAGAAATCATCAGTCTCTGGCACTGACAAGCCCCTAGGTTAACTAAATTTCTTTCTCCCTGCAGGACCTATAACTTTGGACCCTAAGACAGCTCATCCCTGTCTGGTCTTATCTGAGGATCTGAGAAGTGTGAGACTCAGAAATGTGCAGCAGGATGTACCCAGTCACCCAGAGAGATTTGACTTCAGCGCCACTGTGTTGGGTGTGGAGAGCTTCACCTCAGGGCGGCACTACTGGGAGGTGGATGTGGAAAAGGCAACACAGTGGCAGCTGGGCGTACACGGAAGCTCTGCCAGCAGAAGTGCTTCCGGAGATAAGGTCTTATTCACAGGATCCATTATGGGAACTGATTATACTTTCTGGGCTTTTCCCCCTTTAAAAAGGGTTTCCTGGAGAGAGCAAATGCACAGAGTTGGAGTTTTCCTGGACTATGAGTATGGCCAGATATCCTTCTATGATGTGACAAAGAGATCCCTCATCTATAATTTCTCTGATCTCGCCTTCCAAGGAGCTCTCAGGCCTGTATTTTCTCTTTGTATTTCAAATGGAGGCATGAATTCAGACTCTCTGAGCATCTGCCTCCCTCATGTTTCTTCTTGTAATGGTACTTTTAGCCCTCAACCTTCTTTGGTGTGAAATCTAAGACCACAAGAGGCCAGAATATTACAAGCATGACTTTATATAAATTATTTTACAAAGTCATCCAATAAAAGATTTTTAGCACTTGAGTTGGAACCCAGGTTAACACCACAGAGCCTTTGCATTCATGTGGCTTTCAACACGCATTTCGTGGAAGAGGTTACATTTAACCTGAATCATCGATGATAATAACTGAAGGGCTCCACGTTAATTAGAACAGCAAATGCCTATGCAGCATAAGATTGGGAAATTAGAGACGGAAATAGTCTGGGATCCTTAAGACTAGGTTAAGGACTCTAGAGATTTCTGAAAACAGAATTGGGTATAATCAAGACTTTAGATTTGAGGCTATCATCAGAGTGACATGTAGAATGGAGACATCCTATTCCTGACATTGTCAAGACTTCTAACATCACTCCAAATAGAGGACAACTTAAGTTCCCTGGATACCTTATCTCAGTGGGGAGGAGGTGTTGCAGAAAATGTATTTTAAAAATATTTCAAGTATCCAACTTCTCTCTTACAAGGAAAATTAGATTTCTTAAAAGAAGCCTGATAGTTCACTGCTTTGAAAAACTATTACATTAAGTAATGTTGTAGTGGTGTCTTGTATTTGCCTTCAACTTTCTCTATTTGATAATCAACTGAAAATTTTTTGCTAGAGCCTTGTTCAGGGGTGGTCATACAATGCTGAAAAGACAACAAAAATATTTATTAGAGGGACTTTTAATGAAAGGTTTATCATAGTGTATCTCCCTTTATGTTTTTAACAACCTATAAGTGTGTATTGATCTTTATTGTTCAAATGTAGAAGCTGAGGCTCAGAGGTGATTTAATTTTCCTAAAGTCACATAGCTGTTAAGTATCTAGTAAGTGACAAGGGTAAAGAATTAAACCTGGATCATCATTTTAAAAGCAAGCTCTGTCTCAAATTTGTAAAAAATGTAAGCCTGGAAAAAGTCATTGCATATCTTCACATCAAATCACAAGACTTAAGGGGAAAGTAGCCCTGATCTGAGAAGTGGGGTTTAGCTCAGGTGAGTGAGCTGGAAGTTAGATGATCATTTGAAACATTGAGATTTAGAACTCAGAGCAATGGTTCTCAAACCCCTTCCCAATTTCCTGTGGGAAAGATGACGATTTACTTTATAGGGAAATGTGAGAATTTAATAATAATTGTATATATGAGTCTAAATCTTCACCTTCATCTTACCTCAAATTTCTCCTGCCTCCACAACTTTGACTCTTAAGAACTATTTTTCCAAACTTAGAAACCAAGAGAGAATGCAGCATGTCCTACCAATGTCAGTCTGAGACATTGTCTAACCAACACAAAAAGATTATTTAAATTATTTAGGAAAATGCATCTGCGATTGACTTTGGTAGTTATTAGCTGATGAGAACCCAGACACTGAAGTTACATGTTAACTCGAAGAATTATCTGGTAGAAAAGAAATCCTTAAAGGTTTTGGTTTTATTACCATCTAGAGTATTAACCAGTTTTGGATCTACCCTAAGCAATTTTATTTAAACTGCTTCTCATTTCTCTTGCAACAAACTTTACTCTCTAACTGGTTCCCTAACTAATTACTGAGTTGAGCAAAATCTTTGACATATCACTGTCAATATTTGTATGAGGATCATGAATTTTAGCCTTTGAAAATAATACTTTAGCACAGCCTACTGACCCTCTGAATAAATGGATGCCTAGTGTATCCTTCCACCAGTCACAGAGACTTTGCACATACACTTCCCTGACTTCAGTCACCACTCTCCCCTTTTTCACTAATTCAGCTTAAGTGTTGCTCCTCAAAGCAGCCCTCCTTGACAAACTTAACAAGGGAGAATCCTGGGACATCATTGCACCAGTTACAGCTTCTTTTATGCAAAGCACAGTTGCAATTTTGTATTTATTTGGACGATTCTTTGATTGCCTTTCCCACTAGACTAAATTCCATGAGAGTAAGGACTGTGCTTGTTTCCGTTCATTGTTTTATCTTGTGTTAAACAGTCCTTAGCACATAAATTCTCAAATACATATTGAAAGTGAGGAAAAAGCAGTAAGTAGTGTTGTATATTATGGAGCTGGGTGGGTGATGGTTATTGGGTAAAGTCTTGAAAGGGAGGTGCACCCATGTCAAAATGAAAAGGTCAGTAAATAAATTCAGGTGAACTGGTGGTTTAGTTTGTTAGGGCAGCCATAACGAAGTACCACAAACGGGGTGGCTTAAGCAACAGAAATGCCTTTTTTCATAGTTCTGAAGGGTAGAAATGAAGGTGTTCGCAGGGCCGTTTCCTTCTGAAGATGGTTGCATGCCTCTCTCCTAGCTTCTGGTGGTTTGCTGGAAATCTTTGTTCTTTGTTTTTTTTGTTTTTTGTTTTTTTGCGGTACGCGGGCCTCTCACTGTTGTGTACTCTCCCGTTGTGGAGCACAGGCTCCGGACGCGTAGGCTCAGCAGCCATGGCTCACGGGCCCAGCCGCTCCGCGGCATGTGGGATCTTCCCGGACTGGGGCACGAACCCGTGTCCCCTGCATCGGCAGGCGGACTCTCGACCACTGCGCCACCAGGGAAGTCCTGTTCTTTGTCTTATCGATACATCACTCCCTTCTCTGTTTCTGTCTTCACTTGGTGTCCTCCCTGTGTCTCTGTCTCTACACATGGCCTTTTTAAAAATAAATAAGGGCATCAGTCACATTGGGTTCGGGGCCCACCCTACAGCATGGGTTCATTTTAACTTAATAGTGACCCTATTTCCAGATAAGGTTGCATCTGAGGTACGGGGAGTTAGGATTCTTGGCGGGGGCATGGGGGGTGGTGGGGGATGATACAATTTAACCCATAGCAGACGGGTTAGTATGAAAAGAGTTTTTCACATACAGCAGCAGGTCTGCAGATTCTGTGTATCCTGTAAGCACCTGAGGATTTCTTTTTAAATCATCACCCCTTACCTCCTATCACCCTTTACCCCCCCACATACTAATGACATCAAGATCTCTGGTACTGGAATCCAGGAATCACTTTTCCAAAACCCCGTGGGTGATTTACAACATGGAGCCAAGATTAAGAAGAAAGTAAACTCAAACAGAGAACTGGTTTGGGCAGTGACTCCAGCCTTTTGTGTGGCTTGTAATTTTAAGTCTTAAAAGGTTAAGATGTGTGGTGATAGTGCTGGGGATGTGGGCTTTTAGGTCAAAGATTAAGGTGAGCCTTGGATGCCTTCTTTAGTAATGAGTAAACGTGTGGTTCATATGACTGGGGCTGCCGGTCAGCGGGCTGTCTTAGAAGATTGTTGATTGGGTAAAAGGTATAATTGGAGGTCACTTTAAGAAACTGTGTCTTGGATAACTGGGCTAAGTAAGACCTAGGAACTCTTAGGCCATTGGAGGAGCCTCCAGTGTTTTAGAACATGGAGGATTATCCCACCACACTGGGGACACATCTCTACCCTTAGAACACTTTGCATATGATAAATGTACCTTGGGCAAAACACTTAAGTAAAAAATCTGGTTCCATTCTGTAGTTGTAACTCGAAATGACTTCTTTACACCTTTGTAGAATACTTCAGTTGTGAGATTCTTTAGAGCTGAACTGCTAACACATTTCTGGGTTAAGAATTAAGCCCATACCAGTCTAGACCTGCGACCTTCCCCTGAGAGTCAGGACAGTCTGCCTGAAATAATCTGGGGGCTAAAAGAAGAAAAGGCCTCACTGCTGTTAATTTTTTTGATTTTGGATAAAGAAAAGGAATTCGGATAGAGGAGATAATGAATTCATGGAGAATGGGCAAGTGATCTGAAACTTTGATTTCTTGGAGTCCCTGATTAGAATGTGATAAATGCCATCAGTGGTAAACTGAAGTTAAAAAGCACATGGATGGGGAATGGAAAAAATTGGAGAAGCTTGCATTTTAGCTGTCCTGACAAATTGGAAAGTATACAACAGAATGGGACATTTGCCTTGAAGAGAGTGAAGTGTGAGATTAGAAACTTACCCCCAAGTGAGAGGAATTATCTGCAGCAGTAAATGAATGTGGTAGGGTGACAAAAGCGTTGTTGAATTTAAATATTACATATTAAAATTTAAGTTTGTACATATACTATCTGCAAGATAAGCTTCCAAATGCTTTATATGCATTACCTCATTTGATTCTTCTAAGAGATAGATGTTTTTTATTTTACTGAATCAAAAATACACTAAAAAACCACCAAACAGTGATACAAACTCTTGAAAAACGAAGCTATTCATTTCTTTCCACCCAGATTATATATCCCTAAAGTTATTCAGTGAGATCTGAGGTTGACTGGAAGGGAAGGTGAGGGAAGTTGAGGCCTAGTAAAGATGAAAGTGAAATTCACATTTCTCCAAAGAAGCAGTCAGTGGAGACAATGTAAAATTATTTTCATGAAATGTATTTATGTATTTGTATACTATTTTGAAACCTTATGTGAGTAAGCTTTTTTTTCCCTAAATGAGTACTTTTAATGAGCTTTGTGTTCATCCTAATGAAATCAGCTAAAGATTACCCTGTATTTGTGTTTCTTGTTTTCGATAGGAGAACTATGTGGTGATTTCCAGATGCTGGTGGGTTTTCTATTTGAAAAAGGGAGCGGTCTAAGGGTACCGGCTGCAGTCTCCTTAACTCTTTGTGTGGCCTGTGACATTTCTAAAGCTAAAAGCTATTCCTACGTTTGATGTTGAGATTCAGAACTTCACACATGAGTGGATTTTAGTCCAGGGACTATAAATGTGAATTTCCTCTGAGAATATACTGTCCTTATCTTCATCATGGAGTTACATGGCTTGTTATGGAGGGAAAGGCAGGGATACTAGTTTCCTGGGTCTAGAGTGATTTGGGGAACTGGACGAGGTGTGTGACATACCAACCTCTTTTCAAAAATTTACAAAAAATACATGTGAATATCCATCAAATGTCTTCTCCGGGACTTCCCTGGTGGCACAGTGGTTAAGAATCCATCTGCCAATGCAGGGAACACAGGTTCGATCCCTGGTCTGGGAAGATCCTACATGCTGTGGAGCAACTAAGCCCGTGCACCACAACTACTGAGCCTGTGCTCTAGAGCCTGCGAGCCACAACTACTGAGCCCACGTGCCACAGCTACTGAAGCCCACGTGCCTAGAGCCCATGCTCCACAAGAGAAGCCACCGCAACGAGAAGCCTGAGCATCGCAATGAAGAGTAGCTCCCACTATCCCCAACTAGAAAAAGCCTGTGCGCAGCAGTGAAGACCCAACGCAGCCAAAGATAAATAAAATAAATTTATTTTTAAAAATGTCTTCCCCACCCCCAGTCAGAGCCAACTACATTCCCAAATGTGCCAACCTCTGTGGCATCCCATGTTTTATGTGAGCTTCACAGTTTCACTTTGTCTCAACTTACTTTGGAAATCATTGACACCTTTATTTTGCTCCCATTCTATGTTCAGTCTATCAGCAAGTACTGTTAACTCTACCTTCAATATATATCCCAACTCAAACTTTTTACTATCTTCCCTCTTACCATACTAGTCTAAACTCTTTCTTGTTTAGACTGCGTGGTAGCCTACTAAGTGTAGCTTTCATTCTTGCCTTCCTCTGTCTACCCTCCACAAAGAAGAACCTTCCCTGAACATTATCTAATCCTCTTTCATTCTCTTACCTCTCACTCTACAGTATTTCCTTTATAGCATCGATCATTACCTGAATTAATAGTATTTAACTTATCTGTCTTCCCTCTCTGGAAATGTAAACTACGTCATGGCGAGGGCTTTGAATGAATGGTGAAAAAGACAACCAACAAATATTAAGTGATCCCTGTACACTAGGTATTTGACGTGAGAAAACAAAACACAGATCCCTGACATCAATGAGTGGATGAGAGTCTGACTTTAGAGCTTTGGAGTACAATTTTGTCTAAAGGAACTCTAAGAATTATTTTCTGTTCGTTTGCTTGTTTTTATTTTTTGTAAAGATGACAGCTCCTAATGAAATAGACTTCTCTAGTGTCATTTCATCATGATCCAGTGACCAAGTATTACCAAGTATGTCTCTGAATACATTATTTTAAAAATCAGAACTCAGTGTATTCTGATCCAAGAGCAGACTAGTTTTCTAGCTCAGGTATAAAGCTTGAGATGTATCCAGAAGAGATGAAGGCATGGCCTGACTCACTTGCTTCAAATAGAAGAGCATCCACTGAGGAGGCGTTAAGCCTTTTCAGTCATCAAGAACAGATGATCTTTGTTTACACACGTACAACATTTTATTCTTGCATGGATGGAATATAGTAATTCTAGCCTTAGGGGCAAAGGTCACATAAACTATCTGCTAAACAGAGGCTATAGCTACTCAGATAAAAATAGACCACTAGAGGGGCTTCCCTGGTGGCGCAGTGGTTAAGAATCCACCTGCCAACGCAGGGGACACGGGTTCGAGTCCTGGTCTAGGAAGAGCCCACATGCCGTGGAGCAACTAAGCCTGTGCGCCACAACTACTGAGCCTACGCTCTAGAGCCTGCGAGCCACAACTACTGAAGCCCGCACGACTAGAGTCCGTGCTCTGCAACAAGAGAAGCCACTGCGATGAGAAGCCCGGGCACTGCAACGAAGAGTAGCCCCTGCTTGCTGGAACTAGAGAAAGCCCGCACACAGCAATGATAGACCCAACGCAGCCAAAGAAAATTTAAATAAATAATTAATTAATTTTAAAAAATAGACCATTACAGGTTAAGATTGTGTACTAATTAAAAATCCCAAGAGCCATTTCCCCATAAGCCTATGAAGGTTACTCTGGGAAATTCCCCCTGGCTTTCCCATGAGTATCAAAATCCAAATTCTTGAGAGCCCTGTTTTAGTTAATGGTTTCTCAGCCTTGAAGCATTTGCAGTTCCTCTCTTTGGGTACATTTCTCTAAATGAGAGTTCTTACACGAGGATCGAAAGTCTATCATTTTAAAAACTAGGTCCAAGAGAAGATGCTACCTAATATCACTGTGTCAAAAATATGTATTGGCTAGTTGAGAACGTGATGGGTTTTGTTCCCCCAGTGGAAGGTTAGTGGCTTATTCTTTTTGTTTGACGATGCAGGCATACTTTCATAGAGTATACTTAAAGAATACATTTTTTCCTTTGGAAAAGATATCTTTATTTACCAGTGTTTCTCTCCTTAAATACTGTGAATGTCCCACAGTAGCCACTCATTAAATATTTGGTAAATGGACTTCTTGTTAAAAATAAACTGCATAAATAAATAAAAATAAATGGCCTTTTTCTTAATGTTTGGTTGATGGTGAGATAACCATACTGGAAAAAGAAAATAAGTTAGGTCCTGCATAATGAAGAGTGAGACCCAGGTCCCTACCCAACCTGGCTTCTCAAATACTGGCAATCAGGTTTATCTATTGCCCCAAGACAGAACGTTGAACCAAGAGCAAAGTTGCTTAAGGGAAAAGACCTGGTATTTGGCATCCCACATAGTTTCCCAATCACCTTTAAATGGACAACAAATGATATTTAAGACATATCTGGAAAATGAAAGACAAAGACCCACAGTAAGAAGTGGAATTTAAAGGAAAACCTCAAAACTATCATTAAATATCCTCAGAGAGATGAAAAGATTCTAGAAATACTGTGTATGTATTTAAAAAAATGAAAGAACTTAGCAATATAAAAAACAGTTAAAAAGCTGGAAGAAGAAAAAATCCCAGAGAGGAGAGCAAGAAGATGAAAAATAGCTGAAAAAGCAAAGGTAAATCAACCTATTTATATCTATCTAATCCAGGAACTTTGCCATCTAACCAATGGGATTTCCAGAGAGAACAGAAAGTGAGGGGTGAGGGGAGGAAAATTTCAAACAAATTTTAAATTGATGGATTTTGCATTAAAAGGGTCCCTTATATGCCAGAGTGGTGAATGAAAACATCCACACCAATACAGAATATCAGGGATAAAAAGAAGATGCTAACAACTTCCAAAAGGAGAAAAAATAGGGCACAGATGTATAATCCATTATCGGAATGGCTTTGCACTCATCAATATTGATATTAGAAAATGGAATTCAAGAGGCTCTAAGTAGGGTCTCAAATAGGGAAGCTAGTGAAGAATATTGCATGGTTTTAGGACCTGAGTCATGTAATTTCCAAGGTGTGTTTTGCAAGGCAGAGAACTGACAGAGGTTGGGCCATGGTTATGACATGATAGCATGCACTGGTCATCCCAGCAGGTGAGGTACCTAACGAGTATTGGTGGGCATGCTGCAGTTCTTGCTAATCAAGCTGTGTTAGGTGGTTCACAGGCTTATCTTTCAGGCATAAATTGCCTAAAACCAGTTGCTAAATTATCTTTGTTTGGTCTTAGTAGGCCACTATGTTGGTTTCAGTTCTCATTTCTTAGACAAGAAAATTTTTCCTAGTAGTCTCCAAGAGATTTCCCCTTACCTTAACTGGTGCATTTCTGTACATTTCAGGTCCAGAAATAAAGCAACTTAGTGTATTTCTCTGTATCTGTGGGTGGGTAGAGAGAGAGTGTCATAAAAAAAATGGGATCACTTTAGAGATGCTACTTTTTTTTCTTGTGTCGCTCAGATAGTTAAATTTGTCTGAAAGCCATTATCCAGTCTCCTGTTTCTCACCACTTCAAGTCAGTGGGCATCTCCTTTAATCTGAACCTCTGATCAGGATTCTTGTGTTAGTTCCCCCAACTCACAGATCTGCTAGAGTCTGTGAGCCAATTATTAAATTTTCAGGAATTATGACAGCCAGGTGACAACATATCCATACCTTGAGATCAGTCACAATGGATGTATTTACACCACAGAAATCAGTGCGTGCCCAAATTAGGGCTCCACACTTCCGGCTGGCTGCTAAACACTGACCAGCACACCACTGCCTATGCGTGCTACTCTTAAGAAAGTATTTCATTTTATAATTAAGTTTTCAGGAAAAAATATCAAAGAACTGTTGAACTTAGATATTCATTTGCTATAAGGAATCCCATTATAAGCCCTCTAAGGTTATGAGACCAAAAAAAGTTGTGAGAAACATAAAGGCTTTTAAGTTTCCATGTGTTTGGAAACGGTGCTCAGTTAGGTTTTGGTATTCTTTAACTCTTATACTCTGACCCATCTGCCCTCTACTTGTTCCTCTTTTTCCTTAGCTATATTATTGTCTTCAGAATTTCTTGAGCCCTTGCAAACTGGCTGGCTGGTGGAAAAAGCTGATGAACTCCCACGGGTGGATCATATTGCTCATCTGATTATTAAAACCTTCATTTGTAGTCAAATCATTTAAATGAGAATTCAGGTGATAAGATTCTCATCCTCTCAGCTCATTCATTGTTGTATATCTGCTTACGCTTTTCCCAAACCACCTTTCCCCTCATCCTCCAGTTTAACTTTCAAAACATATGACAGGACTTCCCTGGTGGAGAATCTTACCTGGTTAATAATCCACCTGCCAATGCAGGGGACACGGGTTCGATCCCTGGTCTGGGAAGATCCCACATGCCGCGGAGCAACTAAGCCTGTGCATCACAACTACTGAGCCCATGTGCTGCAACTATGGAAGCCCACGTGCCTAAAGCCCATGCTCCACAACAAGGGAAGCCACTTCAATGAGAAGCTCGTGCACCACAACGAAGAGTAGCCCCCGCTCGCCGCAACTAGAGAAAGCCCTCACGCAGCAACGAAGACCCAAAGCAGCCAAAAAAATAAATAAAATTAAAATAAATAAATAAAAACTCGGGGGGTAAAAAACAACATCTGACAAATACCTGAAAAAATGCTGGTAGCTAGTAGGTGCTCAGTATTGGCAACTGTTGTTAGCAATTAGACAACAGCCAAATTATATATTAGGCACTTTCTTAGTTTCCTAGGACTACCTGCTATGATAGATTATTGCAAACTGACTGACTTAAAACAACAAAGTTCTTCACTCACAGTTCTGGAGGCCAGAAGTCTGAAATTCACATTTTGGTAGGGATGTATTCCCTCTGAAGGCTCTAGGGAAAAATCTGTCCCTGCCTCTTCCAGCTTCTGATAGATCCAGGTGTTCCTTGCCTTATAGCTGCATCACTCCAGTCCCTGCCTCCATCTTCAAATGACCTTTTTCTCCTCCTCCTTCTCTGTGTGCCCCAGTTAAGGACACTTGCCATCGGATTTACTGCCCACAGAATTGCCTAGATTGATCTCACCCCAAGATTCTTAAGCTAATTACATCTGCAAGGACTCTTACCAAATGGTCCCAGTCACAGGTTCTGGGAATTAAAGCATCAGCATACCTTTTTGAGGGCTACCATTCAACCCAGTTATAGGCCTTAGTGCTAGAAAAATGAATAAAACACTCATTGAGCTCACAAGAAGTCACAGTCTAGACAGCCACATAACTAGAAAGCTAAAATCTTGAGTCATAAACCAAGCATTAGCAGAACACAGAGGAGGAATGCTTTACCTCATTATAGTTGGAGTGAGGCACGTTGCTGGAAAATCTTAGAGGGGGCCGAGCGGCCTCTAAGCAGAAATTTAAAAGATGAGTTATCTAGGGCATGTGGGCGACCTAGAGAAGGTCATCTAGGCAAAAAGAATAGCACCATAAAGTCAAGGAGAAGAAAAGTAGCTGTTTTGAGTAGGAAAATTACAAGGAGTTCAGTACCGCTGGAACGTAAAATTGCTCATTAGTAGGTGGTGAGTAAAGGTAAGACAGGAAGTGATTAGGCCCTCTCGAATGTTAATGTGCTATGAAATCATCTAGGGCTCTTGTTAAAATGCAGACTCCGATTAAGCAGAGAGGAATATGGGCCTGAAATTCTGCATTTCTGAATGCAGATGCTGATGGTGCGTATCTACAGATCTTACAGAGTAGCACAGATTTAGACCAGTGGATTGAAATCCTGCAGGTGTAAGAAGGAAATGAATGAAGCAGGGCAGAGCTAACGAGGGTGACCTGGAGAGCCTTTCCCCTCCAAGAAAATGTTGCTAGATGGAAACATCTGTTTCTGCCAGATCTTCCCACTATTTTCCAAGAGAAATAGGAATCAGTATATGAAATCATTCAAATAAAATTCTAACAACTGAGAAAAAAAAAGTTGGTCTGCTAGTTCTGCTAGCTTTTGACCCCTATGAGGAGCTTCGAGATTCTTTTAGGAAGAGTGTCCTAGTGGCAGAGTGCAACCAAAGAATAGTCTTGAGAAATAACCTTACTGCAGGAAGCTGAGATCAGGATGGCCTGAGGCACTGAGACCTTCCATTTACTCTTGGAACACCTGAGGTTATCCCACCAAAAAGGCAGAAAAGTGTCAACTAAAAGAACAGTTCTAACACCTTCTCCGTCCAAGGAACAAAGCAATTCACTGGAGAAGTTTGCATCTATTCTGTTCTCCCAAAGAGGGTTTGGGACAGAAATGTATGGTTCCAGTAAGCTGATTTGTTGATACACTAATATGCTATGAACTAGGACTCTGGTCTTTGCTAATGGCCTGAGACAGTAACTGAATGTTTTCCTTACACAGAAGGAAGGAACTAATATACTATCTTCCTTCAAATTTTGTCAGGAGCAACTCCTTATGACAGCTCATGGAAAACACTGAAAGTTCGTGTTGTTATGTGTCTGAGCTGTCATGAAAATGGAGAAATATGAATGACCCCCTCCAGCTCCATCACACAAAGAGAACTGTAATTAATTTAATATAGAGTATTTCTTGCAATTCCCCTTCCTCTATTAAGGTTTTAATTTGTGTAACTGGAATCATACTATGTAAAATTATAAATTCACTTTATTTGCTTTGATGACTAAATTATAAGGCAACTTATTTTTAAAATTTATTTTTTGAGTAGATAATACATTTTCCTACATCTACTCATCATCCAACCAAGTATCCCTCTCCGGAGATTCTGTAAGTATACAAACAAGTATATTTACAAACAAATATATTTCTTTTTAACAAACTAATTACAGTACTTTTCCACATGTTTTTTCACAAAATAATACATCATGGAATTCTCTTTATCTGTTTGCAAAATTTTACTGTAACACATGTTACAACAAATAGCCCTGTATAATGTCATTTCATATAATACATGTTCAATTATATTTTAGAGGGAAATTCATAGTAGAATCAAGAATGTCTTATAATTTTTATATATGTCATAATTCTCCACAGGAATACCTACATTTTCACTCACAATTGTCTCTTTCCCTTTGACTCAGTATAATCAAACCTTCTTAATGCATTTAATTATTTTTTTAGAAATATACATATATAATGTATGTGTATACAGATATGCATAAGTGTGTTGTGTGTATATATATATTTTTTACAAATCGATAAAACTTTATTACAAATAGATTCTACAACCATGTGTCCTTTTAAACATGTAAATGATAACTGAGTTTTCTGATGTACTCCACAAACGGGGGCACCTGACTGCTGGGCTCAGGAACTGAAGGACCCACAGAAGAGGCTGGGGGTCTGCTGGCCTCCTGGGGAACACTGGAGGCCAGGGATGCATGTGTGTGTGTTGGGTGGATGCTATCACTAGCAGAGGACATCCTCACAGTTGCCAACAGGATCTTTGTGGGTCTTGCTTCATACATACACATACACACACATATACATATATGTATGTATATACACACACATATATCTACACAGAGAGAGTGACTAAAGAATAATAAAACACCCATGAACCCATCATCTAGTTTAAAGCAAGAATGTATATATATATTACATTATATACTATTACAAAGTATCTTAGAAGCTTTCTAGTATCTTAGAAGCTACTTCTCCCTAATTGTTTCTCTCTTCCTCCCTCTCCGAAATAACGAATATTTAAAATTTTGCATTTATAGCTTGTGTATATTTTTGTTGTTTGTTTTTTGGTGTTTTTTTTTTTTTAATTGTTTATTTATTTATTTATTTTTTGGTACGCGGGCCTCTCACCGTTACCGCCCCTCCCGCTGCGGAGCACAGGCTCTGGACGCGCAGGCCCAGCGGCCATGACTCATGGGCCCAGCCGGCTCCGCGGCATGTGGGATCCTCCCGGACCGGGGCACGAACCCGTGTCCCCTGCATCGGCAGGCGGACCCTCAACCGCTGCGCCACCAGGGAAGCCCTGTTTTCATTTTTGAAGAGTGTTAACGCCAGTTAATATAGACAATTTGGATTGACTACATCAAATTCTACCACCTAGAGATAAACCAATGTTGTTAACATTTTAACATATTTCCTTTCAGTTTATTCCTTTATGAATGTATACATATTTTTATCTTAAAAATAAATTAGGGTTAGGATATTTAATATTTTATCCCTGGCTGATTTTATATCATAATGTCTAAATATCTTCCTGTGTCAATATAAATCTAAATCACTTTAATAGCTGTATAGCTCCATTCTATCAGTTTACCATAAATGAATTACCCAAGTTTTGATTGGATGTTAAGTTGTTTATAATTTTTCTTATCTGTACATATGATAGGCAATACAACCTGGTTTCAGTCACACATAGTTATGTTATTTGGGATGAAGACTCTGCCAAAGTGCTTTTCAAGTGGAAGTGATAAGAGAGATTGGAAACTTTTCGAATACTGCAGAACAGAGTCAGAGCACTTAAAAATAATCTAGCATTTATGGTCAGTGATGAGAAAAGTTCTTGCATTTAAAAAGCATTTCTAGTCAAGTACTTGATTCATGTTAAAAGAACAAATCTAGCTAGGAAAAGTCAATTTTGCAAAACAACTTGTTTAGGTTTGATGAGGAGGAACCACTGAACGAATATGGGTTCAGGACCTGCCCAGGCCCCCAGTCAGTGATGTGTAAAGTCTAGACCCATCTGTAGAGAGACACAGCTTAGAGCTGTGCTTCTAGAACTACACTGTTCAACACACTAGCCATAGCCATATGTGGCTATATAAATTTAATTAAAATGAAATGAAACTAAAAGTTCAGTTCTTCAGCCAAACTGGGCACATTTCAAGTACCTAATGCATGCGGCCAGTGGCCCCCTCATTGGACAGTTGTGCAGCTACAGAATATTTCCATCATCACAGAAAGCACTGTTTTAAAAAATTAAACTGAAAAAAATAAAAATAAATAAAATTAAACTGAGAATATTTCACAAAATACTAATACACTGGGGCCAGAGAATGGGTGGGAAGAATCCTATCAGAAGGCTATTTTTGTAGTCCACTTGAAGATGGCGTTAGTAAGCAGGGAAAAGGAGACTGATGTGAGATGATGTTCAGTTATTATAGGGTGTAAAACATGATGCTCTAAGTTTTAACTTGGGGGACTGGGAGATAGAAATGTCATGAAGAGAAATACAGGACACATAAGGAACAGCAGGTGTAGGAGGCAAGATCCTCTGGGAATATGCTGCCTTGGATACTGGGGGCTATCCAGATAAAGCAGATCAAAGCATGGGCTCCTAGAATGAGTCTTATAGTCAAGAGTTGATTTTTGAGACAGCTCAGACAATTACTTTCTCTTTTTTGTCTGTTTTTGTTTATTTGGTTATTTATTTGGGGGATTTGTTTATTTTCATTTTGACTTTTTTTTTTACTTTTATTTTAATGACTGGATATGCACAGGCCAATTAGGATGCTATTTTCTTTTTTAATTAGTTAAAATTTATGTTGAGTAACCCAAACTTAAGTGTAGAGCTCCATTAACTTTTACACATTTATGTACCAGTGATACTACCACTTAAGGTTCAGATTCAGGTTTCTGACATACCCCAAGACCAGCTAGTGCAGCTTCCTAGACAATACCTAACCTCCCCAAAAGTAACGACTCTGCTAACATCTATTACACGATTAGTTTTGCCTGTTCGTGAATGTAGTATGAATGAAATGATAAAATACTGGTCATGAGATTTTCCATGCTGTTTCTTGTATTGGTAATTGTTTTATTATTGTTGGCATTTCTCTGTAGCACCCCATGGTAAAAAGAAATCACATTTTTTATCTATTCTCCCGTTGGCGGACATTCGGATTATTTCCAGTTTTTAGCTATTGTGAACAAAACTGCTATAAATGTTCTTGCGCACATTTTTTTGTAGACGCATGCATTGATTTCACTTGGGTAGATATTTAGAAGTGCAGTTGCTGGGCCACAGAGTTCTGAAACGTGCAAATAAAATAATGCATCCAAAATTTTATGTATATCTCACATCTTTGAGTTTTATTATTTGTTGCATGCTGTGTGTGTGTACACATGCATGCATACAAAGATCCATAGCATTTTGTAGATGTAACATCAGCAATAACTAAGGAAAATAATGGAAAGGAAAAAATAATCTCATTCATTGAGAGAAAAAACCCTCAGAATTATAAAATACCTAGGCATTAACAAGAAATGTGAAAGACTTATTTATGGAAAAGTTAATAATGAAGTTTACTTAAAGAGCTTAAAAGTGGGAAGATACACTATGCTTCTCAATGGAACATTTTGTATCATACAAATGCCAATCCTCACCTAATTTCTAAAGTGATTCTAAATATAGTCCCTTTAGGATTTTCATGGAACACAACAAATGGTTCTAAAGTGTATATGGAATAATAAACGTGTGAAAAGAGCCAATAAAAAGTATCCAAAGGAAAATATGAGATGGGGACTCCCAACCAGATATAGACAATAAATTATTCAGTAAACAGTTTGGGACAGTTGGCTCTGCCTTTAGGAATAAAACATATAACTTTACCTCAAACTCAGTAATAAATTCCAAATGGATTAAGGGCAAGTGCAAACAAATTAATCCAACACCGTAAAGGACACTATAGAAAAAAATAGCTTTATAATTTTGGACTAGAAAGGCTTTCTTAAGCAAGACATAAATCCTAGATACCATAAAATAAAGGTTGAAATATTTAAAACTACATAAAGTTAAAGAAAAATGGCGAGCTAGGGAAAATGTTCTGCAACATATATGGCAAAGTATGATTAATAGTCTTAATATAAAGAGCTCCAACAAATCAATTAATAAAAGACAAAGAGTCCAATAGAAAAATAAGAACATGAAAAGGTATTTCACAATGGCAGAGATAAAGTAGACAGTAAATATGCTTTTACCTTCACTAATAATGCATGAAATACAAATTCAGGCATTAAGGAAAGAATGTTTTTTTACATGTGCAAATATTTATAGCACCTTTTTGCCAAGGTTATGGGGAAACAGACACTCTCGTAATTGCTTGGAGATGGTGTATGTGAGTACAACCTCTTTATGGGGAACCCTGGGAAAAAAATCGATTTAAATGCATTGGTTTTGATCCAGCAAGTCCACTTCTAGGACTTAACCCATGGAAATAATTGGACAGGTGTACAAATATGGATTACAAGGCATTCATTTTAACATTGTTATAAGAAGGGAAAATGTCAGTAGGGGAATGCTGAAATAAATTATGAAACTTTATGTGATTGTTAAATAGGAGATGGATGGAAGGATGGAAGTAAGGAAAAGATTTCTGAAATATATTTTGAGCAAAGTGATGAAAGCAACTTCCAGAAAAACTTTTAAGTTTATATGTATTGAGAATTCTGGGCTAAACAATTTACATAGAATGGATCCTCTTATTTAATCCTTAGAACACTGATTGTCTAGTATATCAAAACATGTATTACAAATGTCTTCTTAATAAGAGCCTGCCTTAAATGTACAATAAAGTAACAGCCAAGGCTTTGTGAAATAAATCTATCTTGACATACCACTTCTTACCCATGAGATTGGCAAAAATCCAAAAATTTGACAGCCTACTCTTTCAGGGCTGTGGAAACAGGCACTCTCTTATCATTGTTTGTAAGACTATGAAGTTCTTTATACCCAACCACACTGGCCTTCTTTCATGTCTTTCCTCAGGAACTTCCACTTGAAGTTCACTTTGTGCAGAGCCCAGTAACTCCTATTCATTTGTCAGAGCAAAATTTAACCTCACTTCCTGAAGGAAGTCTTCTCTGACCTTACCTCCCACCCCTAAGTATCATTCTGCCTTAAGCATCCATAATACCCTTTCACAGCACCTCTCATAAATGGCATTTATTCATCTAATATTTGTTTTTCCCAATTTAATTCAAACTTTGTGAGGTCAGTATTATTTCTTCCAATACCTGGCATCTAGTAGGTATAACTGTATAGCAATTAAAAAGTATACTTTTAGTTGTGGGTGCCACTTAATTAACCTTTCTCAACCTCTATTTCCTCGAGAAAATACACGTCTCTTTGGGATATTTCAACCATTAGGTGGGTACCATAAAGTACATAATGCTTGATACAAAGAAAACCCTCAAAAAAGGGAAGCTATTCTAATATTTAATTACAATTATCACTACCAATACAGTGTGTACCCGTTGGCACGTGACAGATCAACAATCGCCAAACTTCAGTCATCCTTATCTCCGCTTCACTATTGTTGCAATAGCTATGTTCTGTCTAAACTCTTATTTACTTAATATTTTTCTTTACAATGTCTGACTTCTTAAAATTAAGTGTCAACTGTAACCTCATGCTAAATTAATATCCACAAAGTTATTAGTTTTTGTAATATATTTTCTGCAATAAATCATTATCTAATAAAAAGTGTTGCTGGTGATCAACAACAACCATCATGAGAAGGTGCTACTTGACTCCATCTTTGGAAAATGCTGAGATAATCACTTGATGTTTATCATTTCTCTTATTTGCATGTCTCAATCACACCTATTAAAGTTATTTATCTCCATGTTTATCTTCATCATTAACTGGGATCTCTAAGGGCAAGGACTGTGACTGTAAATTCTATTGCCAGTGATTACCAAGATACTTTCCCAGAACAGCAGCTCAATAAATGTTTGCTAAATGAATTAAACAGCTTTTGAGTACCTACATTGATTAAGGAATGTGCTTGGCATGTTGGCAGAATTCAAAGAATAATCAGACACAGATTCCCAATTAAGAAGATAAACTACAGGAGAAATACTTTTTTTAATAAAAATACATACGTTATATATATTTTATATGTATATTATGCATATATAGTTAATTTTCATGAGTGTTAACAATAAAGATAAATTACTTTCAACTCAAAATTACACTCAAGCTATATCTTAAAAGTCAAAGATGTGAATTATTAATACATGTGTATCAATGCTGATTTAAGATTTAAGGAAATACTAAAAAAATGTCATGTCAGGAACAGAGAATTGCAAATGCAAAGCCACTGAGGTGGGGAAGTGAGGAAAATGTAATGACTGAAATTACAGTAGAGTAGAAAATAGTAAAAATGAGTTGATACTATGTAGAGTTCTTGACAATTCATAGAAATGAAAATACAGTTGTCTTTAAAATGTGAGAATGATTAATGAAATGTTTTATTTCATTTATATTTAAAGGAAAGAACATAAACGTTACAATGTGCTATTATTTTTTGTGTTGGCTAGCATGAAGGAAAATGGTCCTCTTATCCATTGTTGATGGAAGTGTAAATTGGTATAATGTCTTTGGAAGGAATTTGACAATATTGATTAAAATTTTAAATACATTTACTCTTTGATCCAGCAATTCCACTCCTAGGATTTTATCCTCTATATACTTGCACATATAAGCGATGATGTCCATATAAGAACATTTATTGCAACATTGTTTAAAATCACAAAATCTTGGTATCTTGTATTCCCTAAATACACTGATAACTGATCAAATAAATTGAGGACATTGTCATTCAAGGAATACCTATGCCATCTTTATGAAGAAGAGAGTTTTCCATAATTTACTGTGAAATGACCTGCAAAATATAGTAGATGCAAAAGATAAGGTACAGGAAATGTGTATAAGTTGTTCCCATTTGAGGGGAGAAAAAAGGATAATTTGATGTGTACACACACACACACACACCTGCTTATCCCATAAATGCACACATGCTTAGGTGGGCTTATAATAGCTAGAAAAATACAAAAGAAATTGGTAAAGTGGTAATTGCCTCTCTGGATAGAAACTGGTTATCTGGAGGGAAAGAAGGGAAAATGACTTTCCTTTTATACCCTTCTGTAGCTGTTGAATTTTATAATCCTTGAGCCAGAAAATATTCTATGAGTACCTACTAAATTCCGGGTACTTTCGTAATTGCTTGGAGATAAATCACCTATGTTCATGGAATTTACATTGTACATATACATGTTATAAAAACTTTTTAAAGCTCATAGAACAAATATGCTTAATGTAATATAGCTAAAATAAATATAATTTTAAAAATTTCACCCCGTATATAAATACTAAAATAATTATTTTAGCCCTTGCTCTCTCTCAAATCTAAAACTCTTTTAGTTTTTACAATAAAACACAGGCATTAAAATGTATGTTCTTTTTAATTTTAAGTACAAGTAAAACTATATATTTAAACTTATTTTTACTGTAAACATTTAACAATTAGACAGCCAAATCTTAAATTTAAAAAGTTAGGGATCAGATAAAGGATGCTAGAGTTTGGATACTAGATTTACAAGTTTAAGAATGGAAGTCTCAAATTAGGCGGATAAGGTCAAAGATTATTACAGTGTTTTTTTTAACAGGTTTTATGAAGCTGAATGAACAAAAGTGACAGGATAGGTGAAGCAAGAGCAGCAAAGAGAGAGAGAGCCCAAACAGAATGATCCAAGCTTTGGGTTTGGAGGTTTAAAGGGCAAGGTCTCCATCATGATCCTAAAGATTCGAGTCTTCTTCACTTTGAGGTAGGACATTCCAGAATAGGAGGAAGAATAAAATTTTAAACTCAGTTATGTTCAGTTCCAGATGATTTCCAGATTTAGAAATAGCAGAGAATGAGGATCAAGGACTAGAAGGAAGCAGACAGGCTGGGGTTTGAAATTTGTTTTTAGAGTTTTATTCACACACGAGGTAACTATGTGATGACCAAGATCAAGCCTGAGGAAAGAAGAGGCAACTCTTGGGATAAAATCAATAAGAGGAGCCGTGAAGATAGAAAGGGCAATAAATGGATTAAGGGGAGAGAAGGACTTGAGAGACAAAGCAACCAGGGAGAAGAGTTTCATAAGGATAACATACTTAACGAGGGCATTTTGTGGGGTAAAGAGCAGATAGATAAAGGGAAAGTCAGCCACTCGTTGTGACAAGTGAGGTATTCCCTTTAGAAAGGCAATTTTGGAAGTGTTCTGAGGCTAGAGGGTATTTTTTTAGAAGTTAAATAGTAAGCTACAAGAGAAGACAAAATTAAAGTAGAACTATAGATTATTATGAGGTCAAAATAGAAATGACCTAGGATGTTCATTTCACACATTTCTTTCAGATCAGCTAATTAAGGCCATTAAAATACCTTAACGTGAATATGCTTTGTGGTGTATCAAGAGACAGCATTCCATACACTATACACTAGTACTATATTTACCATGACTGTTCTTCTTGTTTGGTTGATTGAATTAAACTTTTTATTTTATTGAGCTAATTGCTCCATTATAATTTCTATGGATTCCCCCAAAGACTAGTTTCTTTATGATAGAATACAGTTAAGTAGCCCACAGAGATAAGCAAAGTATAGGTGTATTATCCTCCTTATAGCTGAAGTCGAAATGTATTTATTTTTGTTATAATTTAGATTGGATACGGAGGTGACTTCTATTAAACTAAACCACAGAGCAGGTACATGAATATGGATGGAGGGAATGTCAGGAGACTTTCCAATTGTATGCTGAAGTCTGAGAGGAGAGAGGCACAGCAAAACTGGGGAAGTGCCGTGAAGTGACCAGAATCATTAGTGTCCTTAAACTTACAGTCCTTGGAAAGCTTGGGGGCATTGGGTTGCCTATGCAGTTGAGCTAATATAACATAAAAGGAGGGTACACTTTTTGTCTATTGCTAACTCTAAGAATTGTATTCTTGACTGAAAAAAATGTACAGCCTAAAAGTTGAGAATTATATTTTATTTGGTGGACTTACTGAGGATGTAAGCCTGGGATACAGACTCTCAGAAAGCTCTGAGGAACTGTCCAAAGAGGTAAGGGAGGAGCCAAGATATATAGGAGATTTTGCAAAAAACCAACAATAAAAACCAAAACCCAGGTAGTTGAATATCAAAAGATTACTGCTAATTAAAGAAAAGTCAGATATCTCAAGTTAATGAATTTAGAGCTTTTCTATGTAAGGGAAGATACAAGAGTCTGTGCTTATTGAAATTATTCCTTTGATATGCACCCTAACTATCTAGGGGCAGTATCCTGTTTTTCTCCATCCTGAATCCCCTAGGGGTGCACTGCTGGGGAGCAGCTGCAGTGGCCGATGGCCTGATGGCCACAACATTCTTTGTTTACCGAAATGGCAGGTGACTTTCCACAATATCTATGAACAAGGAAGATGGCTGTGCTCATCGTAACTGAAGATGGCCAGAGATTACTTAATTGATCAGTTTTTTAAAACCACATAAACAAAACAACAGTCTTTGAATGCGGGTGGTTTTGCAGGTTTTGCCACTTATCTTAAGAATATCTGCAAACATAAAAAGCCTACTCCCACGTTCCTAACTTGAATAAATGTTAACTTTCTGTTTGTGAGACAGAGCCTTAACTTAATTTGAAGAAGATGACGAAAATCAAAAGCAAACAAACAATATCTCATTTTCTTTAATTAAAGGTGAAGTGAATTCAAACATGAAAACCAAAAGCCATCAGGAGCAATGGAAACTACTTGTGGGCAGGACCAGGGGCCCTTGTGTGTTCTCTTTTCACTTCCAGCAGAGCACGGCTTAGTAAGGGCTTCCCAAAGAGAAGTGGACAAACCACTGCTGGGAAATGTAAGGACCTAAACTTTCTTGCAGGCAAGCACAGCATGTCCTACGAGAATATACAAACCTGAAAGAGTGTTCTCCTGAAATTGAATAGTTGTTAGTCAGTCAGTATATATATCATATATAACTGATCTTAAATTAGGGAATCTCCAAAATAGAATAAACCAGTAAAAAATATATATATATGCAACGTAGATCATGTTTTTCGGGAAATCATTTATCCAGAGCTATGCTACTAATTTAATAAATTGTTGTTGTTTCTGATGGTAGCTATTCAGTATAAACTATTCCTCTAAGGAAGTGCAATTTGTTCTGTTGAAGTGGTCAGCTTGTTTATTCTCCCTCTATTTATCATGTTCCCAGTATTGGTTTTGTTGTTACTGTTGTGCTGTTTATCTTTGTGGAGTCCAAGTGTTTTGATATAAGATTTCTGATTTCTGGGCTTCAGTTTTTCTGTAACAAATTCAGGTACCCTAGGTCAATCTTCAGTTTTGAAGTCATGTTTGTGGTTAGATAGATTAGCCAGGGGAATACATTAAGGTTGGCCCACTCAGATGTAAACTTAGGCCATTTTGTTTGCCTTTCTTATAGTAAATAAATAATACTGAACTCTGCAAAAGACAGTCCCTTATCCTTAAAAATTTGAGAAGTGCTAGACATAGAGACTTTATGCCATGTATTCTTAAAAAGCAATCCAGGGCTTCCCTGGTGGCGCAGTGGTTGAGAGTCCGCCTGCTGATGCAGGGGACATGGGTTCGTGCCCCGGTCCGGGAGGATCCCACATGCCGCAGAGCAGCTGGGCCTGTGAGCTGTGGCCGCTGGGCTTGCACGTCTGGAGCCTGTGCTCCGCAGCGGGAGAGGCCACAGCAGTGAGAGGCCCGTGTACCGCAAAAAGAAAAAAAAAAAGTAATCCAGATAAATGTAGAGTCAGAAGTAGGTCTTAACCTGAATAAATCCATATTCACAATGGTTTCTTTTAAAAGAAAGAAATCCTTGTCTAACTTTGTCAAAGGTGTTCTCTAACATTTTCTTGTAAAAGTTTCTTGCGTATGTTTCCAGATACTCTCTAATCATTTGGTCAGTTATTATTTTCTTTTTAAACATAATTGGAATTGAGGGTTCTGAAACTTGTCTTCTTCACTAAATAAATCTTGCCCAACATTCTGCATGCATACACAGAGATCTTCTTAATTGTCTTTAATGGCTACATAGTACTTATATTATGAATGTTCCACATTAAATTCAGCAAGTCGCCTCTTAATAAATCCTTGGCCATTCCTACATTTTTGTGACTATAAATTATTCTGTCTTGAATATCCTTCTAGATTACATTTATGAACTTGACAATTGTCTGTAGAATATTTCTAGGTGTAGAACTGGTGAGGCAAAAGGAAAATGCCAAAGTTTTAGAATCTGACTTAAAAATGTGTTGGTACTTCATTCTTACTTGCAATTTTCTGGTGTTTAAGGATGTATTCTCAAGAAACTATTAAATATATTTACTGAAACCAGTAAAATCTCATTTACAATCATTCGCTAATAATAACTCATTTGAATAAAAAAATAAACATGAGTTTTATGAATGGTAAGAACATTTAATTGTGTACACAGATGATGGAATTACATTTCAATTTAATAGTAGGGTAGCTATTAAATTTAATAGTAGGGCAACTAAATATTATATGCCTCCTAATGTCACACAATATAAAGTATAGTACAACTTATAAAATGTACTTGCCAAAAATACTTACCCTGTAGCTAATGAAATTATTACATCTCACTTCCACATTACAAGAAACACAGATGATAAAGAAAATTAAATGATACGAGGAAATAAGGACAAATCTAGAAAGTAGAACATTACAGCAACTCAACCTATCTCTTCAATATGTCAATATAATTTTAAAACAAAGAAGGGCTACTCTTCTAGATTAAAATACTCCCTAGAGGCATAACAAAATGAGAAAGTTTGTCATTTATCGTATTTTGATTTAAATAAATATCTTCTTGTGCCAGAAAACAAATACGTGGTCAAAAACCAACAGGGACTCAGAATGGCCATCATCAAAAAATCTACAAACAATAAACACTGGAGAGGGTGTAGAGAAAAGGAAACCCACTTGCACTGCTGGTGGGAATGTAAATTGATACAGCCACTATGGAGAACAGTATGGAAGTTCCTTAAAAAACTAAAAATAGAACTACCATATGACCGACCCAGCAATCCCACTACTGGGCATATACCCTGAGAAAAATATAATTCAAAAAGAGTGATGTAGCACAATGTTCACTGCAGCTTTATTTACAATAGCCAGGACATGGAAGCAACCTAAGTGTCCATCGACAGATGAATGGATAAAGAAGATGCGGCACAAATATACAATGGAATATTACTCAGCCATAAAAAGAAACTAAATTGAGTTATTTGTAGTGAGGTGGATGGACCTAGAGTCTGTCATACAGAGTGAAGTAAGTCAGAAACAGAAAAACAAATACCGTATGCTAACACATATATATGGAATCTAAAAATAATAATAATGGTTCTGAAGAACCTAGGGGCAGGACGGGAATAAAGACATACCTACTAGAGAATGGACTTGAGGACACGGGGAGGGGGAAGGGTAAGCTAGGACAAAGTGAGAGAGTAGCATGGACTTATATACACTACCAAACGTAAAACAGATAGCTATTGGGAAGCAGCCGCACAGCACAGGGAGATCAGCTTGGTGCTTTGTGACCACCTAGAGGGGTGGGGTAGGGAGGGTGGGAGGGAGGGAGATGCCAAGAGGGAAGAGATATGGGGACATATGTATGTGTATAACTGATTCACTTTGTTATAAAGCAGAAACTAACACACCATTGTAAAGCAATTATACTCCAATAAAGATGGTTAAAAAAAAAAAAAACAGGGTCATGTCACAAGGACATACAAGTCAACTTGAAAGCATTCCTGCTTGTGAAATTTGGGACAATCTGAGCATCCTAAATGGGCAATGACAGAAAAATATTAGAAAAAGCTGATAAAATACATTCATGAGTCCACACTGCAGGAAAAAAAAAAGTTAAAACAAGAAGAAGGAAAGTTATTTTTTGAAGAAAAATTCCAACTAATATATTTTTTTAAATCACCATATTATAACCACCGCCATTATAACTGATTCTGACAAGGATCATCAATGAGCTAAAACCATTGAGTGAAAGATTATTAGGGAGCATGATATTCACACAGTACCAAATTATCAGTCAAATGATAGCTTATTAATTACAAAGATAAAAGAGTACTTTTTAAAGATGAGATCTGGAAGATACCCATTTTAATATCCTCAATAGCCAAATTTTACATCCTCAGTAATGGGGAAAACTGACATAAGCTTCCTAACGTGACATACACATCACCTATGTGATATTCCTGCCAGAAATGTTTAACCTGAATCTATTTATGAAGAAACCATGTACGAATGCAAATTAAGAGATATTCTGCAAAATAACTGCTATTTAAAAAGACAGTGTCATAAGAGACCTAAGAAAAGTGGGGTAACTATTCCAGATTGAAGAGACTTGGTAACTGAACGTAACCTGTGTGCCTTGATTAAATTTTGGGTTGGTGAAAACAACAACAACCAACCTAGCTTTATTAGGACAAATTGGGAAATTTAAATATGACAGTATATTTGATAAATGTATTGAATCACAGTTTACATTTTCTGAGTGTAAAATTTGTAGTGTGGTCAATGTGGTATATGAGAAAATGTGCTGGTCCTTGGGAGATGCCCACTGAAGTCTTTAAGGAAAAGTGTGATAATACCTGCAAGCAAACCTCAAAGGGTTCACCCCTTTCCCCTACCCCTACCAAAAGTGCATGCGTCTGTGTGTGTGTGTGTGTGTGTGTGTGTGTGTGTGTGTGTGTGTGTGTGTACAGACATGAAGATGTAGCCAAATGTTAACGATTTGTGAATCTGTATGAAAGATGTACGGGTGTACTCATTTTCTATGGCTGGCTGCCGTAATAAAATACCACAGACGGAGTGAGTGGCTTAAACAGAAACGTATTTTCTGCAGGTTGGAGGTCTAAGATCAAGGTGTCAGCAGGGTTGGTTTCCTCTGAGGCCTGTCTCCTTGGCTTACAGATGGTCATGCTCTTGCTGCCTCTTCACACGGTACTCCTTCTGCCCTCACTTATCCCTAGCATCTTTCTGTGTCTGAATTTCCTCTTCTTATAAGGACAGCAGTCAGATTGGATTAGGGCCCATCCTAACAGCTTCCTTTTCATTTAATCACTGATTTAAAGCCCTGTCTCCAAAAACAGTCATATTCTGAGGTACTGGGGGTAAAGTCTTCAACATATGACTTTTGGAGGGACACAATTCAGCTCATAGAAATAGGTATTCATTAGACTGTTATTGCAACTTTTCTGTAGGTTTGAACATGTTCAAAATGAAAAGTTGGAAGAAAAAATTAAGAACCCGACTGGTCCCCATATACTTCTCTAAAATCAAATTGTTTTGAGAATCAGAAATATTTTGGTATGTGCTTGTGGCTAAATTACATAGACAAGCTTTGTAAGATAATATAGAAAGGATTTTTTTTTTTTTGGAAAGAAAAAGTATCAAGAAGCTAGACTGTGTTAGTCAATTTCCATGTGTCAGCCCAGTCTGGTAAAGGAAAATTACTTGTACCAGCAACCCGCCTACACCTCTGTCCCTAAAATAAAAATATCCTGAAAACTGAAGCACAGATTTGAAATTCAAAATGAAAAAAAATCCCCCATTACATTTTCCAAAAAGTTATTTCTTCACTAACTTATTAAATGTAATGTCTCATTGACAAAGAATATTCTTAATGTGACATAGGTCAACCTCATGTTATTGCTAATTGTTACCACCATAATCTTCAGATTCTTAAAAAAATGTCTATTTTGGGTTTTCTCCTATTATAATTTAGCTATAAAATAAATGAATATAATTACATTCACCTTTCACTTCTAATTCTTCTTGATATTTTTCAGTCCTTAAGCTTTTTTTACCTCAAGGCATGATTTGTCAGGTTTTATAATCTCTGAGTATTGTCAGTGTTGCCTGTGTGTGGATTCGAAGCCTCTAGGGAAAATCCAGGTCCTATAGAAAAAGGCATTGGTGATTCAGGAAGTGGTGTTCATTCCTCTGAGTAAGTATTGAACCAATGCCCCAGCACAAGAGGTGCTATCTTTTTGAAAATGACATAAAACAGAGGTCTTAACTTTAGTATGAGTCTCTTTCATAAAAAACACCCAGAAACTACCTCAGTTTCAGATTTCATGAGCAGTCTTAAGATTTTTTTTTAAATGTATATACAGAACTTTTAATACTTCAGAAGGTGAGAAAAATTTTACTGAGTGCAAAGGTATCTTGAATACCTGACTGCTTTTTCAAAAGGAAAGTTCTATTTTTTTTTCTGAATATAAGGTTAGATATTTTTCATATAAAAAATTCCAGAAATAAAAGTATAAATGAAGTGAAAATTCGCACATAATTCCATCATCCAGAAACCAGAATTGTTAGTATTTATCCAATGTATTATTCTGAAGTCAAGTAAATAAAGAAAAATGAAGAAAAAAAAATTATCCTGTCTTTTTTTGTATGAACTATATACCTCAGGATAACTAAGAGATTACTTCTTGACCCGAATATTAACATGGGATGTTTTTATTGTTGTTTAACTCTAACTTCTTCAAAACGATTCTCATTTTGCTCAGGAGCTTTTTTTTTTTTTTTTTTTGCGGTACGCGGGCCCCTCACTGTTGTGGCCTCTCCCGTTGAGGAGCACAGGCTCCGGACGCGTAGGCTCAGCGGCCATGGCTCACGGGCCCAGCCGCTCCATGGCATATGGGATCTTCGCGGACCAGGGCGCGAACCTGCATCCCCTGCACCAGCAGGCGGACTCTCAACCACTGCGCCACCACGGAAGCCCTGCTCAGAAGCTTTTAATAGCATGTTGTTAATTTTCCAGGCAATGTTTTAAGTCAATTACCTGCTAATGATTTTTAATTTATTGCATTATCAGCAGACCATAATCTGTATGTTATTGAATATATCGAGGCTTTCTTAAAAATTTTGTGTTAATATTCCATGTATGCTTGAAAAATTAATGTTTTTTTCCAGAGTATAAAATTCTTTTTGTATCTAATATTTCAAACATTATTTTTAAGGTTTTTTTTTCTTTTCCAATTTAGGTTCACCTTGAAAATCATACCTATTTATCCCCAAAACCTAACAAGTATTTTGGTTATATATTTTAATAAAAGTAGATTCAGAGAGGTTTAGGAGAAGAACAACCAGCCTTTAGTATATAACTTATTGGTATAGTTACCACCCAGGATAGGGTGAGCATTCATAACTATTCTTAATATACCACCCTCTCTATTCTAGTTCATTCCTTCCAGAGCTGGTCAGATCTCCAGTTTATCACTTTCCCTAATCTGTAGACACATCATGAATTTTAATCAGTTTTAACTGAGGTTGGGAGAAAAAAACCCTCTCCCTTTCAGTTCAAATAAACTTCATTTTAGCTAATAAATTCACACAAAATAGAGACACACAACAGGATGGGAATCATTGAAGAGCTCTGAAGCAAAGTTAAGTTTTAAATCCTATCACCCTATTGATCCATTTAGTCTTACGAACTAATAACTCAATAATGTTTACCTGTGGTTAGTCGTTGGGTGATTCTGTATTCGCCGTGCTGGGGACAGAGGTGGGAGAGAGGATGCATAAGCAGTTATGCAGAGAAGTAGAACTGTTACTGATCCTCCCGAGTCGGTCCCTAGCAAGAGTTCTTCTGTCCTATGTCATTCAAGCTAGTAGAATGAGACTGAGTTCGGTTCAGAAGCAAAGGAAAGCTTTATTCTCTCATCAAAGAATGGAGAGGTGTGCACTGACCCTAGAGCACAAGCTCTCCCGAAAAAGCTAAGGCCCCCGCGGGCCGCTTTTCACAGTTCCCGCCCACTGGGAGGGACGGAGTTCTCGCGGGGTGGGACGGAGTTCTCGCGGGGCGGGACGGAGTTCTCGCGGAGCGGGACGGAGTTCTCGCGGAGTGGGTGAGGCTGCGCTACTCCGGCTCCTCACCGGGCCGGGTGCAGCTTCTCTGCACACGGCCCGCTGCCTCCCCCATCTTGAATTGAGGTGCTGTGCACAGCGCTTCTGTGCACAGGCAGCTGGGCTGAAGTGTCGGCGCAGCAGCCTTTTTGCACTAAAAACTCTGGAGTGCTGGCTGGGAGGCCTCTGCTCGCCGCTCCCTAGGAGGAAGAGAAACCAGGCTAAGCGCAAAGGACCAGAAAAAGGTTAGACTTTATTTTATTCCCAAAAGCTTTTTTTTTTTTTTAATTGAAGTATAGTTGATTTACAGTGTTGTTTTAGTTTTAGGTATACGTACTCAGATTCTATTTTTATTTCGTGGGAATTGCTGGTGGGCTTTGCCAGTGACAAATCCGTTCTCTGCCTTTTGGCCTGCTCCTCATTCTTAAGGGGCGCCGAGGGCCTAAGGTGCAGCTTCTGTGGCCGCCTCCTGCTGAGGCGGGCCTTGTCGTGACCCTGGGGAGGAGCGGAACTTCCCCAGTCGCCTTTAGATGCGTTTGGTTGTCACCAGGCCTCGGCCTTAACTGTTAGTATCTCTGAGCAAGCCCTGTTTGTCTAACCTTTTGGAGACAAAGGACACCAGACACTTTGGGATGCATGGCCCATATATCAGCAAGAAAATAATGGCCACATGTTAAATTTTCCTTAAAAATGAAGGTATCTCGGTCTTTGTTCTGTAGGCAAGTGTGCCGTGATGTGGAGGCTCACTGCCGGGGCCTGAACGTCTCTGGTCACACTTTGTTGTTTTTCGGAAGAGCAGCTTCAGGTCAGAGAGAGGTTCCCCCAAGTGGTCAAGGGGGCCGTTGCTCCAGGTTGTCTCTAGAGTTTGAGGCTTGGGGGCCTCTTCACTGGAGTGTGATATCCCCACGGGGTGACCCTTGCAATTTCAGGGCAGATGGGTGGTTAGTATCACCGAGTGGGGTCCCTTCCGCCTATGAGTGAGCTGGGATTGCAGGCTGCCGGTTTACCAGGTTTTTGGATGCAGCCCGTCTCCCGGCCAAAAGCGGTGCAGCGCCAGGTTGGTGGGTGTGGGAAGCACCTGGGGGCATATTCCCTGGGGGCTTTCTCAAGTTCTTTCACCTGGAAGGCACACTTGAGTTGTTCCTTTTGTTTGTTTGTTTGTTTTTTTGGCCATGCCAGTGCAGCTTGCAGGATCTTAGTTCCCTGACCAGGGATTGAACCCCAGGCCCTGGCAGTGAAAGTGCTGTGTCCTAACCACTGAACCACTAGGGAATTCCCAAGTTGTTCCATTTACAGGGGGCTAAGGTGTCGTTTCTCTTGGGCGAGGGGAATGTGTCTACCATACTTGAGTTCAAAGGCATATGACTCTAACTTATCCGTTAGGGTAGGGCAGTCGGAAGCAGCTTAATCCAATTTCCTTGAGTTTCCTGGCATAGCTTGGCTAAGGCCCATTTCAAGGTCTAATTGGATCTGTCTACCTTCCCCAACAACTGGGGTCTCCAGGCTGAGTACATGGCCTACTATGCCCAGGGTACTTGTATCCCCTTCCCCACTTGGACCATATTGCTTTGTAGGGATCCTTGGAGCCCAAACCTGGGGATTATTTCTTTTAGTAATGCCTTACCCACTTCAGCTGCTGTTGCAGTTGTAGTGGGGAATGCTTCTGTCCACCCAGAAAACATGTCCACTAGCACCAAGAGATACTTGAAATTGCCCAGTACTTTCAGCCATGACTGTGAAATCAACCTGCCAGTCTTCCCTAGGATGTGTCACTCTGGTCAGAATGGGTCTTATCTGGGGGTCCTGGGGGGGTCTGGTGTTGGGGTGTTCTTTATGCAACTGTCCGACTAACTATGCTTTTCATGGCAGAAGTTACCATGACCTCAGCTAACCAATTATATAGGGCTTCCCTTGGATAATGAGTGCCTTTATGAGCTTCTCTGACGGCTTGGCAAGCTGCAGTTTGGGGGAAGCAGTGTTGCTCACATTCATTAACTAGCCACCCGTGGCCTCCCAGATCTCTGTTGAAGGCCCATTTTCAGGCTTTCTCTAATTCTTCCTTTGTGTAGATTGGGGAATAATTAGATGGATGCTACAGCGTGATTCCCTCAAGGGGGCGCAGTCCAGATGACTCTGGGGACTACGCTGCGTGCACACCACCATACCTGGGTATCGGGTTGCTGGGCAGAGCTGTTCTGAATTTGTATGAAGACTGCCTCCTTCTACTCTATCAGAGTGTCCTCAAGATCAGAGTCAGTTGTCCTCACACCAACCTCCCAAAGCCTCTGACGTCCTCCCGCTGGAGCCCAGGCAAACCCAGAGACTAGTAGATCAGGCTAAAAGGCCACACAGTCTGTCTCTTCGTGACCACGAAAATTTTGTTACTGACCCTCCCAAGTCACTCCCCAACAAGAGTCCTTCTGCCCAGTGTCCTTCAGGAAAATAGAATGAGACCAAGTTTGGTTCAGAAGCAAAGGAGACTTCCTTCTCTGATCAAAGAATCAAGATGTGTGAGCTGAGAGGTGTGAGCTTGCGCTCTAGAGCACAGGTCTCCTGGACGGGGAGGGGTGCTTTATAGAGATCTGTCAGGTGGGAGGAGGGGGGTTCTCATGGGGTGGGAAAGCTGTGCTGCTCACAGCCCCAGATCGCAGTTCTGGGCACAGCATCTCTACACGGCCCCCAAGCTGAACGGTTGGGCACAGTCACTTTGCACTAGGAACTCTCATCTGAAGTGCCTGGTCAGTGCAAGACCTCTACAGTGCAGTACCCAATGAGCAAGTGAAACTAGACCAAGTACAAAGGAAAAGAAAAAAGTTAGACTTTATTATGCGGATTCTATTTTTATTTCCTGGAAATTGTTCACGGACTTTGCCGGTGACAGAACTATTTCCTTTAAGGTTTGTTTAAGTAGTACCTATTAACATGACATGGAACATACTTTGAGTAAATGGTGTACCAAGGAATAGTGTAGTTGACAGGAAGACTATAATAATCTCTGATAACTAATTATTATTTCCTTCCTTTTGTGGGTAAGAGGACAAAAAGCCCATCTCTTTCCTCTGCCACTGATCTCTGTAGAACTAGTTGTTCACTGCATCTATGTATTTTTTTAATTATAGTAACTGATTTTTTAAATATTTATTTTTATTTCTGTTTTTGGCTGCGTTGGGTCTTTGTTGCTGCACACGGGCTTTCTCTAGTTGCAGTGAGCCCCCCGCTACTCTTCGTTGCGGTGCACGGGCTTCTCATTGCGGTGGCTTCTCTTGTTGCGGAGCATGGGCTGTAGGCACGCAGGCTTCAGTAGTTGTGGCACGCAGGCTTAGTAGTTCTGGCTCATGGGGTCTAGAGCGCAGGCTCAGTGGTTGTGGCACGTGGGCTTAGTCACTCCGCAGCACGTGGGAATTTCCTGGACCAGGGCTCAAACCCATGTCCCCTGCATTGGCAGGCGGATTCTTAACCACTGCGCCACTAGGGAAGTCCTCTTATTGCATCTTGAGTGCACTTCCCACTATGAGGTCTGCCTGTAACATAAGACAGCTTCCTAATGGTCTTGCCCATGAAGAGCTCAACATTCTAAGCAGTGGCAGCCATGCTGGAAGCATGAGGCACATATTACGGAGCCTTTGAAGCCTCATTTGATGTATGGATTCCCGTCCATTCTGTTCATAGATTTTTTTCATCATGCCATGCCACACCACAGCTGCCATTTTCAATGGGGCTTGTATCCCGAACCCTCAATTTAACTCTAGAGGAGTCAGCGTTGAGCCCTTTGTTGTATCCCCAGTGGGGGCCCTGGTGATGTTTGCTGAGTCATCGAACGATACGTTTATCTTCTGGATCTGTGTTATTCTTTGGGCTAGAAATTACCCACTGTACTCTTTCCTCACATTGGAAAGGTTTTTATTTTGCAGAACAAGGCAGCTTTACTGTTCAGAGAAAAATCACAGCATTTTCTTGTTCTAAGGATAGTGACCAACTATAATGCTTTCAAGGTCAGAATCATTTGTCCTCTATATTGGGGTCAGCAAAAACATATTTTTATCTCTGGGGAAAAACAACCAGATACTTTTTTTTTCCCCATTGAAAAGGGGTTTTTTAGAGTGTGAAAGCACTCCCTACCCACATCATGCACACAAACAATTGTTTAATGATAGGAAAATAGGTAACATGGGGTAGTCATTGGACTGTGAAAATCACCAGGCTGAGTTCTGTAGAAGACCAGATGGTCAGAGAAGAGGCTTTTGGGGACAAGTTAGTGGCTGCTTGAGAATACTGTACTCATTTTAAACCTAAGTAGATATTGCAGTCTAACTTCTCTCTTCAAAAAATATTGTTATTGAACTGTGGAGTTGTAGCTCTGTGTGGACTATGGACAGTCAACAATAGGGGCTTACGAGTTGCACTGTTACAAAATGGGTATAACCCAGGTTCTCATATGCTAATTTTTTGTACTGGAAGTCCTGTTCCAGAAACATTTTCTTTTACTGTTACTTGCTTTTTAAACTGTTTAGCAGGACTTCCCCATTGGTCCAGTGGTTAAGACTCCATGCTACCACTGTAGGGGGTGCAGGTTTGATCCCTGGTTGGGGAACTAAGATATCACATGCTGCACAATGCAGCCCAAAATAAATAAATACATAAAAACTAAAAATAAACTGTTTAGCCAGTTGAAGGAAATCTGCTTATGGTACAATTTGTAACCAAATCGATTCCAAGTTGTGTATTTGTTTTCCAGTTTTAAAAATTACTATTTAAAAAAGTAAAACAAAAACACAGCATTATGTGATTCTATCAGTTAGATATTGCTGCATAATAAACCGTTTTGAAACTTTACATCCTAACACAACACTCCTTTATTTAGCACATGATTCTTTGTATCATTGGTTTGGGCTGGACTGATGAGGACACTTTTTCAATTGTTCTTGGCAGGGCTTACTCATGTGTTTGTGGTCAGTTGCTGATTCTGTGGTCAGTCCGTGAATTAGCTGGGGGCTGGTTTACCCAGATGTCCTCACTCACCTGTTTGGGAGCGGCTATCGGCGAAGGTACCTCAATTCTTCTCCCCTGGTCTCATCCTCTATCAGGAAAAGCCGAATTTGTTCACATGCCAAAAGGATTCCAGAAGAAGTAAGGAAGCAAATCACAACACACACGTTCTTTTATAGCCTCTACGTCATGTTTGCTAATTTCTTATCAGCAAAAGCCAAGTCACATTAGGCCAGGCCCAGATTCAAGGGTAAAAAAATGGTCTTCCCCTTTGATGGGCAAAGATGCAGAACACATTGCAAAGAGCAGTGCATGAAGAATGGAAAATATATGTAGCCGTTTTTGCCGATTTAGCTTGAATGCTCACAAAACCCCTGAGAAAATAAGAAAAGTAAAGCTCAGGGAATTATAGCTATTCATCTAAAATCAGGCAGCAATACCTGAGGATGGCGCTGGTGTCAAACAATTTACGTCAGTCTCTGATGACTGGAGACTGTGTCTCTTTTTTTTTGTTTGGTTGTTTTGTTTTGTTTTAATCATGCCTCCAAACCACACAGTTATAATAGTAGGAGGGACCTATTCTGTTCCTATCCACCACTATTTAAAAAATATCTCTGTTTATCGATGTATGCGTATACAGTTGACATTTTTGCAGTATGTAAAAATCTACACAAATACAATTTAAACTACCTGGTATCCACTTCCTTCTGAGATGTTTGCTAAGCCCCTCCTGTATAGAAGTCTTGTGGGCTGTTCTGTATATACCTACATTCAGCCAGTCACCAATCATACTATAGTGTAACTGACTGTTAGGCCATAAGCTCCATTGTGAGTATTCAGTGTGTCATGTTGTGTTTGTCAAGTGCCTGTGTAAAGATGTTCAATGAATATTGGTTGAATGAATGAAGAGTTAACTGTTAGCCTTTACTTTCTGCATCTAAAGGTATAATGGAAATATCTCAGGTAAAAATGTTTAGATGTAGCCAGTATTTTCTAATAAATATATACAAAGAACTCTGTAGTACACATAAAATAGGGTGTATTAATAGTGGAGAAGAAACAAAACTCCCATTGAGAAGAATTCCAAATAATTTATGTAGATACTCCCACATCCCCCTCAGAGGCAGAGCTCAGTTCCTCTTGCCCTTGAGTGTGGGCTGAGCTTAGTGACTTGTTTTCAAAGAGTAGGGCATGGAAAGGAGGCGGGAGGAGTCATTTTACAGGGGGAGAAACTGGGCAAACGCTTCTCAGCCTGATGATCAAGGTCAACATCATCAGCAATGCCATGTCCATAGAATGTACCCGTGATATGATATGACAAAGATTGTATTTCATCTTTGTGATATTACTCCCCAAAACCCATAACCCTGATCCAATCATGAGAAGAGTACCACACCAAAATTGAGGGACTTTCTACAAAATACCTGGCCACTACTCCTCAAAACCATCAACGTTATATAAAACAAGGAAAGTCTGAGAAATTGTCACAGACCAGAGAAGGCTAAGGAGATATGATAACTAAATGTAATGTGGTATCCTGACAGCATCCGGGGGGCAGAGAAAGGACATTGAGGAAAAACGAGTTGTTTTAGTTCGGGCTGCTTTTACAAATTACCATAGACTGCATAGCTTAAACGACATTTATTTCTCACAGTTCTGGAGGCTAGGGGTCTGAGATCAGGGTGTCAGCAAGGTTGGGTTCTTGCTGAAAGCCCTCTACCAGTTTCTAGACAGCCACCTTCTTGCTGTGTTTTCACATGGTGGAGAGAGAAGTCATCTCTCCTGTATCCCTTTTCTTTTTTTTTTTGGCTGCACTGCACAACATGTGGGACCTTAGTTTCCCGGTGACCAGGGATTGAACCTGTGCCTCCTGCAGTGGAAGCTAGGAGTCTTAACCACTGGACCACCAGGGAAGGTCCCACTCCTGTATCTCTTAAAAGGGCACTAATCCCATTCACAAGGTCTACCTTCATGATCTAATTACGTCCCAAAGGCCTCCGCCTCCTAATACCATCACATTGGGGACTAGTGTTTCAATATATGAACTTAAGGGGGACACAAGCGTTCAGTCCATAGCACTAGTGAAATAGAATAAACCGTAGAGTTTAATCGTATCAATGTTGGTGTTCAGTTGTGACAAATGTACTGAAATAATGTGAGATGATAGCAGTAGAGAAAAGCGAATGTAGGGTATGTGAGGTCTTCCTTTTTTATAAAGAATTATAAGTTAATCTCTATCTACCAGGTTACATGACCTGGTGGGAGAATGGGTGGCTGGGGGATTATTATGAGAAAGAGACTGACTTTTCATTGTAAGTCATTTTATGTATTTCAAATTTTGTATCGTGCTCGTATGTATTACCTGCAGTATTACCTACTCTTTAAAAATTAATTAAGTTAGCTCTGTTGGGAGATAATATAGCTAAAATAAATATAGCTAAAATGACAGCCAAAAATGACAAGATTGAGGCTGATAAGCTATACGGTCGGTGGCCAGGTAAATTAAGCCAGAGACCAGATGCCTTTTTGTGCCTGGCAGAATTTCAAAATTGACACTACCTCAACATTTGACTCATGGCAAATAATACAGCCAGGGTTTGAAAAAACAAAAAACAAAATTCTAAAGTCTGGAAATTTTCTACCAGTGAAAATTAAATATTAGCAGAATAAAAAGGCAGTTTGATGGTATTAGCATAGTCCTTTAGCAATTAAGTAAAACTTTTTTTTTTTTTTTTTTTTTGGGGTATGTGGGCCTCTCACTTTTTTTGCCTTTCCCGTTGCGGAGCAAGGCTCCGTGGCCATGGCTCACGGGCCCAGCCGCTCCACAGCATGTGGGATCTTCCCGGACCAGGGCACGAACCCGTGTCCCCTGCATCGGCAGGCGGACTCTCAACCACTGTGCCACCAAATGTAGTTTTATACTGGCAAGACAGAACCTTTCCAAAAATATCACCCTAATGAGGGTGGTCTTTGACCAGAAGATTAATATGCATTCAGGCTTCATGTGTTTTATAATCATAGAGTTTGGCAATTTTCATTTGGCATTTTAAGTTAACAAGGAAAGTTATGAATTGGAAGATTTTCCAAATTACTCTAGGTGTGATTCTCTGTACACAAAGGTGTTTTAAGACCCTGAAGAAAATCGGCTAATGTATAGAGTTTCAGTTCTATTCTTGAGCAGTTCTAATGCTGTGGCTCTGTATCTCCATAGTTTATCAAGTTCTTCCGATGAATAAGAAAATCTAATCTCTTATGACTGTTGGCCCATGAGCAAACTAAGAATCTTGTAGAAATCCGACCCCCGCCCCCAAAACTAAGTTTCCAAGGACTCAGGATTTTTAGAATGACAGTAGATTTTAGGGATCAATTTAGTCAAATGCCTTTATTTCACAGATGAAAAATCTAAGGGTTGTAGAAGGTAGATAACCAGTTAATGGTCATTTAGCAAATACTTGGTGAACAGAACTAAAATCCGCATTTCTTCCCAGGTTGCCTTGCAAGGAATGTATATATGCTTGTTATTAAATACACATATATCATTCCCCGATATTCCCAGTATAGCCCTTGATATAAAAATACTGGGATAGAGAAGAGCTATGCAGGAGGCAAACCAATTCACTACAAATGAAGTCATGGGAGAAGTCCTGAGTCCTAATAAAGAAAGAAAAGGAATTAAACAAGGGAGAGAGAAGATGCCAATCTAACATTCTCTCGCACTAGTGCATTCTATATATGGGTCTTCATTCCCAGTGAAGTATCTATCTGAATATTCAGCATGGACTATATTGTTTTTGAGACATTTCTTGATTCAGGCTAATTTTGTCTGTGCCTCCTACTTGGATTGACACTGGATTGGAAAGTTTGGAAATAAGGGAAAGGGGTTTGATGCTGGAGCTGAGAGCATCAGTAGCCAAGTCTAGGGATGATGGCAATAAGGATGAAAGGCAATAAGGAAAGCTCTAATTAGTAAGAACGCAGGCAATACCAAATAATATACTCAGGTTGTGTGTAATTCTTAAGAACATCTGTTCACCAAATCCCAATTTTCCTGGTGCACCGCCATACCTGGAATCATGTTTTTATTTATTAGCTTTAGCTAAAACAGTTCTGTACTATCTGTAATTATAAACAATATTTGTAAGCTTCTTCTCTCCAGGGTAGTCTTGCTACAGTCATCCTTAATTATATGGCTTCTATTTTGATCCATTATGCAGAATTATTCTTGGACTTGGTATTCAAAAAACACAAATTATGCATCCTCCTAATTCTACTAATTAGACACACATGTGAATAGTGGTTTCTTGTGGGAAGCAGTCAGCCATGAGAGCAGGCTGTGGACATGCCAGGCATGCCGCCGCTGCTCGAAGGGACTGTCCCTACTTGTTCCCTTCCTTGTTCCATTCCATGGGAGATAAATCACTAGGGCCCAGAGATCAGAAGGAATGTAAAATGAGATAAGCAAAGCTGTCTCCCCCCTGCATGTGCACGTTATTTTTGATGATTCTGGGTTTATGGGTTTTCTCCCAGGGAAGTTAACCTTGAGCCGAGACAGTCATTAGATAATGTAAACCACCGTCTGGCAACCTTCCCTTTTCTAGTCTATATAATCTGCAACTGTAGCACAATAAAATTTGTCTTGCAACCAACCAACAGTTGTCTTGGTCCTTCTGACCCCATTCGTCGGTGCTATTTCAGTTCCTTGCCCCTTCCCTTCTGACCCTGGTTGGCTCAGTCTTCGTCATCCGGCTGGTCCGCAGGCAAGTGGCGCCCAAACAGGGACCTGAAGCGTGAAGGCAATTAAAAGAAAAAGAAAGTGCAGGTAAGAGAACCCTTATGCAAAATATGTGTGGCCACAAGTAAAAGTGAAACTAGTACCGGCATAAGGCAATAGTCAGAAGTAAAATAAGATGGGACAAAAGGGCTCAAAGGAGCATGAATTATTTGCTCAGGTTTTACTTTCGATGCTTAAAGCTCGGGGTAATAAAGTTTCTACCTCACAGTTGACTGAGTTTTTACAGAATATTTATGATGTATCTCCCTGGTTTCCTGATGGCGGCTCTGTTGACATTGAAATCTGGCAGAAAGTTCGAGAAGATTTAAAAAATTATTATGAGTCTCGAGGGCCTACTCATACTCCTGTTGTTACATTTAGTTTGTGGAATCCGATAAAAGAATGTTTAGATTCTTCTCATGATAGTGTTGATTTGAATGTAAAGTCAGAAAAACAAAAGCCTTCTTCAGAAGATCAAACTGCCTTAATGGCTTCTGCACCGCCACTTCCTAAATCTAGGGAACTTATTAATTTTAACATATCAGATGAAGAGGAATATTTCGACTTAACAGATGAGGCTTTTAAACACGAAAGAGAAAAATATCCTGAGGATGATTTTCTAATGGCTATGATAGATAAGTCAGTGAAAAAGCCACAGATTAGTAAGGACTGTCTTCCTCAAAAATCTACATCTGAAAAAAAAAAAAAAAATCTACATCTGTAAAAATGCTCAGTCCCTTGCAGCGCGCTGTACAAGGAGCAATAAAACGAGGAGAAGATCCTATTTTCTGTTGTCCTGTCATAGAAAGACCTGATCCTAATAATCCTCAACAAGCTATTAGGGAGCATCAAGCTCTTCCCTTTAAAGTATTAAAAGATTTAAAGTCTGCTTGCGCTCAATATGGGCCCACTGCTCCTTTTACTACTGCTGTGGTTGACACTATAGCAGGAGAAGCTCTTCCCCCCGCTGTTTGGAAGTCTATTGCACGAGCTTGTTTAAATGGTGGAGATGATTTAATATGGAAGTCTGAGTTTTATGAACGGACTGCTGAACAAGCAGAAAAGGATGCTTCCCATAATATTTCTGTGGATTATCATATGTTGGTGGGTGAAGGGCCGTATATATCGTTACAAGATCAGTTGACTTATCCGTTTGTTGCATATCCTCAAATAAATCATCTGGCGTTGCAAGCCTGGAGAAAACTACCTTCTGCTCATAAAACTGAAGATCTTTCAAAAATTAGACAGGGACCTGATGAACCATATGCTGATTTTGTAGATAGATTGTTACAGGTGGTGGGGAGACTCATTGTGGATGGACCCACTGGTACAATTGTAGTTAAGCAACTTGCTTTTGAAAACGCTAATAATGCATGTCAGGCTGCGATTCGACTTTGGAGAAAACGAGGAACGTTGGAGGACTATATTCGCCTTTGTGCGGACATTGGGCCTGCTTACATACAGGGTGCTGCTGTGGCTGCAGCATTAACTAAAGTGGGGCTTAAAAACAGTCAAAAGAAAACAAAGACTTGTTTTGAATGCGGAAAGGCAGCCCATTTTGCTAGAGAATGTAGGTCTTTTAATTCTAACCCTAGTCCGTCCTTCCCTGTTCAGAAACCTCCAGATGGTTGGTTTATGCCCTAGGTGCAATAGGCGAAAACATTAGGCACGAGATTGTCGCTCACTGACCCACAAGGATGGGACACCACTGTCGGGAAACTCCTCCCGGGGCCTTCCCCGGCCCCAACAAACAATAGGGGCGATGTCTGTGTATCCTCCTCAAATTATCATTCAGACATTAACCAAGAACAAAAACATACAATATCCTCGCTCTCTAGAGCAACACCAGGAAGTGCAGCACTGGACCTCGGTACCTCTGCCCGATATGTATTAACTCCTGAAATGGGTCTTCAGGCCCTCTCTCCGGGCATCTATGGACCTTTACCTAAGGGTTTGATGGGACTATTATTGGGAAGAAGTAGTGTCACCATGAAAGGTTTAACTATTATGCCAGGAGTCATAGATTCTGATTATGAAGGAGAAATAAAAATCATGGCACAAACTACTAAAAATATAATAACTACTTCTCCTGGTGATAAAATTGCACAGTTGCTACTTTTGTCCTTTGTACCTCATGGACAAATTTTACAACATCAAAAGAGAGGAACAAAGGCCTTTGGATCATCTAATGCTGCCTACTGGATTCAGAAGCTAGGGAAAGAATGTCCAGAAATGAAATTAACCATTAATGGAAAGGTTTTTTTCAGGTTTGTTAGACACTGGAGCTGATGTCTGTTATGACGCAGATGCACTGGCCTAAACGTTGGCCCGTTAGTTCCTACTATTACAGAACTTCAAGGAATAGGACAAAGTTCTTCTCCTATTCAAAGTAGTCAGTTATTATTATGGCAAGATAGTGAGGGCTTACTATCAGGATTTACATTCAGGATACTTCCAGCCTTATGTTTTGCCTGGGCTGCCTTTAAACCTCTGGGACTGAGATATATTAAAAGAAATGGGAGTATTGCTTTACAGTCCAAATTCTCAAGTCTCTAATATGGTGTTGGATCAAGGATTTCTTCCCACAAAAGGGCTGGGAACAAATCAACAAGGAACTGCCTATCCTATTGATGTGAAAATAAAAAATGATAGACAAGGTTTGGGTTTTTCTTAGGGGCCTTGGATTCTCCTTCACTCACTGCTGATCCAATTACTTGGCTGACTGATGACCCTTTATGGGTGGACCAGTGGCCCCTCACAAAGGAGACAGAAGCTGCAGAACAGTTAGTAATGGAACAATTACAATTATGGCATTTAGAAATTTCCAATAGCCCTTGGAATACTCCTATTTTTATTATCAAGAAAATATCTGGAAAATATAGGTTATTACAGGATCTAAGAGCTGTCAATAAAACTATGCTAATAATGGGAGCTCTTCAACCAGGCCTTCCCTCTCCAACAGCCATACCACGTAATTATCATCTTTTAGTTATAGATTTAAAAGATTGTTTTTTCACTATTCCTTTGTTTCCTGAAGATAGAAAACATTTTGCTTTTAGCTTGCCTTCCTTAACTTTTAGAGAACTCATGAGATTTCAATGGAAAGTATTGCCTCAGGGCATGGCAAATAGTCCTACATTATGCCAAAAATATGTGGCTCAGGCCTTGACTCCTGTGAGAAAAAGGTTTCCAACGTTATATCTCATACATTATATGGATGATATACTTTTAGCCGCTGATAATAGTTCTTTATTAGAGACTGCTTTTCAGTTTTTACAACAATCCTTAACAATCATTTGGCTTGGTCATTGCCTCAGAAAAAATTCAAAGACAATCTCCATTTTTATATTTGGGTAAATATATAGATAACACTACTATTAGGCCTCAGAAACTGCAAATTCGAGTTGATAATTTAAAAACATTAAATGATTTTCAAAAATTACTTGGAGGTATTAATTGGCTAAGGCCTTCCTTAAAACTTACTACTGCTCAACTACAGCCTTTGTTTGATATTCTTAAAGGTGATTCAGATCCTTCGTCATCACGCTCCGTGACTCCAGAGGGTTTCCAAGCATTACAAATAGTTAATAGAGCTATCAGCTCTGTGCAGTTAACTTGAATACACACTCACCTGCCAATTTCTTTAATTATTTGTCCAAAACCCCATGTGTCCACAGCTGTTTTATGGCAGACTACTGGAGTTACTGAATGGATTCACATGAAGACTACACCCTCTAAGGCTATTAATCCTTATTATGATCGTATTAGTAATTTAATGATGCAAGGTAGAAGTAGATGCTTACAACTTATAGGAATAGAACCTTCTCAAATTATTATCCCTTATTCAGTTAGTCAACAAAATTGGCTTTTTCAACATAGTAATGAATGGGGACTTGCTCTTGTAGGATTTCCAGGAAACCTAGAATGTCATTATCCTGCTGATAAGATAATTCAATTTAGTAAAAATAATCTTTACATTTTTCCTTCTGTAATGCAACAACACCCTATTCCACATGTACCTTTGGTTTTTACAGACGGGTCCTCCTCAGGAGTGGCTACTGTAATCATTGACGATGGAACAAAACTAATTGAACAAACTTCCTTGACTTCAGCTCAACGTGTTGAACTGTATGCTGTCATTATGGCTTTTAAACATTTGCCTTCTGTATCTTTTAATTTGTTTTCTGATAGTAAATATCTTATTAGCTTATTGTTTCTTCTGGAGACTGCGACCATAGGACATACTAATGATCCTTAATTATCATCCTCTTTTCGTCTACTCCAGCAACTCATACGCTCTCATGATGGCCCTGTTGCAGCTTTACATATTCGTGCACACTCTAATCTCCCTGGTCCTTTAGCAAAACTTAATGCAGCTGTAGATAGTTTGACTCGTACTAAATATAATTTTTTTCCTATCCATTCCTCTCCTGATGCTAAAGCTTCTACCCCTTCACTCCATTCTCCCTCTTATCATGAATGGTTATTGTATTGCATTCATTATCTTCATACTGTTATGGTCCATATCCTGGACACCCTCATATTATGGTAAGTTATGATCAAACTGCTTCACAAGCAGCACAACAGTCACATGCTTTACACCATCAGTCAGCGGCTGCATTACGCAAACAATTTTCCCTTACTCGTGAAGCCGCCCGACAAATTGTTAAGCAATGCCCACAGTGTTTACCTCACCTTCCTGTTCCGCATTATGGCGTTAATCCTCGTGGATTATTACCTAGTCATTTATGGCAAATGGATGTTACTCATATCCCGTCTTTTGGGAAATTACAGTTTGTTCATGTCACTATTGATACTTATTCTGGTTTCCTCTGTGCTACAGCACAGACCGGAGAGGCTACTAAACATGTTATTACTCATTTATTACATTGTTTTGCATTTATGAATATTCCTAAAATTATAAAAACTGATAATGGGCCTGCTTATACCAGTACTGCTTTTGCAAAATTTTGTGATTCCTTACAAATTACTCATATTACAGGTATTTCATATAATCCTCAAGGACAGGGCATTGTAGAACGTGTACACAGATCCCTAAAACTAACTATTGAAAAAATAAAAAAGGGGGAATTATATGAAACCACACCATACAGCCTTTTGAATCATGCATTATTTATTTTAAATTTTTTGACTGTTGATAAATTTGGCCGTTCTGCAGGAGAAAGATTGCTGGCTGAGCGAACATTGACAACATCTGTTCCAGAAGTTCTTTGGCAGGATCCATTGACCAATACCTGGTATGGTCTGGATCCCGTCTTGATCTGGGGGTAAGGTCACATGTGTATCTTTCCCAGATCTGCGCCTGGTCCTTGTTGGCTTCCTGAACGTCTAGTGAAGCAGATAGATGGCTCATCGCAACGCCCGACTGATAAAGAAAATGCAGAAACTTCACATTTCTCCAAAGAAAGCAACAGTGACCGTATCAATCGAGAAAAAGAAGAAGAGGAGACCACTTGCCAGCACGACTCAAGGGAGTGATGTTCCAACCTGGGGACAAGTTAAACAATTGATTTCACGAGCTCAAGAGTTAGTGAAACAACAGAATAATCCTGTTACACCTATAACTTTATTTTTGGCTATGTTGGCAACCATTTCATGTGTTCCCTCTGTTAATGCAGCAACTTACTGGGCCTATGTACCTGATCCTCCACTATTACAACCCATATCTTGGTCTGAAGCAAAGTTTCTTGTATTTTACAATGATACTGTTTATGGGCCTCTTATTGGGAATATAAAACAAATCAATATGTCTGTAAATTATACTAACTGGTTTAATACCTATCCTGTCTGTCTTAGCCCATTGAATCTGGAAACTGGATGTGTAAAGGCTATTAGTTATGAGCATACAGATGTTTATGAGGAAACGGATCAATCAGTTGGTTTGTCAGGCTCTCCAGGCATCCTTCATTTTACAGGAACCAACATTACTCTTGCATGCCCGGCTACCAGCCAACGAGAGGATCTTAAGGATACCATCATTTGGTATAAAAATGGGCAACCTATTAATATTAGAGGTCGAATCTCATATGCTTCACCACTTAGGGATTCCTCTATTACTATAACCAAGGTTACAGGTGAAGATTCAGGAAATTATTTCTGTATGAAGCATTTATCTGGAGAACAAGGGATACTTATAGCTGAACATAAGGTTACTATTCTTAACAGAAAATCAAAAAATCAATTGCCTCCTTTTATGACCGTTAACTTTCCTGAATCCAATTTTGAACGTTGCAATGCATCTTGGAATAACCAAATATGGTGTACTGTAGATTATACCAAGGGGTCAGTTCTTATCTCTTCTATTCCCGTCACAGATAGGTTTATTACATTTCAGAAGAACTGGGATATATGGAAACTAGCTCTAACTTATTCCAATACACATGTTATAACTTGTGTTGCTCCTCCATATACACTTTTGATTGGTTCTATTAACATTGTTAATTCTTCCAAAGGAGGGTATAATATTAGCTGTGTTAATTGTATTTTTAGCAGTTGTATGTTCCCTTCTGCAGGAACGCAATCTGTCCTTATACTAAAGCAACCCCTGTATGTTATGGTGCCTGTACATCTGAAAGAACCTTGGTATGAAAATACTGGAGTACAGGCATGGGTGGACCTCTCTAAAGCCTTGCGGAGAGGGAGACGCTTTCTTGGGTGGCTAATAGTAAGTTTACTTGCCTTGGCTGCTCTGTCTGCTACCGCGGCTGCTGCCCGTCTTGCTCTTTCACAGCGTATTAATGATGCTTACTTTGTTAATCAGTTATCTCAAAATACCAGTCTTGCTTTATCTTTACAAAGTCACATAGATTTACAGATTAATAACAAGTTAGATGAATTTAAAAACGCAGTTTTGGGGATTGGAGATCAGATGGCAGCATTAAAATCGATGCGTTTAGCTTGTCATGCAAAGTATACATGGATTTGTGTTACTCCTTATAAGTATAATGGCTCTATTTGGGAATGGGAGAAAGTAAAAATGCATCTGCTGAGTGTTTGGTCAGATAATAATATTAGTCTTGATCTTAAGAAGTTAAATGCTGAAATTCAGGATATGCAAAATGCACATCTTGATGATATTTCGCCAGAAGATGTAATTCAAACTTCACTGGATCATTTAAAGTGGTTAAACGCTCAGTCTTGGATTACTGGAAGGTTGTCAGGATTTATTACCCTGGCCGTAATTTGCCTATTATTGCTAATAATCTTCTCATGTGTGTTTCGTATCCTCATGCAACAATATACTACTCTCGGCAGTAAACTTCATGGAATAAGTTTGCAGCAAAAATTAAAAAATAAAAAAGGGGAACCTGTGGGAAGCAGTCAGCCATGAGAGCAGGCTGCGGACGTGCCAGGCATGCCGCCGCTGCTCGAAGGGACTGTCCCTACTTGTTCCCTTCCTTGTTCCATTCCATGGGAGATAAATCACTAGGGCCCAGAGATCAGAAAGAATGTAAAATGAGATAAGCAAATCTGTCTCCCCCCTTCATGTGCAGGTTATTTTTGATGATTCTGGGTTTATGGGTTTTCTCCCAGGGAAGTTAACCTTGAGCCGAGACAGTCATTAGATAATGTAAACCACCGTCTGGCAACCTTCCCTTTTCTAGTCTATATAATCTGCAACTGTAGCACAATAAAATTTGCCTTGCAACCAACAGTTGTCTTGGTCCTTCTGACCCCATTCGTCGGTGCTATTTCAGTTCCTTACCCCTTCCCTTCTGACCCTGGTCGGCTCAGTCTTCCTCGTTCGGCTGGTCTGCGGCAGTTTCTGAATAAAAAGATGCTTACAAAGGACCTCTGTCATATTTATTCAGGAGTAGTTTTTGTTTGTTTCTTTAAGGAAAAAGAACTCTAGATTTTCTCGTTGCCCTTGCTCTTCAACAAGAGGGAGAGAAATGCAACCGACAATCTCTCAGTAATTGCCTACTCTAGTATCCTACAGTGGTCACTTGACATTTTGATATAGGGGTTTTGATGTTGCAGTTTTTATACTTTCATTTTGACTCAGACTGAAAAATAAACATTAAACTTTTCCCTCAAATGGGAAAGCTTTGTTGTTTTCCTGTTTATAAAAATAAACAGAAATCTTGCTGTTAAAAATGGATACTTGATTTTATCTTTTTAAATTTTACATGTGTCCTGAAATGATACTGAAAACATAGTTATGAGTAAAGAAGAGAGATTTCAAAGAATTTTTGGAAAGAGGTAACAATGGTTGAGAGGTCAGTCGAGTTTAGTACCGTATAAAATAAGGCATTATAAATAACCCTAGCTTCAGTGAGTTTACTGTATAGCTGGAAAACAAATCCACCCAGATGAAGTATTAAAAAGACAATTCATAATTAAGAGCTAAGTTGCATTGCAGGGACCAAGAATGCTACCAGTTCAAAGCATTGAGGGCTGGTACATAAAAAATGCTTCCTGATGAACTGTCTTCGATGCCTTCCTCTCCTCACTTGCCTAATTCATAGGTTTATATCTCCAGGAAAATTACTAAATTGTTCTCTAGCCAAGAATAGATGAGAGTGCTACAAAGAAGAAAAAAAAACTTTACTGATTTAAAAAAAAAATGTGTAGGAAAGATCATTTGGGATCAATTATAATTTTATTGGACATGATGATGCTATTATGATTGCATTTGAAAATTTTCCTTATCTGTTAGAGATGCATATTAAAATATTCATTAGATGGTATATGTCTGAAATTTGTATTAAAATACTCAACAGATTTTTGGTGCATTAGATGAAATAAAAGAGCAGAATATTGATCATTAATGAAACTGGGTGATAGGTACAGGGAGATTACTGTTCTTCCTACTTTTCTATATGTTTTATTTTCTCTATAGTAGAAAACAAAAATGAAAATAAAAACAAAACTTAAAGCAAATGTTATGCTGAAATGAAAGATTAAAGTTAGCAACAAAAATAGAATGTACTTTGTCCTCATTTCTTTGGCATCTGTAGAATTTAGCTGTGGAAGGAAGCCAGTGGCCTGTGCCAATTCTCTGTTTTCCTACATATTGTTTATGTGTAGATATGACCATAGTAACAACACAAAATATAAAAACATTGGGGGGAACTTCCCAGGCGGTCCAGTGGTTAAGACTCCACACTTCCACTGCAGGGGTCACAGGTTCAATCCCTGGTTGGGGAACTAAGATCCTGCATCCTGTGCCGGGTGGCCAAAAGAATTTTTTTTTAATTTTTAAAAATAAAAATAAAATAAAAACCATGGGGTTGTGGGTGGCTTGCGGGATCTAGTTTCCCGACTAGGGGTCAAACCCTGCCCCGGCAGTGAAAGCGCACCAAGTCCTAACCACTGGACAGCCGGGGAGTTCCCCACGTTCTGTTTCTTCTACGGCGATAGAGCCACTGCCTTGCTGTTAGATAAGGCCATGTAACTAAGTACTTATCAATGGACTGAGAAACTTATTTGTGGCCTTTCTGGGACTGAGTTTTCAAGCTCATTTCCCCCCTGCCCACTGGCTTCAACAGAGAAGTGGTAGCAACACAGTCTCAGCCATGTGGATAAGGGACGGAATGGCAGAACTAAAGAATGGAAGAAACTTGCATCCCTGAATGAGCAGAGCTGCCACAATAACCTGGACTGCTCACATCGAGACCATAGGAAAAAGAAATAAAGTTTTATATATTATGTAAACTAATGGGATTTAAAAAAAAATCACTGTTTTTATATCTATCCCTATATAAAAACGTGTATATGAACACATTTCTAAAAAAAAAAAATACTACAATCTTTAATGTACAGTAAGCTAAAATTATTTTTATCTGTATATACCTACATATTTGAGTAGTCATTTAGAGAAATTAAATATTAATGTTTAAAGTGTATAAATTGTATAGGTCATATGTATGCCTCCATTTTCACGGCTGCTTCCAAAGGCATTCTAATGTATAGCAATTAGAAATTTTTTTTCCTTATAGCATTTTGTTGGTATTGCTTTGATGTTCATTGAGTAAAATGAATTTTCAATCTTTCAGCCATGTAACTGAGACTAGAAATTGAGTTACAAATAATTTGTGTTAAAAAAACTCATTTGAAGTTCTGAGGAAAGATGTAAACTTTTTGAGTAAAAACTTTAATTTTGTGAAACCTAGAGAAATATATACAAAGTTTTTTCTTAGTAGATAATCAAACTTAAATGACAAATGTTTGACTTTTTTTTTTTTCCTGCGGTACGCGGGCCTCTCACTGTTGTGGCCTCTCCCGTTGCGGAGCACAGGCTCCGGACGCGCAGGCTCAGCGGCCATGGCTCATGGGCCCAGCCGCTCCACGGCATGTGGGATCTTCCCGGACAGGGGCATGAACCCGCGTTCCCTGCATCGGCAGGCGGACTCTCAGCCACTGCGCCACCAGGGAAGCCCTGACTTTTTTTTTTTTTTTTTTTTTTTTTTGCTACATGAATAGTCACATAAAAGGAATGATTTTAGAAGGACGGAGGAAAAAACCCTCAATTAAAACACAGGATTTCAATTAGAGATTCTAACTAATTAGGCTTTCAACAATTATTTTGAAAATCCTTTTAAATTTCTGTATATAGAAAGGTATTTTTGTTTGATTCTATCTTGATCTTAGTATGAAAAAGTTAATTGTACCACACTGAATTTAAGTGATAAATCTATCATAAATGGATGATAATATTTTAAATTGAGAAGATAGTTGTACTGAACAAAACTGCTCAGTGTATTTAGCCAAAAACTTTTTTTTTTACATCTTTATTGGAGTATAATTGCTTTACAATGGTGTGTTAGTTTCTGCTTTATAACAAAGTGAATCAGCTATACATATACATATATTCCCATATCTCTTCCCTCTTGCGTCTCCCTCCCTTCCAACCTCCCTATCCCACCCCTCTAGGTGGTCACAAAGAACCGAGGTGATCTCCCGGTGCTATGCGGCTGCTTCCCACTAGCTATCTATTTTACGTTTGGTAGTGTATACATGTCCATGCCACTCTCTCACTTTGTCCCAGCTTACCCTTCCCCCTCCCCATATCCTCAAGTCCATTCTCTAGTAGGTCTGTGTCTTTATTCCAGTCTTACCACTAGGTTCTTCATGACATTTTTTTTTTCTTTCTTAGATTCCATATATATGTGTTAGTATACGGTATTTGTCTTTCTCTTTCTGACTTACTTCACTCTGTATGACAGACTCTAGGTCCATCCACCTCACTACAAATAACTCAATTTCGTTTCTTTTTATGGCTGATAATATTCCATTGTATATATGTGCCACATTTTCTTTATCCATTCATCTGATGATGAACACTTAGGTTGCTTCCATCTCCTGGCTATTGTAAGTAGAGCTGCAATGAACATTTTGGTACATGACTCTTTTTGAATTATGCTTTTCTCAGGGTATATGCCCAGTAGTGGGATTGCTGGGTAATATGGTAGTTCTATTTGTAGTTTTTTAAGGAACCTCCATACTGTTCTCCATAGTGGCTGTACCAATTCACATTCCCACAAGCAGTGCAAGAGTGTTCCCTTTTCTCCACACGCTCTCCAGCATTTATTATTTCTAGATTTTTTTATTTTTTTATTTTATTTTTTTTTTGTGGTACGCGGGCCTCTCACCGTTGTGGCCTCTCCCATTGTGGAGCACAGGCTTGGGACACGCAGCCTCAGTGGCCATGGCTCACAGGCCCAGCCGCTCCGCGGCATGTGGGATCCTCCCAGACTGGGGCACGAACCCATGTAACCCTGCATCGGCAGGCGGACTCTCAACCACTGCGCCACCAGGGAAGCCCTGTTTCTAGATTTTTTGATGATGGCCATTCTGACCGGTGTGAGATGATATTGTAGTTTTGATTTGCATTTCTCTAATGATTAATGATGGTGAGCATTCTTTCATGTGTTTGTTGGCAAACTGTGTATCTTTTTTGGAGAAATGTCTATTTAGGTCTTCTGCCCATTTTTGGATTGGGTTTGTTTTTTTGTTATTGATCTGCAAGAGCTGCTTATAAATTTTGGAGATTAATCCTTTGTCAGTTGCTTCGTTTGCAAATATTTTCTCCCATTCTGAGGGTTGTTTTTTGGTCTTGTTTATGGTTTCCTTTGCTGTGCAAAAGCTTTGAAGTTTCACTAGGTCCCATTTGTTTATTTTTGTTTTTATTTCCATTTCTCTAGGAGGTGGGTCAGAAAGGATCTTGTTGTGATTTATGTCATAGAGTGTTCTGCCTATGTTTTCCTCTAAGAGTTTGATAGTTTCTGACCTTACATTTAGGTCTTTAACCCATTTTGAGCTTATTTTTGTGTATGGTGTTAGGGAGTGATCTAATCTCATACTTTTACATGTACCTGTCCAGTTGTCCCAGCACCACTTATTGAAGAGGCTGTCCTTTGTCCACTGTACATTCCTCCCTCCTTTATCAAAGATAAGGTGACCATATGTGCGTGGGTTTATCTCTGGGCTTTCTATCCTGTTCCATTGATCTATATTACTGTTTTTGTACCAGTACCATACTGTCTTGATTACTGTAGCTTTGTAGTATAGTCTGAAGTTAGGGATCCTGATTCCTCCAGCTTGGTTCCTCGTACTCAAGATTGCTTTGGCTCTTCGGGGTCATTTGTTTTTTTTAATTTTTTTTTTTTTTTTGCGGTACGCGGGCCTCTCACTGTTGTGGCCTCTCCCGTTGTGTAGCGCAGGCTCAGCAGCCATGGCTCATGGGTCCAGCCGCTCCGCGGCATGTGGGATCCTCCCGGACTGGGGCACGAACCCGCATCCCCTGCATCGGCAGGCGGACTCTCAACCACTGCGCCACCAGGGAAGCCCTCTTCAGGGTCTTTTGTGTTTCCATACAAATTGTGAAATTTTTTTGTTCTAGTTCTGTGAAAAATGCCAGTGGTAGTTTGATAGGGATTGCATTGAATCTGTAGATTGCTTTGGGTAGTAGAGTCATTTTCACAGTGTTGATTCTTCCAATCCAAGAACATGGTATATCTCTCCATCTATTTGTATCATCTTTAATTTCTTTCATCAGTGTCTTATAATTTTCTGCATACAGTTCTTTTGTTTCCTTAGGTAGGTTTATTCCTAGATATTTTATTCTTTTTGTTGCATTGGTAAATGGGAGTGTTTTCTTAATTTCACTTTCAGATTTTTCATCATTAGTGTATAGGAATGCAAGAGATTTCTGTGCATTAATTTTGTAGCCTGGTACTTTACCACATTCATTGATTAGCTCTAGTAGTTTTCTGGTAGCATCTTTAGGATTCTCTATGTATAGTGTCATGTCATCTGCAAACAGTGAGAGCTTTACCTCTTCTTTTCCGATTTGGATTCCTTTTCTTCTCTGATTGCTGTGGCTAAAACTTCCAAAACTGTTGAATAAGAGTGGTGAGAGTGGGCAACCTTGTCTTGTTCCTGATCTTAGTGGAAATGGTTTCAGTTTTTCACCATTGAGGACGATGTTGGCTGTGGGTTTGTCGTATATGGCCTTTATTATGTTGAGGAAAGTTCCCTCTACGCCTTCTTTCTGCAGGGTTTTTATCATAAATGGGTGTTGAATTTTGTCGAAAGCTTTCTCTGCATCTATTGAGATGATCATATGGTTTTTCTCCTTCAGTTTGTTAATATGGTGTATCATGTTGATTGATTTGTGTATATTGAAGTATCCTTGCATTCCTGGAATAAACCCCACTTGATCATGGTGTATGATCCTTTTAATGTGCTGTTGGATTCTGTTTGCTAGTATTTTGTTGAGGATTTTTGCATCTATGTTCATCAGTGATATTGGCCTGTAGTTTTCTTTCTTTGTGACATCCTTGTCTGGTTTTGGTATCTGGTTGATGGTGGCCTTGTAGAATGAATTTGGGAGTGTTTCTCCCTCTGCTATATTTTGGAAGAGTTTGAGAAGGATAGGTGTTAGCTCTTCTCTAAATGTTTGATAGAATTCGCCTGTGAAGCCATCTGGTCCTGGGCTTTTGTTTTTTGGAAGATTTTTAATCACAGTTTCAATTTCAGTGCTTGTGATTGGTCTGTTCATATTTTCTATTTCTTTCTGGTTCAATCTCGGCACGTTGTGCATTTCTAAGAATTTGTCCATTTCTTCCAGGTTGTCCATTTTATTGGCATTGAGTTGCTTGTAGTAGTCTCTCATGATCTTTTGTATTTCTGCAGTGTCAGTTGTTACTCTCCTTTTTCATTTCTAATTCTATTGATTTGAGTCTTCTCCCTTTTTTTCTTGATGAGTCTGGCTAATGGTTTATCAATTTTGTTTATCTTCTCAAAGAACCAGCTTTTAGTTTTATTGATCTTTGCTATTGTTTCTTTCATTTCTTTCTGATCTGATCTTTATGATTTCTTTCCTTCCGCTATTTTTTTTTTTGTTCTTCTTTCTCTAATTACTTTAGGTGCAAGGTTAGGTTGTTTATTTGAGATGTTTCCTGTTTCTTAAGGTAGGATTGTATTGCTATAAACTTCCCTTTTAGAACTGCTTTTGCTGCATCCCACAGGTTTTGGGTCGTCGTGTCTCCATTGTCATTTGTTTCTAGGTAGTTTTTGATTTCCTCTTTGATTTCTTCAGTGATCACTTTGTTATTAAGTAGTGTATTGTTTAGCCTCCATGTGTTTGTATCTTTTACAGAGCTTTTCCTGTAATTGATATCTAGTCTCATAGCGTTGTGGTCGGGAAAGATACTTGATACGATTTCGATTTTCTTAAATTTACCAAGGCTTGATTTGTGACCCAAGATATGATGTATCCTGGAGAATGTTCCATGAGCACTTGAGAAAAATGTGTATTCTGTTTTTGGATGGAATGTCCTATAAATATCAATTAAGTCCATCTTGTTTAATGTATCATTTAAAGCTTGTTTCCTTATTTATTTTCATTTTGGATGATCTGTCCACTGGTGAAAGTGCGGTGTAAAGGTCCCCTACTATGAATGTGTTACTGTCGATTTCCCCTTTTATGGCTGTTAGTATTTGTCTTATGTATTGATTGAGGTGCTCCTATGTGGGGTGCATAAATATTTACAATTGTTATATCTTTTTCTTGGATCGATCCCTTGATTATTATGTAGTGTCCTTCTTTGTCTCTTGTAATAGTGTTTATTTCAAAGTCTATTTTGTCTGATATGAGAATTGCTACTCCAGCTTTCTTCTGATTTCCATTTGCATGGAATATCTTTTTCCATCCCCTCACTTTCAGTCTGTATGTGTCCCTAGGTCTGAAGTGGGTCTCTTGTAGACATCATATATATGGGTCTTGTTTTTGTATCCATTCAGCCAGTCTGTGTCTTTTGGTGGGAGCATTTAATCCATTTACATTTAAGGTAATTATCGATATGTATGTTCCTATTCCCATTTTCTTAATTGTTTTGGGTTTGTTATTGTAGGTCTTTTCCTTCTCTTGTGTTTCTTGCCTAGAGAAGTTTCTTTAGCATTTGTTGTAAAGCTGGTTTGGTGGTGCTGAACTCTCTCAGCTAAAGGTTTTAATTTCTCTGCTGAATCTGAATGAGATCTTTGCTGGGTAGAGTAATCTTGGTTGTAGGTTTTCCCCCTTCATCACTTTAAATATGTCATGCCAGTCCCTTTTGGCTTTTGCAGAGTTTCTGCTGAGAGATGAGCTGTTAACCTTAATTGGATTTCCTTGTGTGTTATTTGTTGTGTTTCCCTTGCTGCTTTTAATATGTTTTCTTTGTATTTAATTTTTGACAGTTTGATTAATACGTGTCTTGGAGTGTTCCTCCTTGGATTTATCCTGTATGGGACTCTCTGTGCCCTCTGGACTTGATTAACTATTTCCTTTCCTGTATTAGGGAAGTTTTCAACTATAATCTCTTCTAATATTTTCTCAGTCCCTTTCTTTTTCTCTTCTTCTTCTGGGACCTCTATAATTCGAATGTTGGTGCATTTAATGTTGTCCCAGAGGTGTCTGGGACTGTCCTCAGTTCTTTTCATTCTTTTTTCTTTATTGTGCTCGGCAGTTGTTATTTCCACTATTTTATCTTCCAGGTCCGTTCTTCTGCCTCAGTTATTCTGCTATTGATCCCTTCTGGAGTATTTTTAATTTCATTTATTGTGTTGTTGATCGTTGCTTGTTTCCTCTTTAGTTCTTCTAGGTTCTTGTTAAATGTTTCTTGCATTTTCTCTATTCTATTTCCAAGATTTTGGATCATCTTTACTGTCATTATTCTGAATTCTTTTTCGGGTAGACTGCCTATTTCCTCTTCATTTGTTAGGTCTGGTAGGTTTTTATCTTGCTCCTTCATCTGCTGTGTGTTTTTCTGTCTTCTCACTTTGCTTATCTTACTGTGTTTGGGGTCTCTTTTTTGCAGGCTGCAGGTTTGTAGTTCCCATTGTTTTTGGTGTCTGTCCCCAGTGGCTAAAGTTGGTTCAGTGGGTTGTGTAGGCTTCCTGGTGGAGGGGACTAGTGCCTGTGTTCTGGTGGATGAGGCTGGATCTTGTCTTTCTGGTGGGCAGTTGCACGTCTGGTGGTGTGTTTTGGGGTGTCTGTGGACTTACTATGATTTTGGGCAGCCTCTCTGCTAATGGATGGGGTTGTGTTCCTGTTATGCTAGTTGTTTGGCATAGGGTGTCCAGCCCTGTAGCTTGCTGGTCCTTGAGTGAAGCTGTGTGTTGGTGTTGAGATGGAGATCTCTGGGAGATTTTTGCTGTTTGGTATTACATGGAGCTGGAAGGTCTCTTGTGGACCAGTGTCCTGAAGTTGGCTCTCCCACCTCAGAGGCACAGCACTGAGTCCTGGCTGCAGTACCAAGCGCCTTTCATCCATACGGTCACAAAAAGAGGAAAAGTGGAAAAAATAATAAATCTTGCTCTCAAAGTCCACCTCCTCAATTTGGGGTGATTCGTTGTCTATTCAGGTATTCCACAGATGCAGGGTACCTCAAGTTGATTGTGCAGATTGAATCCGCTGCTCCTGAGGCTGCTGGGAGAGATTTCCCTTTCTCTTCTTTGTTCGCACAGCTCCAGGGGCTCAGCTTTGGATTTGGCCCCGCCTCTGCGTGTAGGTCACCTGAGGGCGTCTGTTCTTCACTCAGACAGGATGGGGTTAAAGGAGCAGCTGCTTCGGGGGCTCTGGCTCACTTAAGCTGGGGGGAGGGAGGCGTGCGGATGCGGGGTGAGCCTGCGGCAGCAGAGGCCGGCAGGACGTTGCACCAGCCTGAGGCGCGCCGCGCGTTCTCCTAGGGAAGTTGTCCCTGGATCCCGGGACCCTGGCAGTGGCAGGCTGCACAGCCTCCCGGGAAGGGAGGTGTGGATAGTGACCTTTTCCCCTACACAGGCTTCTTGGTGGCGGCAGCAGCGGCCTTAGCCTCTCATGCCTGTCTCTGGGGTCCACGCTGATAGCCGCGGCTCTCGCCCATCTGTGGAGCTCCTTTAAGCGGCGCTCTTTATCCCCTCTCCTCGCACACCAGGAAACAAAGAGGGAAGAAAACGTCCCTTGCCTCTTTGGCAGTTCCAGAGTTTTGCCCGGACTCCCTCCCGGCTAGCCTAGCCGTGGTGCACTAGCCCCCTGCAGGCTGTGTTCACGCCGCCAGTCCCTGCCCTCTCCCTGGGATCCGCCCAAAGCCCAAGCCTGAGCTCCCAGCCCCGCCCGCCCGGGCGGGTGAGCAGATAAGCCTCTCCTGCTGGCGTGAATCTCTCCGGTTTGACCGCTGCACCCCCCTCCGCCACCAGCAGTCTCCGCCCGCGAAGGGGCTTCTAGCATGTGGAAACCTTTCCTCCTTCACAGCTCCCTCCCACTGGTGCAGGTCACATCCCTATTCTTTTGTCTCTTGGTTTTTCTTTTTTCTTTTGCCCTACCCAGGTACGTGGGGAGTTTCTTGCCTTTTGGGAGGTCTGAGGTCTTCTGCCAGTGTTCAGTAGGTGTTCTGTAGGAGTTGTTCCACGTGTAGATGTATTTCTGATGTATCTGGAGAGGAAGGTGATCTCCGCATCTTACTCTTCCTCCATCTTCCCCCTCTCCTCGCCAAAAATTTTGAATGCTTGAATTTCTTTTCCTTGTAATCTTTGAATAAAATAATGTAAGAAGTCAGAAGTAAATATTTTGTGGTTATTAGGTGAAAATAATGTTTAAACCCAAATGTCCATTGTTACGTATCTGTCAAGAAATTATGATATGTCCATAAAAATATACAGGAGACAGCTGCAGAAAGAATGAGGATGCTCAGGACCTCCGTGGCATCACAGTTGTTCAGAATCCACCTGCCAATGCAGGGGACATGGGTTTGAGTCCTGGTCCGGGAAGATCCCACATGCCATGGAGCAGCCAAGCCTGTGCGCCACAACTACTGACCCTGCTCTCTAGAGCCTGTGCTCCGCATCAAGAGAAGCCACCACAATGAGAAGCCCACGCACCACAACGAAGAGTAGCCCCTGCTTGCTGCAACTAGAGAAAGCCCGCACGCAGCAACAAAGACCCAATGCAGCCAAAAATAAATAAATAAAGTTTATCAAGGATTCTTTAAAAATAAATAAATAAATAAATAAATAAATAAATACATAAATAAATAAATAAGGGCTTCCTTGGTGGGGCAGTGGTTGAGAGTCCACCTGCTGATGCAGGGGACACGGGTTCGTGCCCCGGTCTGGGAAGATCCCACATGCCGCGGAGCGGCTGGGCCCGTGAGCCATGGCCGCGGAGCCTGTGCGTCTGGAGCCTGTGCTCCGCAACGGGAGAGATCACAAAAGTGAGAGGCCCACGTACCACAAATAAATAAATAAATAATAAATAAATAAAAGAATGAGGATGTTCTCAAGGTACTAATAGGGAAGGACTCTAAGACATATCAGTAAGTGAGAAAAATAAGGTGTAGAACTGAGAGTTTTATAATATGCTGCATTTGCATAAAAAATAAGGATTTTTCTGCTTTTTGAACTATGTGAATAAATTACTATATAGTTTTGAAAACAAATTAAAAAATAAATTGTGCTAAAACATATCTATAAGAAGAAATATTAAAAAATAGGACACACTTCAGAAATGGTTGCTCAGATTCAGTTTATCAGTAGGTGATCTTTTAAATAAAAAATGATTATTACTGAACCATTAAAGGAATGAAAGATGAAGGGAAATAAAAAGAAACCTAATTTCATAGTATCCTAGTAAATATTTTTAAAAGAATACTTCAGAAAGTGCCTAATTTTTAGAGCACTCACTTGCTGCTATTATATCAATGTCACATCTATCCACTCATAAGTTTATGCATTATTGTTTATCACAGATGAATTTGCTTTCCAGCACTTCATTAACCTTTTCACAGTTTCTGTTTTTCCCATTCCTCTGTATTTGCTTATTATCTAGCAGGGTTTGAAAGGGAACAAGTTTCAGTCTTCTTTATGACACAGTGGCTCACCTACTAGTATATTTAGTTTTCAAGTCAAAGCAATATTCCTTCCTGTCCTTCCTGGAGGAAACTAAGCAGGAGGCTTAAATCTGCACAATCTACCAGTTGTTTTTTCACCTCTTCCTAGACAAATGTATTTTTTCACTTGGAGTGTCTTCCTGACTTCTTAGATTATTAGACATGGCTATAGTCAATTTAGAATCGAAGACACTTGAGAAAAGAGTCGCTTTTTATATTTACAAATATATCCTGTCCATTTTCTTTCACCCCAACTCATGCAAGGAAATAGCACATGTTTTGAGACTATTTTAGTACTTTCTGTGGCCATAGATTTTCTGCCAGGAAGTTTCTGTATTTTTTTTTTTTTACAAAGGAATTTGATTAGTCAGGTGATTACTCACTTGATATTTGTCAAATATTGTTACTTGGGCTTTGTTTCTTGATATTAACATTTTTCTAATTTGCCTAAATAAAAAATAATTACTAATTTCTAGCTAGTAACAGTAATTAAAATAAGTCAAGTTTTTTCTTTAGCAATCTACACCTGGCTCAGTTAAGCTGATTGATTTGCACTGAAGAATTTTAAGCTAGTTTTTTTTGTTTGTTTTTTTGTCCGTGCCATGCAGCTTGTGGGATCTTAGTTCCCCGAACAGGGATTGAACCTGGGCCCTCAGCAGTGAAAGTGTGGAGTCCTAACCACTGGACTTCCCGGGAATTCTCTCAGCTAGTTAAAGTAGTTCAGAAATTTTAAGAATAAGTGTTATACTATCTAGCCCAGTGTTCAGCATCAAAATGCACATTTTAAAAACTTTACAGTTTTTAATTAATCACTAAGCCATATTGATTTTTACCAAAACATCTCTCGTTTGAACTACTATAAGAAACTTACAACTGGTTTTTATGCCTCTGATCTCCCTATCCAATTCATTCTTATGAAATCTATCTTTCTGAAAGTCCACTTCCATCAGGTCATTATCTGACTCTAAACCTTTCAATAAACCTTTGTAATAATTTTAATGATAGTTATTTGAAAAGATTGGGCTGGTAAAACATCAGTGTGTCAACAAGCAGGGGTTAGTTAAATAAATTGAAGAATTAATGGGTTTTTTGGAACTAAAGCCTAGCTTTTTTTCCCCCCTCATCTACCATCTGAGAACGTGGATTTGTGAGTTATTCTTGAACACAAAGGAAATCCACAGGGACTTTCTGTTCAGTTAAAAAAGATTAGGTGTATACATTTTTTCTCCCCCAATTAAGTAATCCTCATTATGTTATGTTGAAACATTGTATATATTGTTCAACCTATTGTATAACATAGCACAGAGTATTATCGATAAATATTTCATATCCAGTCTTTAAAAGCTGTAGTATTCAAATGTGTCAGAATTTTAAAAAAGTTTTTAAACCATCTGATTACTTGATTGGGAACTTCCAAAAACACTTGGAGAAGAATCTGTATAGGCTTAGGTCCTAGTGAGCAAGTTGAGGACTCTGAGTAAGATGAGTTGATAAAATGTGGCTGTAAATGCTAATAACCCTCATGTTACCCACAGGCTGGTAGGCTCTAGGTTAGTGTGTTTGTGTATTTTTCACTCATAGTGAATGCCAAGAGATGTTGAAATGGTGCTATCCAAAAATAATATAACTAACAAATGGAGCTGGAACAAAGGTGGTTGGTGAAAATTCTAGACAGTGTAGGGATAAGAAGCAAAGCCATTGTAGGAGCCAATAATTTTATCAGCAGTTCTCAGATTCAGTGTAGCTGTACAGGGAGTTGTCCTGAGCAACTGTGAGATAGGTAGGTATTTTGCTATTAACAACAAATTACCAAAGCTGTAAATTATGTTATACATAAATTAGGACAGTTATCCTTGTAGTACCTTATTGTCCTAAGTTTCTTGAGTGAGAAATAAGAGTTGCAGGTAGAGCACATGCATGTGGAAAGAATAATCTTCTGGTTTACATGATGTAATTTAAAGAGTTTGGAGGATGTCTTTCAGTCTTCAAGTCCACTCTCCTAACACACTCCCATCTCTCTAAAACCTCCTACATACTGATATTTTATTTTTAGTTTAAGGTTATATACTTTAACGTTTCAATGTATTAAGTCAGGGAGGAGCTACACTATTCCCACAAAATGAGTTGAAGTTTAATGGGTTATGAGCGAAGTTAAAATTTAATTAAAGAACAAAATATCACCAGGAGAGGGTAAGCCTTGACAAGGTATGACACTGGCTAGTTGAAGGACAGCAGGATTATTCTTGGGACTTCAGGAATGGCAGGAGTTGGGAGAAAAAAACCAAACACTGATCAATGAAAGATATCAAAGACCAACAACCAATTTGGCATCCAGAGTCACAGAGTGGAACATAGCACTAGAATGAATTCTAATCTTGGCTTTGAAATATAGTTTTGGAAATCTTTATAACTTTCAGTTTTCTGTTCCTTAGTTGATAAAATAACATTTCCAAAAGAAAAAATACATAATTTTAGATGTTTTTAAGACAAACATCTCCATTGCTGGTAGAAGCATAGATTGACACAGCCTTTCTGGAGCTAAGTTGGCCAATATATGCATTCATAAAATTAGTATCATGCCATAATGCTAATTTTTCAGGAGGATATATCATTTTTTACCTTTGCTAGTTATTATTAAGGGTTCAATATCTACAGCATTTAATATTATATATTTTGTTCTGGTAGAGATGCAAATGATTTCTGTCTAGTCAGAAAGAAAACCCAAAGGTTATGGTTTATTGCCCTGTAAGACATTTAACCAGATTTTACAAAAATCTACCCTACCAATCTTATTCTAGTATTTTGTTTTCTAAATGCCAGTACGTACCAAGTTTCCCAGATGCTTTTAGAACTAGCTTAGCAATCTTACTGATTCCCTCATTAACGAGTTAAATAAATTTTTGACAAATGTCCAATTTATATTATGACAGCCATGCTTTTAAATTTTAGCAATAGGTTTATTGGTATTTTAACAGGTTTATTATAAATATTGTTTAACAAATAATAACAAAGGATTAAGAAAAAAATACTAACCTAAGGTAGCATCAAATCTTTCAAACAAAGAAAAAAACAAACTAAGGAATTCCCTGGCAGTTCAGTGGTTAGGACTCTGTGCTCTCACTGCCAGGATCCAGGTTCAATCCCTGGTTGGGAACTAAGATCGCACAGCAATGCCAAACAAACCCCCCAAAACTAGCATATTGCTATCTCTTTTTTAAGAACCTTCACTCTCATGAATTTTGCATGGTTTTCTGTCCCTGAGCTGATATCCGTATGTCCATAAAGTCTAGAATAGTGAACAATCTAAACTTTCATGAATTTCTAGCTTTGTTCCACCTCACTCTCTTTGAATATTTATCCTTCAGTTTTCCTCAATCTTGAAAAAAACGTTTTTCATGAGAGATCACTATTCTTTTGTAAGATTCATTTTTATAGCATATAAGGTAAAAATAACATGGAATATGGTCCCTTTATATGCTTGGGTATAAAAATTGCAGTGTGAACTGTTCTATCAAGAAGTTGCAAATATTTTACTGCCAAAGGCTGTCTTATAAGATACAAATATAAGTTTTTCTTAAATACTTCAAAAATAAAATACCATTCACAGAATTTTGTGTATACTTCATGTTTCCTCTAAGAGCTATATATGAATTTACAGAAAGTAAATATAGATCTCAAGTTGTATTAGTCGGCTTGAGCTGCCATAACAAAATACCACGCCGTTCTGGAGGTATGAAGTCTAAGATCAGGGTGCTGGGAAATTTGGTTTCTGGTTAGAGCTCTCTGGCTTGTAGATAGCTGTCTTCTCAGTATGTCCTCACGTGGCCTTTACTCAATGCATGCGAGAAAGAGAGAACTCTTCTTATAAAAACACTAATCCTGTGAAATCAAGGCCCCATCTTTATGACCTTATTTGACCTTAATTACATCCTTAGAGGCCCCATCTTCAAATACAGCCACACTAAGGTTAGGTCTTCAACATATGAATTTTGGCTGCGGGCGGGTGGTGGGGAATAAAAATGTTCAGTCATAACACAAATATTTAAATAGGTTTTCATGGGACTTCCCTGGTGGTCCAGTGCTTAAGACTCTGTGCTTCCAATGCAGGGGGTGCGGGTTCAATCCCTGGTCGGGGAACTAAGATCCTGCATGCTGCGTGGAGCAGGCCAAAAAAATACATAAATAGGTTTTCAAATACCTAAAGTACATTATTTCTGTTTATTGGAAATGGAAAATACTAAAACCTCATTTTGAAATATCATTAAGGTTTTATTAATTGCAAGAAGTACAATACTAGGCTAAGGCAAGAGTATACATTTACATCATTTGATCTTCAGTTTCAAAATTAATGATACAACATTTATATCAACATTTAACAAATGACGGTACATTTTTCTGCATATGCAAGTTTTAAATGGAACAGAAGATGATACTTCATAAATACAGGAAGACAGACCTGGAATTTTTGAACTAATTATTAGGAGGTGAAAAGAAGTGGTTTAAGCATATTTTGTTTTCTCAACAAATTGAATATTTTTCTTAAAACTTCTTTTTCTCTGATCAATAAACACTCCCATGGTACAAACATGTACTTGTCTTTCTTTACCTCTTGAAACTGGTACTTGGCTTTGCCCTTGGCCTTTAACGTGGAGCAAAGCTTTGTTAAACAAAGCAAAACCCCGGTAATATTCATACCTGTTAAAATAGCGCTGAAACTTGCACAGTAAACATAAAGCAATGTGTATGACATTTTGTTTCCTTTTTATGATAAAACAAATCTCTTTTGTTTCTTCATTCAACGTTGGTATAAACCAATGAGCTTAACCTAAAGTACATATGTGACTTGCAAATATAAATGCATAAAATGAAAATATAAATGATATACCAATTTCCTCTAATTTTTAAAAGTTCAGTAAATAGACAAAAACAAAACAAATGGACAATCAAAAAAAGATTGACTATCTGAAAAAGATAATTTATACTTTAAAATGGTTAACTTTTGGGAATTCCCTGGCAGCACAGTGGTTAGGACTCTGTGCTTTCATTGCTGTGAGCCTGGGTTCGAACCCTGGTTGAGGAGCTAAGATCCCGCAAGCCTCCCCGTGTGGCCACAAAATATAAATAAATTAAAAAAAATAAAAGTGTTAACGTTTCAGAAATACTACCTGCTTTAACAGAAAGACTAACCAAAGCATTTTGTTACGTCACAAGACATTTAAAATTAAAGCATTGCAATAATAAACATTTTAAAATAAGTATATCAAAAATCAACTTAACACTCATTTTTCAGAGAAATAAAGACAGCTGTGGGAGTTAATAGTATGCACCAGACACTAGGAAGGTTTAAACTTTAGAGCATAGATGACTCAGTGTGTAAATGGTATCTTTGAGACCCAGAAAACTAACTTACCCTCAGTGGAGCTCAAAATCAGGAGCTCAGAAGAATCTCTGCCTTCAAAAATATATTTTTCTCATACAAATCACATATGTATATTTTAAGAAGGGCTAAAATTTTATTCTCTCCCTAGTTTTTTTTTTTTTTTTTAATGGTTTGATTTTTTAGAGCAGTTTTAGGTTCACAGCAAAGTTGAAGGGAAGGTAAGAGATTTTCCATGTATCCCCTGGCCCCACTCATGCATAGACTGCCCTATTATTAACACCTCCCATTAGAATGGTACATTTGTCACAATTGAAAACCTACATTAACACGTCTTAATCACCCAAAGTACATCATTTACATTAGGGTTCACTCTTGATGTTATGTATTCTATGAGTTTGAATAAATGTATATAGACATGTATCCATCATTATGGAATCATACAGATGATAATGAGAAACTCTTTGCTCTGCCTAATTATTCCACCCCAACCCCAAATCTCTGGCAACCTTTGGTCTTTTTTTACTGTCTCCATAGTTTTACCTTTTCCAGAATGTCATATAGTTGGATTCATACAGTACATAGCCTTTACAGATTGCCTTCTTTCACCTAGTAAAATGTATTTAAGGTTCCTCCATGTCTTTTCATGGCTTGATAGCTCATTTCTTTTTTGCACTGAATAATATTTCGTTATCTGGATGCACCACAGTTTATGTATTAATTCACAAAGCTGATGCACAAAGCTGTTAAAAACATCCAATCTAGGGGCTTCCCTGGTGGTCCAGTGGTTAAGACTCTGTGCTTCCACTGCAGGGGGTGTGGGTTCGATCCCTGGTTGGGGAAATCAAGGTGTGACGCAACAACAACAACAAAAAAATCTGTGTCCAGATTTTTGTGTGGACATAGGTTTTCAACTCCTTTGGGTAAATACTAAGGAGCACAATTTCTGGCTTGTATGGAAAGAGTATGTTTAATTTTGTAAGAAATCACCAAAATGTATTCCAAAGTGACTGTTAAATTTTCTTGCACCAGAAATAAATGTTATTTTATTTTATTTTTTTGAAGTATAGTTGACTTAAAATGTGTTAGTTTCAGATATTAAATGACAATTCTTATTGCTTCATATCTTCGTCAACATTTGGTGTCAGTGTTCCAGATTTTGCTCGTTCTTGATGTGCAGTAGCATCTCATTGTTTGAATTTGTATTTCCTTAATGATGTATGATGTGGAAATCTTTTTATATGCTTTTTTATGCCATCTGTACATCTCCTTTGGTGAAGTGTCTGTTAAAGTCTTTGGCCCATTTTTTTAATTGTTGTTGAGTTTAGAAGTTCTTTGTATATTTTGGAGAACAGTCCTTTTTCACATGTGTCTTTTGCAAATATTTCTCCCAGTCTATGGCTTGTCCTTCTCATTCTCTTCACATTGTTTTTCTCAGAGCAGTTTTTAAATTTTAATGAAATCTAGCTTAGCAATTATTTCTTTCATGGATCATGACTTTGGTGTTGTATCTAAAAAGTCATTGCCATACTCAAGGTCATCCAGGTTTTCTTCTGTGTTATCTTCTAGGTGTTTTATAGTTTGGGGTTTTACATTTAGGTCTGTGATCCGTTTTGAGTTACTTCTGGTTGAGAATGTAAGGTCTGTGTCTAGATTTATTGTTTTACATGTGGATGTCCAACTGTTCTGGTACAATTTGCTGAACAGAGTATCTTTGTTGTATTGTATTGCCTTTGCTCCTTTGTCAAATATCAGTTGACTCTATTGATGAAAGTCTATTTCTGAGCTCTCTCTTCTGTTCCAATGACCTATTTGTCTATTCTTGCACAAATACCACACTGTCTTGATTACTGTAACTTTATACTAAATATTGAAATTGGGGAGTGTCAGCCCTCCAACTTTGTTCTTCTTCTTCAATATTGTATTGGCTAGTTTGGGTCTTTTGCCTCTCCATATGAACTTTAGAATAAATGGTTCAATATCCACAAAATAACTTGCTGGGATTTTGACTGAGGTTGCACTGAATCTACAGATCAGGCTGGGAAGAATTGACAGTTTGACAATATTGAATCTTCCCATCCATGAACATGGAATATTTGTACATTATTTTGTTCTTCTCTGATTTTGTTCATCAGAGTTTTGTAGTTTTTTTCATATTGATCTAACACTTACATTTTATTAGATTTATGCCTAAGTGTTTCCTTTTTGGGGGGTGCTAATGTAAAAGGTACTGTGTTGTTAATTTCACATTCTGCATGTTCATTGCTTGTATGTAGAAAAAGGATTGACTTTTATATGTTAATATCCTGCAGCCTTACTATAATTGCATATTTACCTGCATATATTTAATGGCAAACTTTTAGCATATAAAAAGGTGATATATTAACCATAACAGACAAAAACTTAATTTTAATGAATCCTAAGGTTAAAACTTACTTATATTGTGAAATGTATTGCATTATTGAAAACGGAGGGTATTATTACTTCATTTGTATCATGACTGTGTAGTCATGTACAAAAGATGTAATCAAATGAAAAAATGTCTTTATTATTATTATTAGAATAATTCTTTTCTAATTGAATTTTCAACCAAACCAAGGAATTTCAGAACAGCTGTGGCATATATGAGAGAAGTGTGAAGAAAAGCATATTTGAATTAGTGTCAGGAGATTTGGCTTTTAGTTGCATGCCCTGTATGCATCCACCTGTATGCCTGTGGACAGATCACTTTATTTTTCTGTGCTTTGAGGAGTGAGGATGTATAAAAATAGACAGATAAGATCCTTTTTTGTAGGTGCCGTAGGGCACTATGCTAATGACGATAATAAAGCTTACCATCACTGGAATTCCAAAACCCAGTCTACATCTGAACATGAAAAGGAAGAATTCACTTCTCCACAGGTAGTTGAGGAATCTCTGTCAAGGAGTCAGAATTCTAACTTAATCTTTAAAAATGTGGATTTTGATAACTGATTTGCAATTTTAAATATTAGTCAGTAGGATAGTATATTGTGATTATTTGAGAGCAAGGCCTTTTGTGTCACTTGAAATGAAAATGTAGAATGGTGTCACTAGTTGTCTGAATTTTTCGTTACAGGAAAATCTAATTTCATGGTTCAGACTTTCCTATAATTAATAAACAAAAGTAGGGCTTCCCTGGTGGCACAGTGGTTGAGAGTCCGCCTGCCGATGCAGGGGACACGGGTTTGTGCCCCGGTCCGGGAAGATCCCACATGCCGCGGAGCGGCTGGGCCCGTGAGCCATGGCTGCTGAGCCTGCGCGTGCGGAGCCTGTGCTCTGCAAAGGGAGAGGCCACAACAGTGAGAGGCCCGCGTACCGCAAAAAAAAAAAAAAAAAAACATTACCTCAAAAATGCCCTTCTCTGAAATAAATTTTATATGCTTTTGTGTTAGATGTCCAGACATAAAGATTAAGTGGCCAAAAAAAAAAAAGATTAAGTGGCCAATTATTCATTGGTTACCATGAAAAAGTTAAAGCCTCTATCAGTTTCTGAGTAAAAAAAAATTCCAACTTAGGGCTTCCCTGGTGGCGCAGTGCTTAAGAATACACCTGCTAATGAAGGGGACGCAGGTTTGAGCCCTGGTCCGGGAAGATCCCACATGCCACAGAGCAACTAAGCCCATGCACCTCAACTACTGAGCCTGTGCTCTAAAACCTGTGAACCACAACTGCTGAGCCCACGTGCCACAACTACTGAAGCCCGCATGCCTAGAGCCCGTGCTCCACAACAAGAAAAGCTACCCCAATGAGAAGCCTGCTCACCACAACGAAGAGTAGCCCCCGTTCGCCTCAACTAGAGAGAGCCCGCGTGCAGCATCGAAGACTCAACACAGCCAAAAATAAATAAATTAAAAATAAATTTAAAAAAAAAATCCCAACTTAGTGGCCTAAAACGACAACAATTTATGCTTTTTTTATGATCCTGAGGGTGCAGTGAGTTCAGCAGGGCAGTTTTCTGTTACACAATGCATAGGCTGAAGGCATTCATTCTGCTCTTCATTCAGTAGTTTAGCCTGAGCTTCCTTATTATTAGGAACTGGCTCCAAGAGGAAAAGAAAATCTATCAAAGCCTAGGCTCAGAAGTCCTAGATTGTCTCTTCCACAGTATTCTATGGTTAGAAGCAAGTCACAGTACAGCCCATATTCAAGCAGAGAGGAAATAGAATTTATTCTTTTTTTTAAAAAAATATGTTGATTACACTATTTTAAAAAAAGTTATTTTTGGCTGCATTGGGTCTTCATTGCTATGTGTGGGCTTTCTCTAGTTGCCGTGAGCTGGGGCTACTCTTCATTGCTTTGCGTGGGCTTCTCATTGCAGTGGCTTCTCTTGTGGCTCACGGGCTCTAGAGCACATGGGCTTCAGTAGTTGCAGCACACGGGCTCAGTAGTTGTGGCTCATGGGCTTTAGAGCACAGGCTCAGTAGTTGTGGTACACGGGCTTAGTTGCTCCTCCCAGATCAGGGATTGAACCCCCATGTCCCCTGCATTGGCAGGCAGATTCTTAACCACTGCGCCACCAGGGAAGTCCCTAGAATCTATTCTTGATGAGAGGAGTGGCTTATGCTTAAAGAGATGGAAAGAATTGTTGGCAGCCATATTGGAAGGCTATCTACCACAGAGCCAAAATAAACTCATTTAGATAATTTTGAATATACTTATCAATGAGTAATTTAAGAACATTAGCATATAAAATAAATGCCAAAAGAATTTCAGTTTGAATGTTAACATAATCTGTTGTGTATTCAGAACCATCATTTTTAAGGATTATATGCATTCTATTACAGTTTTTTTTTTTTTTTATACAAGTGTCAGATTGATGTTCTAGCTGGAGCCTCTCAGAATTTAAACTAGTTTGATTCCTGTTAGCCACTAGGAGACCATTTGTATAATGGACTTTTGAGTGAAGTAGAAAGAAAGGCGTGTTTCTCTGGGCTCGCACATGAAGAATGGTCTCTGCCTCAGATGTTGTCCTACTGTCCTGACCCCATAGACTTGCACTGAAGAATTCATTCAGTTTTCCCTCAGAATCAAACTATTAGAATTATCCATATAATTTGTACCTGTCGTTCCTTCCAATCCTAGTCACTGCTGCACATGAAAATGTCTTCCTAAATCTTAATCACCCTGTCACAAGACCTGTTGTAACCTGTAATTTTTTATGATCTGCTCTTTCAACTCCAAATTATTGTATACAAGCTGGTTGAGAGCACATTTTAAAGATCTTTGAGTTCCATGCAATTTTATATCATTTAATTTTCTATCAGTGTCACAGAATGCTTATAATGCCGGGAATTCCCTGGTGGTCCAGTGGTTAGGACTCTGTGCTTTCACTGCTGAGGGCACAAGTTCAATCCCTGGTCAGGGAACTCCAGCAAGCTGTGTGGCATGGCCAAAAAAAAAAAAGAATGATGATTATAAATAAACATTAAAAAAAAAAAAAGGAATGCTCAGGACTTTCTTGGTGGCGCAGTGGTTAAGAATCTGCCTGCCGGGCTTCCCTGGTGGTGCAGTGGTTGAGAGTCCGCCTGCCGATGCAGGGGACACGGGTTCGTGCCCCGGTCCGGGAAGATCCTACATGCCGCGGAGCGGCAGGGCCCGTGAGCCATGGCCACTGAGCCTGCGCGTCCGGAGCCTGTGCTCCGCAATGGGAGAGGCCACAGCAGTGAGAGGCCCGCGTACCACAAAAAAAAAAAATCTGCCTGCCATTGCAGGGGACACGGGTTCGAGCCCTGGTCCCGGAAGATCCCCCATGCCACGGAGCAACTAAGCTCATGCACTACAACTACTGAACCTGTGCTCTAGAGCCCCCGAGCCACAACTACTGAGCCCGCTAGCTTCAACTACTGAAGCCTGTGCATCTAGAGCTCGCATGCCACAACAAGAGAAGCCACTGCAGTGAAAAGCCCGTGCACTGCAACGAAGACCCAATGCAGCCAAAAATAAATAAAATAAATAAAGAAGTGTTGTCTCCTTTAAAAAAGAAATAAGAATGATTGAGAGGGATTCAATAGAAAACAGAAGTATAAATGGAGAGAAGAGGATGCTAAACTCTTTTTAATAGTTTGCTCTAAAACGAGTGAAAAAATGGAGAGGCAGCTGGAAGGAAATGTGGAACAAGGGACATTCACTCAACTCTTATTGTAACCTTCTGTCTCCAGGTCAGTTTATTATTTTCTAAGTCTGCTTCCCACAATTTTAACTCTGATGAAATTCCACTCATTCCATGAACATGCTATGGAACTAATCTGCAGCCACAGTGAAAGAGAATTGCTGTTTGCTCTGCATCATTGACAGCATTCACAACCATTAGTTTTATTTATATAGTTTTCCTTTCACAACTCGTCTTACGTTGTAGCTTTTGAAAAATTGTAAGTGCATTTATGGGTCACATTATTTACTTTCTAAGCCCTGTGGACCATTAATTTGTATACTAACCAAGTCTGTTTGTTTAGGTTAACTTTCCTATTTATCCCTGAGACTATTAACTGCTTGCAGAAAAAGAAAATTTTTTTTTTCTTACCTATTTATTGTTTCTTCTCAGCTCTAACACTATTTCTGGTATCATTTACTAAGTACCCAACAAAAATGTGATAAATGATCATTGAAGTACATTAAAATTAAGACCTTCTGTTCATCAAAATGTCATTGAGAGTGAAAATCAAAGACACTAAGTAGGAGAAGATGTTAAGATATTTGCCATAAACATAAACACACACACACACACACACACACACACACACACACACACACACACACATACACACACACACACACACACACACACACACACACACACACACACACAAACTCGTTAGGGCTTCCCTGGTGGCGCAGTGGCTGAGAGTCCGCCTGCCGATGCAGGGAACACGGATTTGTGCCCTTGTCCGGGAAGATCCCACATGCCGCAGAGCGGCTGGGCCCGTGAGCCATGGCCACTGAGCCTGCGCGTCCGGAGCCTGTGCTCCGCAACGGGAGAGGCCACAGTAGTGAGAGGCCCGCGTACCCGAAAAAAAAAACAAAAGAAAACTCTTTAGAGGAATTTTCTCTCACTTTGGAAAACTGAAAATATCTCTTAAAGTTCATCATATGCATATCCAAAGAATGAACAATTCTAAGTATACACAGAAGAAATGAGACATAAGAATATTCATAGAATATTCTTAGCAGCATGTCCAAAAGACATGGGTATTCATAGCAGCACTATTTATAATAGCCCCAAACTGGAAACTTCCCAGATAAAATCAACAATAAAAATTGTGTTAGAGGTCAGCAGGGTGGTTATCTTTTGAGGGCCCATGAATAACGTCTGGAAGGGGAAATGGGATGTGAGTGCCTTTATGATTTATGTCCACATTTTTTGTATCTAATACTTCAATAAAGGATTTGTATTTAAAAAAGAATTTGATTAATGAATGAATGAGTTCTTACTCTAAGAATACCTGTTACTTCTTGTCAATACATGTCCTAGAATTGACCTTTCCAAAGTTCATTCTTTCAACATACCTTCCTCTTATGTGCTAGATACTACAGTGGGTACAGGGGATACAGAAGTAAACAAAGAGATTTAGTTTCTTTTTCTTCGTGCAGTTTACAGTGTAGTTTATTTGCTTTGAGCAAAAGTGTATTGCTGTCACCATTTCCATACAAGTCTGGACTAGAATTCACCGATGGAATGCTCTGTGACCCAGTTCTTTTTTTTCTTTATTTCCCCTATTTCCTTGATCAGGAAGTCCCTGTATCCAGTATAACTTTATATATATATATATATATATATATATATATATATATATATATATATGTATGTAAATTTTCTCCTAGTCTCTAGAGATTAAGAATGTCAAATTTACCTAAGATAAGATATTTAAATTTGACCATATTTAATCATCCTGAAAGGATAACATTTTATTGAGACCACATTTCTTGTGAGCTTTTTCTGTAATGAATGAGTGATTTACAAAATGCATGTTCTACATTTTCTTCCTTTAAGACTTATGTGAGACATTATCAATTCCTCATATTTCTTTTGGAAGGACACAAAAGGGAACATCATTATCTACTCCCCTATCTTTAAATATAAGAAGCATGTGTCCAATTAAATCTAGTGCTTCCTCTTCATTGTTCTGTATGAATAATTAACCTTTCTAAGTGCTGACATCAGGAAGGTTTTGAATCTCTCTTTCTTCCAAGGGGAAAATAAAATGAGGAGCAGAACTGATGCTTCTTTAGAGTTTTCTTTTTAATCACTTTGAAAGGTAGTTAATAACAGTAAAATATGAGTGTTAAAATCTAAAATGTTGATTCTGAAAATTGTTTTGTGTTTGGCGATAATGATTTTATTATTAACGTGGGCTTCTCTAAAACAATAATGTTCTCTAATGCAATCATTTAGAACAATATGGTCACCAGTTTACTTTCATTAGTCACATTGGGAACATTATAAATCAATTCTTCTGATCTTTGCAATTGAAACTTGCTGGATACCAGGTGTGTTAATATCTGTTAATTATTATTCTTTTAAACCTCATTCTTTCTGTAAGTAAGATATGCACTTTAGGACTTTTTTATAGTTTAAATTGTTCTGCTCATCCTCCTACAGTTCTCCTACAAGGTTTTTGCCCCTCTAAGTTGATTTATAATGTAACCTTGAAACAAGGAGAAGCATTAGTCGACTGCTGTTTTAATAAATGGCTTGTCAGCTATTTTACAACTATGGTTATTTCTTTGACTAGAGAAATTTCTAGATAGCAGGCTTTTGAATTCCTAATTATTTTAAAGATTTGGCTGGACAGTCTTAATCAAATCTGTCTTCTGTGCAAATAAATACTTGACTGCTAGGGAGAAAATAGTTTTGATATGTTTTGATTTTGATTTTATGTATCCTGATTTCATCACAGACTTCTTAGTCAGTTTGGAGAGTTGAAAATGTAATAAAACCATTTTACATTTAACCTGATAAAATACCAGTTACCTCTCTGTTTTATTATTTTGCAGCACAGTTAAATTATCATGAGAAATCAGTAAAATTTTGGAATGTGAATTCTGCAAAACTCTTAGCTTCCACAGTCAAATTTAATTAGGCTCACTTTTCACAGTGATTTTTTTTTCCCCAACATGCACAATTGCCATTTCAAAATAAATCTCATCTTAAACTGAACTTACCGTGTACTCTCTCCTTGCTTCTTTTTCTGCATCCCCAGTTTCCATCTCTCTTAATGGCATCAGTCCATCCACTCTACCAAGCTGAAAATCTTCAGAGTATTCTAGATGTTTCTTCTTCCTCCCATGCATCCCTGTGGCCTGAAAATTTTACCAAAATATGTCCTTATTCTTCTGTCTCCTCTTTATCCCTACAATTGCTGCCTTTTTGGGGCTTTCAATGTTTCTTACTTCCAAACTGACCTGTTTTCTGCAGTCTTGTCTTCTCCCCTGCTCCATGTTACACTCACAACCATAGCTCACACGGCAGCATTTGATGTAACATGCAAATCTGAGTTTATTATTACTCTTTGGATTAAGCTCATTGATTTTTAAAGAATATACTTATCAAAATGGCTTCTTCTAGATGGTGAAACTTTTAGTGTGTTTATCTTTTTTTTTTTTAATACTTTACATTGCTTTTTTTTTTTTATTTTGGCCACTCGGCATATGGGATCTTAGTTCCCTGACCAGGGTTCAGAACTGTGCCCCCTGCATTGGAAGCATGGAGTGTTAATCACTGGACCACCGGAGAAGTCCCTATACTTTACATTTTGCTACATTTCTTTTTTTTTCATTTTTCTTTCTTTTTTTTTTTGCGGTACGTGGGCCTCTCACTGTTGTGGCCTCTCCCGTTGTGGAGCACAGGCTCCGGACACGCAGGCTCAGCGGCCATGGCTCATGGGCCCAGACGCCCCGCGGCATGTGGTATCTTCCTGAATCGGGGCACGAACCCGTGTCCCCTGCGTCGGCAGGCAGACTCTCAACCACTGCGCCACCAGGGAAGACCTGCATTTTGCTACACTTCTTGAACATGAGCTCAGTTCTTGTAAGAAAAACAGTAAGCAATTAAAAAAAAAAACAACCAAAGCAACCTAGAACTCTCCCTTCAATGGCTTTATGTTCTTTTTTTTTTTAATTTTTAAATTTTATTTATTTTTTTATACAACAGGTTCTTCTTAGTCATCAGTTTTATACACATCAGTGTATACATGTCAATCCCAATCGCCCAGTTCATCCCACCACCACCTCCACCCCCCACCCCTTTCCCCCCTTGGTGTTCATACGTTTGTTCTCTACATATGTTTCTCAATTTCTTCCCTGCAAACCGGTCCATCTGTACCACTTTTCTAGGTTCCACATATATGCGTTAATATACGATATTTGTTTTTCTCTGACTTACTTCACTCTGTATTACAGTCTCTAGATCCATTCATGCGTTCCTTTTTATGGCTAAATAAATATATCATTGTATATATGTACCACATCTTCTTTATCAATTTGTCTGTCGATGGGCATTTACATTGCTTCCATGACCAGGCTATTGTAAATAGTGCCACAATGAATATTGGGGTGCATGTATCTTTTTGAATTATGGTTTTCTCTGGGTATATGCCCAGTAGTGGGATTGCTGGGTCATATGGTAATTCTATTTATAGTTTTTTAAGGAACCTCCATACTGTTCTGCATAGTGGCTGTATCAATTTACATTCCCACCAGCAGTGCAAGAGGGATCCTTTTTCTCCACACCCTCTCCAGCATTTGTTGTTTGTAGATTTTCTGATGATGCCCATTCTAACTGGTGTGAGGTGATACCTCATTGTAGTTTTGATTTGCATTTCTCTAATACTTAGTGATGTTGAGCAGCTTTTCATGTGCTTCTTGGCCATCTGTATGTCTTCTTTGGAGAAATGCCTATTTAGGTCTTCTGCCCATTTTTGGACGAGTTTTTTTTTTTTTTAATTGAGCTGCATGAGCTGTTTATATATTTTGGAGATTAATCCTTTGTCCGTTGATTCGTTTGCAAATATTTTCTCCCATTCTGAGGGTTCTCTTTTCGTCTTGTTTATGGTTTCCTTTGCTGTGCAAAAGCTTTGAAATTTCATTAGGTCCCATTTGTTTATTTTTGTTTTTATTTCCATTACTCTAGGAGGTGGATCAAAAAAGATCTTGCTGTGATTTATGTCATAGAGTGTTCTGCTTATGTTTTCCTCGAAGAGTTTTATAGTGTCCAGTTTCTTTTTCTTTTTTTTAACATCTTTATTGGAGTATAATTGCTTTACAGTGGTATGTTGGTTTCTGCTTTATAACAACGTGAATCAGTTATGCATATACATATGTTCCCATATCTCTTCCCTCTTGCATCTCCCTCCCTCCCACCCTCCCTATCCCACCCCTCTAGGTGGTCAAAAAGCACCGAGCTGATCTCCAGGTGCTATGCGGCTGCTTCCCACTAGCAATCTAGGGTTGTCTTTTCGTCTCGTTTATGGTTTCCTTTCCTGTGCAAAACCTTTGAAGTTTCATTAGGTCCCTTTGTTTATTTTTGTTTTTATTTCCGTTACTCTAGGAGGTGGATCAAAAAAGATCTTGCTGTGATTTATGTCAAAGAGTGTTTTTCCTATGTTTTCTTCTAAGAGTTTTATAGTGTCCGGTTTTACTTTTAGATCTCTAATCCATTTTGAGTTTATTTTTGTGTATGGTGTTAGGGAGTGTTCTAATTTCATTCTTTTACATGTGGCTGTCCAGTTTTCCCAGCACCACTTATTGAAGAGACTGTCTTTTCTCCATTGTATATCCTTGCCTCCTTTGTCATAGATTAGTTGAACATAGGTGTGTGAGTTTATCTCTGGGCTTTATAACCTGTTCCATTGATCTATGTTTCTGTTTTTGTGCCAGTACCATATTGTCTTGATTACTGTAGCTTTATAGTATAGTCTGAAGTCAAGGAGTCTGATTCCTCCAATTCCGTTTTTTTCCCTTAAGACTGCTTTGGCTATTCGGGGGTCTTTTGTGTCTCCATACAAATTTTAAGATTTTTTTGTTCTAGTTCTGTAAAAAATGCCATTGGTAATTTGATAGGGATTGCATTGAATCTGTAGATTGCTTTGGGTTATATAGTCGTTTTCACAATATTGATTCTTCCAATCCAATCTTAATTTCTTTCATCAGTGTCGTATAGTTTTCTGCATACAGGTCTTTTGTCTCCCTAGGTAGGTTTATTCCTAGGTATTTTATTCTTCTTTTTGAAATGGTAAATGGGAGTGTTTGCTTAATTTCTCTTTCAGATTTTTCATCATTAGCGTATAGGAATTCAAGAGATTTCTGTGCATTAATTTTGTATCCTGCAACTTTACCAAATTCATTGATTAGCTCTTATTCATTGATTAGCTCTAGTAGTTTTCTGGTGGCATCATAGTATCATGTCATCTGCAAAGAGTGACAGTTTTACTTCTTCTTTTCCAATTTGTATTCCTTTTATTTCTTTTTCTTCTCTGATTGCCATGGATAGGACTTCCAAAACTATATTGAATAATAGTGGCAAGAGTGGACAACCTTGTCTTGTTCCTGATCTTAGAGGAAATGCTTTCAGTTTTTCACCATTGAGAATGATGTTGGCTGTGGGCTTGTTGTATATGGCCTTTATTATGTTGAGGTAGGTTCCCTCTATGCCCACTTCCTGGAGAGTTTTTATCATAAATGGGTGTTGAATTTTGTCAGAAGCTTTTTCTGCATCTATTGAGATGATCATATGGGTTTTATTCTTCAATTTGTTAATATGTATATCACATTGATTGATTGATCACATTGATTCTTCAATTGATATTGAAGAATCCTTGCATCCCTGATATAAATCCCACTTGATAATGGTATATGATCCTTTTAATGTGCTGTTGGATTCTGTTTGTGCTAGTATTTTGTTGAGGAATTTTTCATCTATATTCATCACTGATATTGGTCTGTAATTTTCTATTTTTGTAGTATCTTTGTTTGGTTTTGGTATCAGGGTGATGGTGGCCTCATAGAATGAGTTTGGGAGTGTTCATCCCTCCACAATTTTTTGGGAGTTTGAGAAGGATGGGTGTTAGCTCTTCTCTAAATGTTTGATAGAATTCACCTGTGAAGCCATCTGGTCCTGGACTTTTGTTTGTTGGAAGATTTTTAATCACAGTTTCAATTTCATTACTTGTGATTGGTCTGTTCATATTTTCTATTTCTTCCTGGTTCAGTCTTGGAAGGTTATACCTTTCTAAGAATTTGTCCATTTCTTCCAGGTTGTCCATTTTATTGGCATAGAGTTGCTTTTAGTAGTCTCTTAGTATGCTTTGTATTTCTGTGGTGTCTGTTGTAACTTCTCCTTTTTCATTTCTAATTTTATTGATTTGAGTCCTCTCCCTCTTTTTCATGATGCGTCTGGCTAATGGTTTATCAATTTTGTTTATCTTCTCAAAGAACCAGCTTTTAGTTTCATTGATCTTTGCTATTATTTCCTTCATTTCTTTTTCCTTTATTTCTGCTGTGATCTTTATGATTTCTTTCTTTCTGCTAACTTGGGTTTTGTTTGTTCTTCTTTCTCTAGTTCCTTCCGGTGTAAGGTTAGATTGTTTATTTCAGATTCTTCTTGTTTCTTGAGGTAGGCTTGTATAGCTATAAACTTCCCTCTTAGAACTGCTTTTGCTGCATCCCATAGGTTTTGGATCATCGTGTTTTCATCGTCATTTGTCTCTAGGTATTTTTTGATTTCCTCTTTGATTTCTTCAGTGATCTCTTGGTTATGTAGTAATGTATTGTTTAGTTTCCATTTGTTTGGTTTTTTTTAACGTTTTTTTTCCCTGTAATTCATTTCTAATCTCATAGCGTTGTGGTCAGAAAAGATGTTTGATGTGATTTCAGTTTTCTTAAATTGACTGAGGCTTGATTTGTGATGTGAACTATCCTGGAGAATGTTCTGTGCACACTTGAGAAGAAAGTGTAATCTGCTGCTTTTAGATGGAATGTCCTATAAATATCAATTAAATCTATCTGGTCTGTTGTATCATTTAAAGCTTCTGTGTCCTTATTTAATTTCCATTTTGGATGATCTGCCCATTGGTGTAAGTGAGGTGTTAACATCCCCCACTATTACTGGGTTACTGTCGATTTCCTCTTTTATAGCTGTTAGCAGTTGTCTTATGTATTGAGGCGCTCCTATGTTGGGTGCGTATATATTTATAATTGTTGTATCTTATTCTTGGATTGATCCCTTAATCATTATGTAGTGTCCTTCCTTGTCTCTTGTAACATTCTTTCTTTCTTTCTTTCTTTATTTTTCGGTACGCAGGCCTCTCACTTTTGTGGCCTTTCCCATTGCGGAGCACAGGCTCTGGACGCGCAGGCTCAGCGGCCATGGCTCACGGGCCCAGCTTCTCCACGGCATGTGGAATCTTCCTGGACCGGGGCACGAACCCGTGTCCCATGCATCGGCAGGCAGACTCTCAACCACTGCACCTCCAGGGAAGCCCCATTCTTTATTTTAAAACTTATTTTATCTGATACGAGTATTGCTACTCCTGCTTTCTTTTGATTTCCATTTGCATGGAATATCTTTTTCCATCCCCTCACTTTCAGTCTGTATGTGTCCCTAGGTCTGAAGTGGGTCTCTTGTAGATAGCATATATATGGGTCTTGTTTTGTATCCATTCAGCAAGCCTGTGTCTTTTGGTTGGAGCATTTAATCCATTCATGTTTAAGGTAATTATCAATATGTATTTTCCTATGACCATTTTCTTAATTGTTTTGGGTTTGTTTTTGTAGGTCCTTTTCTTCACTTGTCTTTGCCAGGTAGAGAAGTTCCTTTAGCATTTGTTGTAGAGCTGGTTTGGTGGTGTTGAATTCTCTTAGCTTTTGGTTGTCTGTAAAGCTTTTGAATTCTCCATGGAATCTGAATGAGATCCTTGTTGGGTAGAGTAATCTTGCTTGTAGGTTCTTCCCTTTCATCACTTTAAGTGTATTATGCCACTCCCTTCTGGCTTGTAGAGTTTCTGCTGAGAAATCAGCTGTTAACCTTATGGGAGTTCCCTTGTATGTTGTCATTTTTCCGTTCCTGCTTTCAATAATTTTTCTTTGTCTTTAATTTTTTCCAATTTGATTATTATGTGTCTAGGCATGTTTCTCCTTGGGTTTATCGTGTGTGGGACTCTCTGCAGTTCTTGGACTTGGGTGGCTATTTCCTTTCCCACGTTAGGGAAGTTTTCGACTATAATCTCTTCAAATATATTCTCGGGTTCTTTCTGTCTCTCTTCTTCTTCTGGGACCCCTATAATGCGAATGTTTTTGCATTTAATGTTGCCCCAGAGGTCTCTTAGGCTGTCTTCATTTCTGTTTATTCTTTTTTCTTTATTCTGTTCCGCAGCAGTGAATTCCACCATTGTGTTTTCCAGGTCACTTATCCGTTCTTCTGCCTCAGTTTCTGCTCTTGATTCCTTCTAGTGTAGTTTTCATTTCAGTTATTGTATTGTTCATCTCTGTTTGTTTGTTCTTTTATTCCTCTAGGTTTTTGTTAAACATTTCTTGCATCTTCTCAATCTTTGCCTCCATTCTTTTTCCGAGGTCCTGGATCATCTTCACTATCATTATTCTGAATTCTTTTTCTGGAAATTGCCTATCTCCACTTCATTTGTTTGTTTTTGTGCAGTTTTATCTTGTTCCTTCATCTGGTACATAGCCCTCTGCCTTTTCATCATGTTTTTCTTTCTGTGAATGTGGCTTTTGTTCCACAGGCTGCAGGATTGTAGTTCTTTTTGCTTCTGCCTGGCTTTAGGTTCTATCTATGAGAAATTAAAGTTCCCAAGTGCAGGATTAAAATCCTTTTAGTACAAGACTCCTACGCACTTCTTTAGTCTATTCTCTTGGAGTTCTTGCCTTACATTTTATCCCCTGACTATTCAGTGCTGAATCATGCCTCCTACTATTTCCTCTGTCTGGAATTCCCTTAAGTGTCCTATATAGTCTACTCGGGCTGTCATGACAAAATACCACAGGGTGGGTTAAACGACAGAAATTTATTTTCTTACATACTAGGACCCTGAAGTCCAAGATCAAGGTGTTAGCAGGTTTTGTTTCTTTGGTGGTGGCCTCTCTCTTGGCATTTCCCTGTGTCCTCACATGACCTTTCCTCTGAGACCACATATCCCTGGTATCTCTTTTGTGAGTCCAAATTTCCTCCTCTTATAAAGACATCAGTCAGGTTGGATTAGGGACCATTCTTAACTCATTTTAATTTAATCACCTCCTTAAAGGGTCTGTCTAATAGTCTGGTATACTGGGGGTTCAGGCTTCAGCATATAAATTTTGGACACATTTAGTTCATAACATGCCATTTTATGCTCCCAGAGCACTTCCCATTTTCAAAGCACTTTGCAAATGTGAATATATGTCTTTATTATCTAAACCAAAGCTAAAATAACCACCTGTTATTCCCTTAAAAGCCCACTCCGTGGTTTTAGCAACAGTTTCCTTAAGCCATTAGTAATAGTAATAATAATAGCAATAATGACAATTTATCTTTCTTACCTTTTACTTTATTAACTTAAAATGATGTATTCATCATCTGTCAGCATCATTACATTGGAATAGACTTTCAGAACTAAAAAGGGTCTTAGAATTCTAGGAGTGGAATTCTTTAAATTTGCATCTTGCCATCTGGTTGTTCAAGATGCCATGAACTATACTACTTTCATTGTTTTTTATGTCTCAGTTCTCACTTGTAATGGATGTACCTAAGTGGCCTAAAGTATCACTTAGTCTAGAGGTATTCAGAGAGACAAAGTATTTTCGTAAAAACCAGAAAACACCTAATGTTGGTCCTGAATTATGTCTGCAGACCAGGTAGAAGGACCATCTTTCAGGTCCACAATAATGAGATCAGCATAAGAGGAGCATTCACTGAGTCTCACACTCAGAAGGAACTAAAAATCAAGAAAATGGTAAAAATTGGTAAAAATTATGAGTATTCTTTGTATGTTATTTTTACTTTATCCAAAAAAAAAAAAAAATCTGGCAGTAAAAGAGCGTTAACACCTGTAAGGAAAACTTTATCTGGGGAAAACGTAGACCTACAGGGTTGCCATTGGTTCTTTTTGATGATAGAATCCTAGACACTGCTGTAGTGCTGCCTGGGGATCTAGTCGGGGGAGCTGTGCTACTGAATGAAAGATCCCGGAATTGATTTGTTCATTTAATAACAGAAAATGTCCATGGAGGGTAGCTGGAGTAAGGAGAGAAGGTGATCTGGGCTTTGTAAATATCAGACCTACCCATTTTAAAGCTATCCTTGGAATACCTTCAAATGCATAAGCCACTGGGGGTTTTGTTTCTATGTGTGTTTTAATTTTAGCAAACCAACAGATGAAACGACAAGATACTGACTTTAAATATTTTCATCTTCAACACACTTTTCAAAAGTTAATATATATGCTCATTAAGGAAACATAAACATGATCATTTTTATCAACCACCTATAATATACTGTAAAATTGTAGGAACCTCAAGGGCCAGGGACATGGTCCTGACACAGTATCCCTGATAGAGGTAATATTAGTAATACAAAGAATAATAATATCAAATATTCATTCAAGTAATCATAAATCTATGTTCTTAACCCCAGTTATTTAACCTCCTGGGTGTTCAATGTATTGTGTTATTGCTTTTGATGAAAGTGACTGTAAAATAGTTAATAAGACTGTAGTAGTTTGCATAAATGATTTTTAAAATAAGAGCTTTAATGAAATATAATTCATGTACCATAAAATTCACCCTTTTAAAGTAACAATTCAGTGGGTTTTAGTACATTCACAGAATTCTGCAACTATCAACACTATGTAACTTTAGAACATTGTTATCACCCTGAAAAGAAACCATTACCAATCACTTCTTTATGCCCTTGTTCTTGGCAGCCAGTAATCTACTTTCAGTTTCTATGAGTTTGTCTATTCTGAGGATTTCAAATACAATGGAATTGGATGATATAAGGAATTGTGTCTGGCTGCCTCAACTTGGCATGTCTTCAAGGTTCATTGTTGTTGTAACATGTATTAATACTTCCATCCCTTTTTATGGCTGACATAATATTCCATTGTATGAGTATAGAAAGTTTTGTTTATCCATTCATCAGTTGGAGGACTTTTGGGGCGTTTCCACTATTTGGCTATTATGAATCATGCTGTTATGAACATTTGTATACAAATTTTTATATCACTCTTGGTTATATATCTAGGAGTGAAATTACTGGGTCATATGATAACTGTGCTAAACATGTTAAGGAACTACTAAACTTTCTTTTTTTTAATATAAATTTATTTGTATTTATTTCTAGCTGTGTTGGGTCTTCGTTGCCGTGCGTGGGCTTTCTCTAGTTGCAGCGAGCAGGGGCTGCTCTTCGTTGCGGTGCGCGAGCTTCTGGTTGCAGTGGCTTCTCTTGTTGCAGAGCACATGTGCATGGACTTCAGTAGTTGTGGCATGCGGGCTCAGTAGTTGTGGCTTGTGGGCTCTAGAGCGCAGGCTTAGTAATTGTGGCACGTGGGCTTAGTTATTACTCCATGGCATGTGGATGTGGGATCTTCCAGGACCAGGGCTCGAACCTATGTCCCCTGTATTGGCAGGTGGATTCCTAACCACTGCGCCACCAGGGAAGTCCTAAACTGTTTTTCAACGTGGCTGCACCATTCTACAGTCCCACTAGCAGTGATGGAAGATTCAACTTGCTCCACTTTCTGACCAAGATTTCTTTTTTTTAAAATTATAGCCATTGTAGCAAATGTGAAATGTTTTTGTTGTTGTTCTTTTTTTTTTTTTTTCTGCGGTACGCGGGCCTCTCACTGTTGTGGCCTCTCCCGTTGCGGAGCACAGGCTCCGGACGCGCAGGCTCAGCGGCCATGGCTCACGGGCCCAGCCGCTCCACAGCATGTGGGATCTTCCCAGACCAGGGCACAAACCCACGTCCCCTGCATCGGCAGGCGGACTCTCAACCACTGCGCCACCAGGGAAGCCCCTATTGTTGTTCTTTTTTGTGGTTTTGAATTGCATTTTCCTCATGACATAATGTTCATCATCTTTTCATGTGTTTATTGGCCATTTATTTATCTTCTTTGGAGAAACGTATATTCAAGTTCTTTGCTCATTTTTAATTGGATTATTTGTCTTTTGATTGTTGTGTCAGTGAGGTTAAGTTTAGTGCATCTGTCACTTTAAAAATTTTTATTACTGCTTTGTCTAGTCAAGCATTTATTTAAACATCCATTAATCATGTATTATGTTCTATACTTGTGCTGGAAATACAACAGACATATCATCTCTCCTGTGGATTATGCTGCCTGTTTTCCTGCTCCTCAGTCCTCTTCTACCCTGCATCCCAAATGATTTTTCTAAAAAGTTAATTTGATCATGTTACCTATGCTAATGCCTTTAATGCTTCCTTTATTGACTACAAGAAAAAGTTCTAGTTCATTAAAATGATTTTTAAAGCCTTCAAAATTTGTCCCTTGCCAGCCTCTTCCAGGTTATCTCTCATGTCCACCCTATACCCCCATCTGGGACAACTTTAGGGGTCTTCTAGTTAAATACCACATCTAGATATACTGAGGTTAGAGGCTAGGGAAATAAGTTCAAAAACCTGAACCAGGTCTCAGGTGAAAATGAAAAGAATCACTGGGGCTTTTTCTTTTAACTCTGGGTTCCGAAACAGTAGATCTCTCTGAAGCCTCTGACATGAGAAAACAAGCTGTATTCTGTTATCCTTGTCTTTAATTGGATCTTTAGATGTTCCAGCCTCATCTCATTTTTACTGTTAAGTAGCAAAGGAAGAGCTAGAGCTTGGGTCCGTGTTAAAGGGGAGCATAGCTCTTTAAGGATAGTGGTGGTAGCAGCAGTGATTAATGGAATTTTGTCCAGGGGAAAGTGGCAGGCTCAGGATGACACGATTAGTGGTCAAGAGAAAAGTTTCCTCCTGGGTGGAGATCTCTCTCCACCAACCTTGAGAGAGACTGAGTTTTAATTTTATTAAAGTCAGCTGCAGTTTCCTTAGGTAGTCCACCAAGTATATGTCTCTACTAGTCTAGGAAAAGGGGATCACTACCTCATTGTATGATGTTGAAAATAGATCTAGTATATAAAATTGAAAATAAAATAAATAATTCCTTTTGAATTTAGACATAAACTAATCATATGGTAAAATCTATCTATATGTATATATGTATATATACACACAACACACAAATATAAAGCAGAGACTATAGAATTCAAATTATACATCTGAAGTGGAGTGTATGTTATCTACTGATGCATAATGAACTAACCCCAAAATTCAAGTGGCTTAAAACAGCCATTTTATTTTTTCAGTTTTATTGAGGTATAATTGACAAATGAAATTGTAAGATATTTCAGTTGTACATTGTGATGATTATATACATGTATATATAAATAAATAAATAAATATATATATATATATATACACACACACACACACACATATATATATGGTGAGAACATTTAAGTTCTACTCATAGCAAATTTCAGTTTTACAAATTATCAACTATAGTCACTATGTAAAAAAATCATTTCACTTTGCTCATCATTTTGTGGGTCAGAAATTTGGAAAAGGACCATCTAGGCCCTGTAATTAATTTGGTGTCACCTGGGGTGACTGGGGCTGGGTGACCCTTCCAGCATGACTCTTTCACTCACATGCCTGGCACCTCATGACTCCTTTGCCTTCCTCTCCATTTCTTGTCCTACTGGGCCTCTGCTAGTGGCTTGCAACAGCTCCTGTTGCAACAGCTGCTGGTTTTCCCAGGATGGTGGTCTTAGGGTAGTCATACTTAAGATGACAGTTGGTTTCTACAAGAGCAAGGCAGGAGCTGCCAGGCCTCTTAAAAGCTAGGCCTGGAATTGGCATAGCTATTACAGCATAATTTACACCATACCCTATTTTTAAAAAAATATTTATTTATTTGGTTGCGCCGGGTCTTAGTTGCGGCAGGCGGGCTCCTTATCGAACTGGGGCCCTCTGCATTGGGAGCATGGAGTCTTAACCATAGCCCCACCAGGGCAGTCCCTACACCATACCCTATTGATCAAAGCAGACCAGCAGAGACTCAAGGGGAAAGGACATAGACCCCAACTCTCAACTGGAAGAGTAGCAAAGAATTTGCAGCCATCCCTAATCTGCCATAACTATAAGATATTTTAGGCATATGTATCTGATAAGCACAAAGATTTCCACTGCTCCCCCCTGCCATCCCGCCAAGTATCAGTAAGTACCGTGCTAAGTTCTCAGCAGTTTGCAAATGTATTGGTTGCCTTAGGTAAAGATGGGGTGCTACTACACATATTGTGTATAACTTTAACAACTTTTAAACTATTTAATGGCCATGATAATCAAAATTCTCTATTACTTCTTTGATTTGTACATGTGTATTTTATGATCAACATTTTGAGTTGCAAGAAGCATGTAGTATGCTTTTTATGACACATACCCAAGATCTTAGGAGTATTAAAAAGTTTATTAATGCCTAGGATATCATTCTAGCCTACCTAATACCTTGATTTACTAAAGTCACAAAAGTTATGTTGGCTTTTTTTATGGATATAACTTTAGCTACATTGTAAAGCATAGCTTTGTACAGGTGTTTTCACATGTCTGATCCACTGACATTAAAGAAATTCAACCCTGGGGTCATAGAAGAAGCAAAAGACCCAATAAAGAGCACATGTTAACCGTTAATGTTCATTTACCAAATCCTGCTTAAACTCTTGTACTTTCAAAGCTAATTTCATCCAATTGCCTTTTAATTATAGTCTCTTGCTCCGAGTTGCAAATATAATGGCTTTTTAATATAACTGGCACTGTTCTGTGTCCAGTGTAAGATGTAATCATACAATTTATTCAGTCAGAGCCAGTACATTAGGTCATTAAAACATAAGCACACACTGATTTCTGCAAATGCCTATTTGGCAGGAAAGTAATATAAGAATCTGACAATTCTGCTTTTGCACAGAATTCTTTCTGGGTAAAATAGGATGGAAATCTTATGTCCACCAATGCACACTGTAGCTAAGGCAAAATACAGAAATCAAGTATGACTGTTTGGGAGACCTGTGCACATATCACAGAGAATAAAATAAACTAATTTAAAGTAGGAATGTAAGTGGTTTAACACATTGCTCACTATCTAATCACAGCCTTGGTAGATATAATTCTCAAGGCAGGATAGTTCTTCGTTATCCAAGATGTTAGGAGTTGAACAAACCCTCAGTCTCCTGTCCCTTTTAGAGGAAGACAAAAAAAAAAAAAAAAGATAATGGAATTTAAGATAATTTTCACTATTAACAAAAATGATCAAACAATATAACAGTTAAATCCTTTTTGAGTGGTGATTACTTCTGGGGAGTAAGAGCTGATGTATGCATAGGTAATTAAACACTTCTGTGGTTTCCACCTTTATTTTGGACTAACCAGATTTTATGTAAAGGCAAGTAATGTTTTATTAGCTGTTTCTGAATTACATATAATTTTGATAATTTTTTAGCTTTTAAAAAGCATATTAAGCTATTTTTACACACTTATTCATTCCATAATTTATTAAGTGCCAACTAACTATGCCCTGTTACAGTGATGAGCTCTGCCTTAAGATTTTCAGTTTTTTGTAGAATGTTATTTCTCTAGTGTTACCTTTTAACTGTTAACCTTTGGCCATTAAAAAAGAAAGAAAGAAAAAAGATACAGGCCATGAATCCAAATACCAGCATGAAAACAAAAATGTTTATTTATTCATCAGGATTTGGGGTTTGTAAAATGCCAGTATCTAGAGACGTAAAAATCTAGATGGATTGATTTTCTTTTGTAGTTTTCTCTGGATTATGTATTCACATATCTTGTGTTCATTCTTCTTACTTAAAATACAAATGTGGAAAGTATATGTACATTTCTTTTCTGAAACATTAGCAAAGATTTCAGATGACATATCCTCATTAGCTAATCTCCTTTCCCATCTTTTCTTTTTTCGTTATATCCACATGCTTTCTTCCTGTTACATTCTTAACAATTTTAGGGTTCTTCTTTGGAAACAAAAAAAAAAAACCAAAAATACAGTTAGGAGACTGGCCAACTAACATCCTATTCCCAAGTCAGAATTTAACTAAGCTTTGGCATCCAGATACACAAGCACTTTCTCAGATTGATGTTCCTTGTACATTTTCGCGTTAGGGTTGTAAATACTGAGACTCTGGCCCCTTCAGTTCCAGAAAGGGTAGTCTCCAGAAGCAGACCAGCCTCCACACACAGGGGAAACCAATCTTGATCTTTCTTGATGCCCTAGTCCCAGGTCTCAAGTTTACAGCCTAAACCCTACCAATGAATTTATCTAGTCTTGACTTCTCTCTATTTAATCCCACCTTTCACCTAGTGCCTTTCACCTAGTCCTCAAAGGTGTTATTCTAATAGCAACTCTAATTCAACTTTGGAATAGAAATTCCTAGAGGATCAAGTTAAATATACTGCTGTCAAAGCAAAAACCAGACAAACATATGATTCATCATCTTGATCAAACACCGAATTCTCATCCTAAATTCTATACTCAGGTGTCTGATTCAGAGGAAATTCCAAATTTATGAATGGATTATGTATCCTGTATTCCTTTTAACTTAGAGACTCTGGACCCACATTTCTATAGAAATGATGGTATAAATTCCACACCAAATATATTATAAATAAAAAATTAAATTTCCATAATAGTCCACAGTAATAATTAGCTCATTCCTAAGTAAAAAAGTCCTTGATTTTTTTTCCTTTTAAAAAAATCATATGTACTTTTACACTTTGGCATTTCTAAAAGCAAGATTAATCTTAAATTTGATTTGTTTATATTGTATGTTGACTTTTTGTTCTCCTGAAAAGCTGTTTATGGTACATATTGCCATTATCTCCAATGGTGTCTTAAATCTTAAATATCAAACTTCTCCTACTCTGTGGCTTCCCTCTGGCTGTGGACCTCTTTCCTTCCCTTTACAGCCAAGTTTCCTTTAAGGATATTTGCACATTTCCTATTGAATAGAGGTATTAAGATTTATGCAACTTGTTCCCTTTTAATGGACATTCAAGTTATGAATCAAATTACTATTGAAATATACTTTAGTGAAAATCCTTGAACAAATTATCTTTGTACATTAGTGAACATATTCTGTAGAATGGAATTCTAGAAATGAAATTATTGGGTCTAAAAAAGTGCACGTTATGGTTTGAACTATGTACACTCAAAAATCCATGTTGAAATCCTAACCCCCAGTACCTCAGAATGTAACCTTATTTGGCGATGGGCATCTTTATAGACCAAGTCAAAATGAGGGCATCAGGGTGGATTCTAATCCAGTATGTCTGGTGTCCTTTTAAGAGGAAATCTGAACAGAGACATGCACAGAAGGAAGACAATGTGAAGATACAGGAAAATGCCATGTAAACATGAAGACAGTCACCTACAAGCCAAGAAGAGACATTTGGAACAGAGCTTTTCTTCACAACCCTAGGAAGGAACCAATCCTGTCAATATCTTTTTTTGAACTTCTAGCCTCCAGAACTACGACACAATAAATATCTGTTGTTTAAGTCACCCAGTTGGCTGTTATGGCAGCCCTAGAAAACTGATCTAGCATTCCCCTCCCCAAATGGCGGGTGACAACATCCCTTAACCGACCTTGTAGGAGAGCAACTTCCCCCTGACACCTCACTGATACCGAACAATCAATTTTTGCCATGCTTTGCTAATTCTGAAGACAAATAAATGGCATCTCTTTTTAATGCACACTTCTTTGATTTCTGGGGTTTTATTTCCTTTTATTTAAAAATATCTAAAATGGATTCAAATGGATTGACACTATCAAATAACCATTTACATCTACTATATGATTTCAGTATAGTTTGATACAATGATAAAATACAAAAATAAAATGATTAAACAATATATTTAACTTAAAAATTTTAACTAATTCACTTAGTGACAATCTGCTGCAAAATTTTCATTCTCTAGAATTATCATATGTATTAAGTATAAAAGGAAAAAGCTAAACAGTTGGAAACTACAAACTTAAAAGCAAAGTTAATTTCGTACTTATAGTATGGGATATCAAGTCCCATATCCAAAAATCCAATTTGTCATATATTAAGGATTATGCTTTTGAAGTAAGTTCATTACTGACATTATTATTGGAACTGCACTATAATTTTACACAAAGTTCTAAAATAACATCACAGACTATAGGAGCATCTATCTTAGTAACATTTAAAAAAAATATACCTTGTAGGGTGGCAATATTGATTTAAAAATTGTTTCCTGAAACAATAATCAATGAGGCATATTTGTTGCCATTCTTTTGTTAATACGCTTATCCTGTTTGAGGATTATTTTCCATCTTCTTTCATTGACTCATTTCTTTCGGCCTTTGCATGAGTTAAGAGGTGTGCTTTCATGTTATTTGACTGAATAAACTTCTTGAGACAGCCTTCAAAGGGACATACAAAAGGTTTCTCCCCAGTGTGGATGCGCACATGTGTACGCAAATTGAAGGACAGGGAAAAACGTTTTCCGCACCCTTCAAAAGTACATGGAAATGGCTTCTCTCCAGTATGAACCAGAAAATGTCTTTTTAGTTTTGCGCTCTCCTTGAAGGCTTTCCCACATTCTGCACATACGTGATCTCGGGGACTATGAACTCGGAGATGCTTTCTCAGGGATGCTCTATTCTTGAACTCTCTTATGCATCCACTCTCAGGACAAACAATTTTTTCTGCAGCATCATATTCTTTATTTGTACTTGGCTTCATTTTAGTACATTCTGTGAGCTGTTTAGGATCTGAAAAGTCAATGCTGGGTATTTCTCCAGGAGGAAGCTTCTTGCCTTTCATGTACTCAGAAGACTCAAGAAGTGAATTCTCTCCACCAAACTGTAGAGGAAGTTCTTGTTTTGCCCCCTTTTTCATGTATTCCAAGGAACGTTCAAGAAGTGAGCTTGCCGTAAGAACCTGTTGAGAAAGCTCTTGTTCTGATCCTTGTTTCAGACAGTCAAAGGACTTAAGAAGTGAGTCCTCTTCCATGATAGGTTCAGAAAACTCACCTCTTATTATGCATTCTATGTAACAGTCAGAGAAGGAATCCTCTTCAACAACCCGAAAGCTAGTCTCATAGCACACTTCCTCATCACATAAGGTCCACGTCGTGTCAGGAGGTTTCTGTGGGGCTGGCGGTGACTTGTCCCCACTGACAGCTCTTCTACCAAGGCCTTTCTGGCCAAGTGTCTTTTCCCTTTTCTTCAGTTTCTGGTCCATGTCGTTCTGCTAGCTCCCTCCGTGAAGGTTTGCACCAGAATAGATCAACCACTTCTGGGAAGGAGTGATCTACGTGAATTGTTTTCAGCAAGCACCTGTTTGAGATAGTGGTCATTAGGTAAAATATATTCCAATATTAGAGCCATTGTCAGAAAAGGACCTCAAAAAATATCCTAGAACTCACTTTCCAATAACAGAATCACTACATTTACATCTTTGACTAACTCTGCAAGAGAGTAAGAGAATTAGCTGTGACATATGTACGTAAGATATGGGTCATAAACATTTCTTTCCTGGGTATCCCCCGTAAGTTATCTGCCCTCCCTTATTGATCACCTAACGTTCATTGGGCACTCACTATGTGCTAGCCCTTTTCTAGGCTACTCATGGGTTGAGACACACCAGTGAATAGATATATTATACCCAAAATGTAATGTATGCCCCATGGGGTATACAAAATAAATAAGTAATGTACATTGTATGTTATAAGGCAAAGAGCACTATAGAATAAGCCAAGGGACCGGTAGAAAGCAGGGGCTTGCAATTTTAAATAGGGAGCTCCAGGTAAATATTTTTCTTTCTTCCCCAGGTGAATCTTGACTGAGGTAGTGGCAGCTGACTAAAAACTTAAAGGAGGTGAGGGAGCAAGATATGCCTATTCTTATGTAACACTCCTGTGAAATTCAAATTAAATATTGCATTTAAAGTGCTTAGCACAGTTCATGGCATAGACCAAATGCTGACCACTCATGTGAGCTACTGTTAGTTTACCTTTGTATTCATTCTATAAGTAGATGTTGGATCCTGCTAAGTGCCAGGTACTGTTCTAGACCAAGGGCAGCAAACTTTCTGTAAAGAGCCTGATTTAAACTTTGTGGGCCCTAGGGCCTATGTCATAGCTATTCAATCTCACCGTAGCACAGAAGCAGCTACAGACAGTACACAGAGGATGGGCAGTGCACAGCAGAGACTGATTTGGTGGATGGCTGTAGTTTGCCCACCCTTGTTCTATAAGATGGGGATCCAGAGAATAAGCCATGTGAAATCTATGTATTGCCATCTCTTATAAGTGCAAGTCAAAATAAAGGCACAGGGGAATGAGTGGTTTTTGATCCTTTTCTTAAAAATCTAAAAGTAGTACTATGAAAGTTACAGCATGAATATATTATATTCTTTCTAAGAGTCTTTTGCTTAATGTTACCATTGTGTCTTATAAAAGATCTCTTAATTTTAGCATCCTGATGTCCTGCTGTAAGAACAAAAATTAAATGCTTTTAAAAAGGAGCAAATGTGAAAGTACTGGAATGAAAATCAATAGCTTGAAAATGTTTTTAAATAGCCACATTAAAAAATGCCACCTCAGAAAGTTTGTGCCATTCACTTCTGGTAAAATAATACATAGAATGAAAACAAAACATGCTTTTATACCTTCTTAAACACTATATATACACATATACATATTTATATACGTAAATATATACTATATAAATTACAAATAAAATTAATTATATATTTACTTATATAAAATATATATGAATGTTATCTGACATTTAAAAACTGCTGAGAGATTTTAAAGTGTCTTCTTAAGCATTCAATATACATATTTACAAATAAATATATAATTAATATTTTCATTATATATATTTAAGTATAAATCAAATATTTATAAATTGCTCAGGGAAGAGGTTTAAATTTTTTCTTAAATATATGCATATATTATATAAATATATATTTCTATGTAATATACATACTCATGTTTAAGAAGACATTTAAACCTCTTCCCTTACCAATTGAAATGCATGTTTTGTTTTCATTGTATTTTTTTCTTTTGCCAAGAATAGCATGATTCTTTTGAGGAGGTTATTTTTAAATGTGGCTATCTAAAAATATTTTCAGGGACTTCCCTGGCAGTCCAGTGGTTAAGACTTCACCTTCCAATGCAGGGGGTGCAGGTTCAATCCCTGGTCGGGGAGCTGAGATCCCACATGCCTTGTGTCCAAAAAACCAAAACATAAAATGGAAGCAATATTGTAGCAAATTCAGTAAAGACTTTAAAGATGATCCACATCAAAAAAAATCTTAAAAAAAATATGTTCAAGCTGTTTATGTTATATTCCTAATATATAATGTTAGTGGTATATGTGTTATTATTTATTCTGTCCTTTATAAAGGTGAAATAAACCAGGGAGACTGTATCCAGCAATATTTGCCTAACAAAATCGTGCTCTCATAGCTAAAAATAATTTTCATTTCACTTTGTATTAGTGCATATAGCAAGCACCTTTGGAGCAAAATCTCTAGATCTAAAGTTTAAGTAGGAAAGAACACAACAGTTCCCTCCCTCAATTAGTCCATTTAAAATAGCTACAACTGGTTTGATTCCAGCTTTTCTCTCCAAACTTATCTCTTGCCATCTCCAGTTCTCCTATTTCATCTCCAGCCATAATAAAGTCTCTTTCCAATAAAGTGCCATGCTCTTTCCTCTCTACCCTCATACTATACACCTGTAACTTACATAATATTGCTGTACATCAACTACATTTCAATTAAAAAAAAAACTAGGATAAATACCAAACTATACAATTAAAAAAAAAACCAAAAAAACTACCCACTCTCAATCCCCCTTACCTATGAGCATGTGCGCAGATGGGGCATGCACAGGTTTACTTCCCACCTGCATTTCAGATCTCTGCCTAAATGCCACTTGCTCAGGCAAGCTTCCCTTGACTCTTAGTCTCAATTAGGTCTCCAAGCTAAACGCTCTCCTAGCTCCCTGTTTTACACTGACCACAGCCCTTTGGTTCTGATTATTTAAGCCCTGTCTTACCTACTAGACTGTAAGCTTTAAGAGAGCAAGGGCCTCTCCTGTCTTATTCACATGCCCCAGCACTTACTACATTTGTCTAATGAAATGAATTGATGAATATGCATTTAGTCATCAGACTGGTGATATCTGATTTAGCAATCTTATAAAATTAATTTACCAGAAATTTATTTGGGATGTTAGACATGCTTAAGGTAGAAGTTTCATAAAGTTGTCTATCAATGATGACAAGATGTTATGTAGAACAACATCTCCTATGAGATCAGGGTTGAGAGAAAGGTATTTTCTTTATGAATTTACCAGGGTCCAAGTACAGCCCTTACCTTTCTAAACTAGATTGTTATTTGTCAGATGTCTGAGCATTATGCCATGTCTCACACAATATGCAAGCCTGTGAGAACAATGTATAAATTGAAATGGTAACTTAATTTATTATGAGAATACTCCTGTTGATAAACTATATTCTCCTTTGGTAGAAATAACCACATGGAAAACGTAATGGTTAAACATAGTATAGGATGTTACATGAATTACTTAATGGCATGAGACTATATACTATATTCTATATTTCTCAAATTGTGATAGAAGTAGTTCCAAGGGTGCATCATTTACTTATTCAATCATTCAGTCATACAAATATTTAGTACCAAACTTTGTTCTAGGTGCTAACCCTTTTTAAAAATTCTTTTTAAATTAAAAAAAATTTTTTTTGTTTTAAATTTTTGGCCGTGCCGCCCGGCTTGCGGGATCTTGGTTCCCCCACCAGGGATGGAACCCGGGTCCACGGCAATGAAAGTCAGGAGTCCTAACCACTGGACCACGAGGGAATTCCCACGGTGCTGACCACTTAGAGCAACGAAGAAGATAAAGTCCCTGGTTTTCATAGCATTTTTATCTGTGTGAGACAGAAATGTAAATAAAGTTTTTATAAAATGGTAAATAAAATAATTTCAGGTTGAGAAAAATGCTATGAAATGAAACCAATAAGAGGAAAAGTAGGGGGAGGCTATCTTTAAAAAGAATGTCTGTAAAGGCCTCCAAGGAAGCATTAGACCCAGCCTGAAAAAGAAGAAAAGTATTAGCCAGGTGAAAGAGGTGGAAGAAGAGTGTTCTTTCCAGGCTGCAGCAGAAAGCACAAAGGGATTAGCTTGCTGGACTGCAAAGAAAGCCATGCTTATTACACAAAATGGCGGGCAAAGACCATAGAGGTCTGAGATAAGGTTGAGGACGGTGCAGGAGGGAGCCATTTGCATGTCATTCCCAAACCGATGGGGAACCATTAAGGGGTTTCTTTCAAACAAGGAAATTAGCACGCTGTGATTTAGGTTAAAAGACTACTCAAGCTGATTTGTGAAGAATGGATTAAGGGAGGCAAGAGTGAAAGCAGAAAAAAATCCCTCAGGCTATTTAGTAATCTAGGAAAAGAATGTTGGTGGTTTGGAGCATGTGGTAGCAGCGGAGCTGAAATGGAGGGAGAGGGAAAATGGAGATAGAGCCTTCCAAACTTGCTGTCGGGTTGGATAAAGCGGGTAAGAGAAACAGGAAGCAAGAATGAGTGAGCGGTCCAATTTTTTGCTCAAGTAATTGAGTGGATGGTAGTGCCATTTGCAGAGATAATTGAAGAGGAAAGAAAGGAAAATAAGTTTACTCTTTATAATAAATAATTTAAACATTTTAACATAAAATAGACCTAGCCATTTCTTGCAGTGAGATACAATATTTATACAAAATTTTTACAACACAATTTTATACAATTTTTTAGAACAAAATTTAAAAATGCAACTTCAAAGAAAATTCAATCAGTCATCTGCTTTCTTGAAAGTGTATTTACTTTCCTCCTTTACGTTTTGAAAGTTTGAGGTCAGTGGCCCAAATAGCTGTAGGTAAACGCCGTTTAAACACTAGAAGTCTACTGGCCAAGGTCCCCTCCCCACCTGGTTCCAGGATGATAAAACGTTTCCCATTTGTGCTTTTCAAAATCTTTTTGATTGGGATCCACGGTTAAAAATCCATCCTAAGTAGTGAACTCGGTACACACACCGTCTCCAATAGCTGAAAAAAGCAGTTCCATGGAACAAGACTTACCCATGCTACCGCGAAGCGCTCCGCTCTTCCAGTTCCTTTCAAAGGTAAGACGTGGAAGAAACTGCTACTTCTGCTCCCGACAGCTGTTGGAATCAACTTTTCTTTGCGCTCCGCCGGTTGGACCCACCCTCCTTTTGATGGACACATTGTCATCAGGCTACACCTACTTTTCAACTCTGCCTTGATTAGTTGAATTTCCAAGGAAAGGCTCTACCAACCTTGTGAAGGTCGAGGGATCAAGCAGCGGTGGGCGTGGAGGTGGGTGTGGCTCAGCTCCGCGCCGGGTGGGGTTGGTCGCCGGACCTGCCAGCGCAAGGTCACGTTCAACCAAGAGCAGGCGGGCAGGGGCAAGTCCCCCCACACCCCCTACCCACCCCCTCCTCACCCCGCGCCGCAGTCATTGGGCCCCCCGCCACGTGAGAAAGCCTCTTTGAACCCCCATCGCCCAGTTTTAAAAAGAAGTAGGCACTCAGTAAATCTCTACTGAACAAATGAACGTAAGTATAATCAAATTTAAGCAGTTATATATCAATGGAAGAAAATCGATTTTGGTGGAGGCAGTTTTTACCCCCTGGAATGCACACCACGCCTTTCCCTGTGCCTTCTCTTCTCTTCCCCCAAACTTCCTCCCCATCTCACCCTACCCCCAGTCGCAGAGAAACTCCTATTACTGCTTTTTCTTTTTCAGCCATTATGTGACTGTTCGTGTCTCTAAAGGTAACAACTCACTTTGAAAGCACCAGTCAACGCTCACCATTGGCCATGGTCTAGTGAAGTTTAATAGTTTGTATAAGTACACAGACCATTAAAACAAAAACCAAATCAGCGTTTAAAAGCCTCTTAGGGCTTCCCTGGTGGCACAGTGGTTGGGAGTCCGCTTGCCGATGCGGGGGACATGGGTTCGTGCCCCGGTCTCGGAGGATCCCGCATGCCGCGGAGCGGCTGGGCCCGTGAGCCCTGGCCGCTGAGCCTGCGTGTCCAGAGCCTGTGCTCTGCAATGGGAGAGGCCACAGCAGTGAGAGGCCCACGTACCGCAAAAAAAAAAAAAAAAAAAAAAAAAAAAAGCCTCTTAAATTTTCACTTGATGCTTGCCTGCAATTCACATATATATCTGGGAGCAGTTCTCAACTCTTTATTTTTTGGGGGGGTGTTTATTTTCGAATAAATGTCAGTGAAAAAAATAAAAGATCGTTTCCAATAGGGGAAATATTAAATTTTAAAAAAATGTATTATTCCCTGATCTCCCCCAGTAGGCATACCAGGTCCCCGTCCATTTGATATAGATGTTATATAAAACTTCCTTAGCTCCTTACCTTAAAATATTTTTATTTGCAGGTGAATTTCTGAAGGCAGGAGTTGTGAGAAACTACTTCTCTCTTGTTCTCTGTGATGCACTGCTATGGTCTCTAGAAACTGCACAGGCAAGTTATCAGAGCAGGTTTGAACCAGATGTGTGTGTGTGTGTGTGTGTGTGTGTATGTGTGTGTGTGATAAAAATGTTAATGTTTTGGGTTTCAAAAAGAAATACAACTTAAAGGAGCCAAAGAATCCTGAGAAGAGCATTCTTTCCAAATCTTTAAATGGCAGTGTCATTGGTCATTGGAAGTCCCTTTCCTCACTGGAGGCTCTCTCTATAAATCTATATAAAATGTCATCGTTATCACTTATATATGTAAATGATACATATAATGATATATACACAAAATATAAATAAACATCACTTATGTATATATGACATATTTATATATAGGATGACATATATATATATATATAGAGAGAGAGAGAGAGAGAGAGAAATACACACATATAACTAAAGCCGAAGATCCTTTTTTTCATCTAACTCTTGCATCTTATTCACTAGACCACACAGTTTTGTTATCACCCCCGTAACTTTTGAGACAGTGCATACAATCAACAAGATTAATTCCCTTCCCCAATCTGGTCACTTGGTTTGTGTTAATGTAGCTCTGCTTGTAAACTGGAGACTACATGTTTAGAAAATCTAAATTTACATTTCACACTACACCTCTTACATAAATTTTTCTTCCTCCCATTTTGCTTTAGCTTTCCTTCCCATGGCCCTAGAGAAGTAAATCAAAAAGAAGGAATGCATCTGTTGTCATATGAACCCAGCTCAAGGGAAATTGAATTCCTCCAGAATGAGCTAGGGAACCAATTAAACCCTGAAACAAAAATGGGCTGCCTTTCGAAATTGATACAAAGAGGGTGGTTGGTAGAAACAAGCAGCTTTTTGGATTGCTAAAGTTTTAGTCATAGTAATTCTTCTAAGAATAACATTTTAGCTGGTTTTTAAAAAAATTTTAGTTTGACAATTTATTTCTGTGTTACCAACCAATATTTCCCTTAAAACGTCTTAGAATTCAAAAACTACAAATGTGCTCTAATTCACTCTACACATATTTAAGTTTCTCCCGCAGTCAAGCCGTTGTTCTGGATCCTTGGGATATGTATCCCAGGCCTCCTGGAATTTTCAGGCTGAAGTTGCAGGACCAGAACTAGGATGAGGCATGTAACTTACTGGTTTTCTGCAAAAATATTTGAAGGGTGTCCTAAAATTCAGTTAAGATTAATAATATTTTAATGCAATACTTAAGCAATAAAATTAGTGCAAAAATTCATGATGAACAAGATGTTAAAAATTTAAAGACAACGAAGTAATCACGCTTTGTAAATATCGAAATGCAGCTATTATTAGGACAATGAAGGGTAGGTACTGGGTGTTAAGAGAGCCCAGAATAGGAGACTGTGACGGAATCAGGAAGTTCAGGAAGATTTCCCTAGAGCTGCTGTGATCTGAAGGTGGTCAGCTGAGAGGGGACATCTTCCTGATAGTGGATGGAATACCTATGAAGGCAAGGGGAACAAGAGGGGATGTGCAGTGCCAGACCCCCAGCCCTTGTAGGTCATGGTAAGAAGTTAGATCTTCATGCCAAGAGCAATGGGAATGGAATATTTTAAGAACACATGTGTCATGTATAGTCGATGCATATTAACCTTAAACTTGTAAAACATTGTTTCATTGTTGGAGCTTCAGTCTATCTCTATTTGACTTAGCGAATTAAATGTTTTACATGCAATGTCTCATTTTATCTTGAAATCAGATTTACAAAATGATTATATTACTATTGTTATTATTATCATCGTTTTATTAGTATTTTAACATGAGAATTCTGAGGCACAAAGAAAGTTTACACACTGGTAAGTAGCTAAACTCAGATTAGAACTTGAGTGTGCTTAATTCATTGAGATATAGCATTTTATATTATGGTATTTTACAAACTCCATGGGTATAGTTTTCATAAAAAGCCTACTGCATTATTATTTTCTGTAATTTATAATGCCTTTTTACATACTTATTTGATCTTGATAGAAAGCTTATGAGTTGTTATTACCTATTTTATGGATAAGGAAATGGGAAGTCAGTAATGACAAATGCCTTATTCAAAGCCACAGAGGTATTAGTTTATGGGCCAGAGTTTACAACCTAAGTCTTGCTATCTTGACACAAAGTTTAAAGGCAAAGTTAATTTTCCAAGTTCAGTCAGTTGTTTAAAGAGCTTTTGAAATGTAGTTTTAGAGTTTCCATTCAGAAAAAGCCAGGCAATAATAAATGTTTCTGCTTGGAATTTGATGTCTTAGTAGAATAAGATTTTTATGAGGGTATATTCAGGTACATTTTGACTGCATTTTTAAAAAAACTGAGATGTAATTAACATATATGTGTTGCAAGTACACAACATAATGATTTGATATATGTGTGTATTGCAAAATGAGCAATGCAATAAGTCTGGTTAAATCCATCTAGTTAACTTTTATGTGTACAAAGTTACAAATTTTTTTTCTTGTGATGAGAACTTTTAAGATCTATTCTCTTAGCAACTTTCAAATACACGTACAGCACAGTATTATTAACTATAGTCACCATTACATCCTCAGGACTTGTTTTATAACTAGAAGTTTGTACCATTTGACCACCTTTACCAGGCTGGAGGTGGGGGATGAGTAGGCATGGGGGCGCATAAAATGGGAGAAGATGGGCTCTGCATTAAAACAAAATCTAAATGGAAGCTGTCTGGTACTTCACACTGAGCAGAATGAGACTTGTATCCAAATCTCGTATATTTTCAACAGTCTTTATGCTCTTTAGATGAAAGCTATAACCACATAAACATTGTCATGTTTCATTTTCTTTGTGAGAATTTAGCAGTGAGCCTCACTGCAGGAGCTAAAGACTATTTTTTAGACCACAGATTCTCCCTGGACTTTGACAATGATCCGTGAATGTTATTATTTGGCAGTTTCATAAGATCCTTTCTTCCTCTTAAGAATGGACTATGCACATAATTCCCTTCCTATTAAGGGACCTATTAAAATTGGGCTCACCTGGAGAAAATTTCAGAGCTTGATCTAACTTACTTTAGGTAATTTCTCATTTTTCCATAAAAATTTATGAGTCAACCTCAGATGTGTTTTTTTTTTTAACTTTTTTTTTTTTTTTTTGGCTGTGGGTCTTTGTTGCTGCTCACGGGCTTTCTCTAGTTGTGGCGAGCGGGGACTACTCTTCGTTGCGGTGCGCGGGCTGCTCATTGTGATGGCTTCTCTCTTTTTTTTTTAAAAGGGTAGAATAAATTTTTATTATACATCATTTTTATTTTTAAAAAAACTTTACCTTCATAGAATACATTTTCACATTAGAGATTCCCACAGTGGGAAAACAACAACTTATTACTTATAATTTTATATTTGTGGACAGATTATTTTAGGACAAGTAAAATAAACACATTTGAGGATTAAGTCTCCATTTAGAACCAGTAACAATTTGAAACATCTATAAAGGGACCTCTTCCCTCCATGAAACTTATCTATATTCAGAAACTCTCCAGGCTCTTCTTCCTAGGATTTAGAAATCAGTAATGTGAAATATCAGCATTTATAATTTTCAAATCTCCCTAGGACACGTAACCATCAGTAACTGGTATCGACTGAACGGTGTGGGGGGGGATGTTTACAAAAACAAAACACTGCCTAATTTTCTGCAAAGTCTTTACTTATGAATTAACAGTCGTTCCCTTTCTCCATCATTCTAGGACAAATATAGAAGTGTGATCAAATATTGAGAGTTATAAAGCTGAATTCCCTTTAAAAGTCTGATAAATTAACAGACAAAGGCTCATATATAATGTTTAGTTATACTGTGAGTCTTCTGAGAAGCTGTGAGACACCGCATTAACTCTCCAGAATACAAAGCTCAGTCTCACAATTTCTTGGATACAATTTCTCTCAAATCTTTCTTCAAAGATTAAACTCTAAAAATAACCGGCTGATTAGGAGAAGAGGTTTATCAGCGGGACTAATCTGTTACTTCCTTCTTATTGTGAGTTGAAATGGCATGACAGAGCAGAGGCAAGGAGGTGTACAATCAATTCTTTTTTTTTTTAAAGATTCAGGATTACTTCTTTATTTTTATTTTATTTATTTATTTTTGGCTGCATTGTGTCTTCGTTGCTGTGCACAGGTTTTCTCTAGTTGCGGCGAGCGGGGGCTACTCTTCGTTGCAGTGCGTAGGCCTTTCACTGCGGTGGCTTCTCTTGTTGCAGAGCACGGGATCTAGGTCCGCAGGCTTCAGTAGTTGTGGCTCGCGGGCTCTAGAGCGCAGGGTCAGTAGTTGGGGCGAACGGGCTTGGTTGCTCCGCGGCCTGTGGGATCTTCCCGGGCCAGGGCTTGAACCTGTGTCCCCTGCGTTGGCAGGCGGATTCTTAACTACTGCGCCACCAGGGAAGCCCAATGTACAATCACTTCTCAAGGTGTTAAGTCTAAAGGGTCAGAGCTTCCACAGCATAGCCACAGCTTTGCAGATGCCCACATCATGATAGTTGAAATAACAAAGCCCAACAAAGGTGAACGCCGAGAGCACCAAAAAGCCTGCCTTGGCAGCTTTCTGCAATGCAGCCCCTTGAACATAGTCAGTAACAACTTGTCCAACGCCCCAGTGACTATGAAGAGTGAGGGCTGCAGCCAGAGAGTAGTCCACCGCAGAGCAAGGATTCAAATAAGCAGCTGGAATTAGGCCCAGGAGCAAAACACTGACAACCCTCTCACCAGTCCAGTGGAGAGATGCAACCTTGGAACCAGAATGGTGGCTGGGTGACAGGTGAATGTGCTGTATTCCACAGCATCCTGGGGTTGATCAGTCCTGGAGAAATGCTGAGGCATGAGCTGGTCTGACCACTGGGGTTCGGAGGAAGAGAGCTCGCCGACCTCTGGCACCGCAGAGGACACTCAGCCTCCAGAGAGTCGCCATGTCGCTCGGAAAGGCCTGTGGTGGCTTCTCTTGTTGTGGCGCACGGGCTCTAGGTGCACAAGCTTCAGTAGTTGAGGTGCACAGGCTCAGTAGTTGTGGCTCACGGGCTCTAGAGCACAGGCTCAGTAGTTGTAGTGCACAGGCTTAGTTGCTCCGCGGCATGTGGGATCTTCCCGGACCAGGGATCCAACCCGTGTCCTCTGCATAGACAGGTGGATTCTTAAACAGTGCGCCACCAGGGAAGCCCTAAACTTTATTGTTTTGAGATATTTGGGGGTTTATGGAAGAGCTGCAAAGACAATACAGGGAGTTCTCATATTTCTCTTCACCATCTTCCCTTAATGTTAATATCTTACATGACCAGTGTACATTTAGCAAGATGAAGAAATCAACATTGGTACAATACTATTAACTAAACTCCAGATTTTATTTGGACTTTGCCAGTTTTTCCAATAATCTCCTTTTAAAAAAAATCTGTTCTAGGATCCAATCCAGATTCCATTTTGTATTTAGAAGATAGTTAATGCACAGACATGAGCTCCACAATCTAACCCCAGTTCTAGCCCAGAAAATGTAATTTTTGTCTTGGAATATCCTAACATCACCCCTCCCATAAAATTCACCCCGAGCTTGATTCCAAGCTTATACCTCTCTTAAGACTCAAATCAAGAATCACCACCTCTCAGGAAACCTTTCTTTTGGAAACTCAATGCCATCTCTCTCTATATAGAGTTACTTGGCTTTTAGGAATATATTCTATATGATCAGCCATTTAACATTACCTTTAGAGATTTTTTTGTATGTGTAATGTGGTAAGTAGAAAACCAATAAAATGCATATCTGTACAGGAGAAGATCATTGTGGCACGTTGGATGCTCCAGGCTTTTTAAGGTCTATATATACTCTAAATAGGAATATGGTAGGACAATTTGGTTACGAAACGGTTTTGTATTATTTTTGAAGTGGTGAGAATAAATAATGAATGTCAGCCTGTAAGTATTACTGGTTCTGCCTTATTTGGGAAAAAAAAAAAAAAAGAAATGTATTAAAACATAATTGTGGACTACACAGTCATAAATAATCATTTTGTTTTTGTTTGTTTTTTTGGAATTTTTAAGATCTAAATTCATGTTGTTCAAACTATGACTTGGAATCACTGGGTGAGTATTTTGTCATTGCCAAAAAAGTTTGAAAACTGCAGCTCTAAATAATTTGTTTACATATATGGTTAGAAGTGTATCAAAATGGGTAAATATGTAAACATCAGTGCTTCAAACAATCTTTGCTTTATTTATTTATTTATTGAAGTAGAGTTGATTTGCAGTGCTGTGCCAATCTCTGCTTTTACTCATAGAGACATTCTTTTTCATATTCTTTTCCATCATGGTTTATCACAGGAGATTGGATATAGTTCCCTGTGCTATATAATAGCACCTTGTTTATCCATTCTAAATGTAATAGTTTGCATCTCTCAACCCCAAACTCTCACTCCATCCCTCTCTCTTCCCTCCTCCCCCTTGGCAACCACAAGTCTGTTCTCTATGTCTATTTCTTTCTTTTTTTTTTTTTTGCGGTACGTGGGCCTCTCACTGTTGTGGCCTCTCCCGTTGCGGAGCACAGGCTCCGGATGCGCAGGCTCAGTGGCCGTGGCTCACGGGCCCAGCCGCTCCACGGCATGTGGGATCTTCCCGGACCGGGGCACGAACCCATGTCCCCTGCATCGGCACTGCGCCACCAGGGAAGCCCTGCGCCACCAGGGAAGCCCTGACTGTTTCTGTTTTGTAGATAGGTTCGTTTGTGCCATATTTTAGATTCCACATATAGGTGATATCATATGGTATTTGTCTTTCTTTTTCTGACTTACTTCACTTAGTACGATAATTTCTAGTTGTATCCATGTTGCTGCAAATGTCATTATTTTGTTCTTTTTTATGGTTGAGTAGTATTCCATAAACAATCTTTATTTAGAACTTAAATACTTTATGTTTTCTTTTTTAGCTAAAACTCCCAAATGTGCTATAATGCAAGTTGGTTTAGGTAATCTACTTTATATAATTAGACAGTGTAGGTCCTCATTTCTCCAGTTATACTTTGTTGTTCTGTCCCCAAGAAAATGAAGTATATAAGAATTAGTTTTTTAGCTACATCCATCTTTTTGACTTGCAACATTTAATATTTTGAGTAGTTTGTTAAAATTGTAGAAAGCCGTAGAATGTAACACAGAACCCAGAAACAGGCCTGTACACATGGGATAACCTGACAGATCTACGTTCCCCCAAACTTTATGTTCAAATCTAATCCCCAGTGTGATGGCATTTGGAGGTGGCACCTTTGGGAAGAAATTGGGTCATGAAGGTGGAGCCCTTGTGAATGGGATTAGTGCCCTTATAAAAAGAAGCCAAGAGCTGGCTTATTCTCTTCCCGTCACTGTGAGGATACAATGAGAAGTTGGCTGTCTGCAACTCAAAAGAGGGCTTTCACCAGAACCAGCCATGCTGATGCCATAATCTTGGGCTTTCAGCTTCTAGAACTATGAGAAGTAAATACCACTTGATGGTATTTTATTATAGCAGCCTGAGTTGACTGAGGCACTAACTCATGAGAAAGGTGACAGTGGGAAAAGGCTAGTATTTTCAGAAACAATACTGAGACAGCTATACATGTGGCAAATTAGAATCTTGACTCCTAACTCACATTGCACACATAAATAAGTTCCAGACTGTAGCTATAACTATGGATTGTAGATATAATTGTGGAAGGTAAATACAACTTTGAGAAGGAAATGGAAAAATAGCTTAACTTTAGGGTTGAGAATGATTTCTTATTCGATATACAAAAGTACTGAATATAAAGGAAAAGAAAGAGATAAGTTGGATGAGATTGAAATTATGAACTTTAAGAGGTACCACTGAAAGAATGAAAAGGTATATCCCAGTGATTTTTTTAAAAAAGGTAAATAAGATGCTGCTTCCTCCAACGGTTTTCCATCTCCTTTAGAAAAAAATCCAAATTTCTTCCTATCTTAGAAGACACCATGTGATCTGGTCTCCACCCACCCTCCTGCCTTAACTGTGCTCCTTTTCCTCTCAAGCCAAACCATCATCCTTGTTCTTCCACGGCTTATCTTTCTTCTTTCTGAAGTTGGAGACCCCAGATTATCACAAACCTGGTTCTTTGCTTCATTCTGATTTCAGCTTCAGTGGTAGGGAGGGACCAGTGTACATGAGTTTCCTCAAATGCTAGGGTATGTCCATGTCCTTCATGACACTTTTCACTATAGAAGGTATTATTAACTGCCCTAGTGCTGGAGGAGAATACAGGTAGAAGAGAGGCAGCCCAGGACCAAATTTCAATTGCCCCACTTAAGGTGTAGTCTGCAAATAACAGAGGACAAAGTATGACATGAGTGGATTTTCTGCATAGTACTCATCAAGTTTCTTCAGTTCTGCTGGGATTTTTTGGACGAATACAAAGGCTCCTGGCAGAGGTTTCAGGGTATATGTTTACTTTTCTACAGAGGGAGCCAAGAAACCACTGCCATGGTAGCATACCAGCAATGTGTTCCTTGCTGACCTAGTCCAGGAATTCTTTGGTCTTGGAATGGGTCTCAGACGTGCCTTACTGGGTAAGAATCACTTGTAGCCTCTAGTATGGGAATTCTCCTTTCCGTCCCCTAGGGTTTCACCCACAATGGCCAGGCATAAAATTCAAGAGAGATAAGTATTTTAAGAAATTGTCATAGAAAAGAATTCTCTAGTCTCAGGAGAAAATAATTTTAGCTATGGTACCAGCTAAGACCATATTCTTAGATCGCCTTTTTCTGAACTCTTCTCCTCTGTGTACCCGCTCCCCTCATTTCTTTACCAGCGTCATATTCTTACCGTCTGAGTCATTTGGGTTAAATCTCTTTAATGTTTCTAAATACTCTTTTACCATTCTCCTTACAGTATGTTCAGAGAGATAGTAAAACTGTATATTTAATATCCTTTCAATGTTGCCACTTTATTTCTAATGACATTGAATGGCTTCTGCTTTCTCAAACAATGGTGTCCCTGGGCATTTATGTCCTCTCTGCATAAGTGCCAAGGCCTCTAAACAGACACTCTGCAGCCAATCTCTTGTCTTTTTAATCCATTATTCCTACTACAACCACTTATATTCCTGAAACACTGATGATATATCTTTTGCTTCCATGACAATTTTAAATAGGTTCTAAAGCATAACAACAAAATAAAAAAGCAGAGGCTTTAGCATGTTTTTGAAGCCTTCTCTAATCTGGTTCCAACATCTTCTTCCCTTTTACTATCTACATATTAAACAATTCCAGAATTTGTCCATCTTTGGCACTTGGTCCAAATCTGGACTGCTGCCTACCATAATAAGAAAGGTTTTTACATTTTTAAATGATTGAACAAAAAAAATCAAAAGAAGAGTAATATTTCCTGGCATTGAAGATTATGTGAAATTAAAAGCTCAGTAACCATAAATAGAATGTTACTGAAACAGAACCATGCCTATTTCTATACCTATTGGATATAGCTGCTTTTTGCACTACAACAGCAGAGTTGAGTAACTATAACACAAAACCTAAAATATTTATTATCTGGCCCTTTATAGAAAAAAAGTTTACTGACTCCTGAACTATTCCATTTTAGCTAAATAGAGCAGGCTCATATACAAAATTCTGCTGTTGTTTATGTGTATCCTTAGGACTGAGCCAGTTATTTTAGTTTTCTATTTTCTCTTCACACCTGTTACTCCACACCATGGGATAAGTGTTCACCTTTTTCCTCTTTGCTTCCTCCAAACTTTTCTCTTTTCCTATACCTCACACTAACCAGCTTTGTTGAAGCTGAAGATATCAGACTATGTTAGTCACCACTACTCTTTGATGCAGTCAGATCTAAATATCCCAGTACTAATCTTAGTGACTGCAATATCCACATGGATGATTCTTCCTCACCTCAGCCACCTCATGGTCCAAACTTATCATTACCTGTAACTGCACTGGATTCATATTCTCAGTTAAAAGCATCACAGTGTGTGATCATCACTCCAGTCTTCCTGGATCACTTCCAGTACATCTAATCCAACAATCTGCAATCCAGCAACTCCATCGTTTCACTGTCCCTTACTGCTCTTGTTCTCACTTCCTGTCTAGTCCATCTTAGATTACATGGCCCATTATTTTATTAATTCCCTTATGTACACAGGTCATAATCCTTCATCCCAAACCCCTGAGGTCTAATCTATTTCCAGATTCAGATTAAAAACAAATTATAGAATGATAGTATATTTCCTATACCATATTATATCTGCAGTGAAACTGATGATTATGCCTAAATAAGTGGGATCAGTAAAGGCTTTGAATAGTTTTGTGTTTATTCAAGTTGAATTTTGTTGCCAAATGAGTTGTGAACAACCTTATGAAAACAAAACAAAACTTTCCTTTTTCCATGCTCTTTTTGGATTATGGAATTGCAGAAAGGGATGTGGACCTGGACCATAAACTTCCTTGTTCCATTCTCAGTCCATTTTCTTCTCCAGTAAAGCTGCCGCCCTGATAAAATGCAACTTGGCCTACTCTGAGCTTGCATCCAGGCAGCTGAGCAAAATGCACACCCCTGCTAATGGGTCTCCGGTGAAATTACAGTCCCTGATGGAGTGGGCCCTTCGTCATTTCTAGCAACATGATTCTCACCAAAAGTCATATTGCCCCCTAGAGAGTATAAGTGTTTTGTGGAGATGTTTTTGGTCTCCTAATGCTTAAGTCTGAGCATTTACATATGGGAATACATGTTATTTCATTATGCATAACTTTCCTTTTATTTCCTTATATTATGGTGATGGCATTATATTGATTTAAAAAATATATGTAGGTAGGTTAAATTAATTATTTTTATAATAGTTGCAAAGATGTTAAAGATATGTGTTATAAAAGGGAGCATTGGGTCTGATAGGGTTGAGAACAACTGCCAGAATCAATTTACCATCTCATGATTATTACTTATTTATATAATAAACTTTATTGGTTCGAGCAGTTTCAGGTCCAAAACAAAATTGAGTGAAGGTACAGAGATTTCTTGCATACCCCCTGCCCCCACTTATGCATAACCCCCTCCTCCAATTATCAGCATCCGCCACCAGAGTGGTACATTTGTTACCTACATTGATGAACCTACATTGACACATCGTAATTACCCAAGGTCCATAGTTTACAATGGATTTCACTCTTGGTGTTGTACAGTCTTTGGGTTTGGACAATTTTATAATGACACGTATCCACTGTTACAGTATCATATAGTGTAGTTCCTCTGCCCTGAAAAATCCCTGCTCATCGTTCCCTTCCCTCACGTCACGATTATTTTACATGGTCCCCTCTTTCCTCAAACATCTAACATTTTCCCCCAGTCCCTTCAGCTATCTTACTGCATTGAGAAATAAAAACAATTTGAAAAGAACCTCTAGGCATTCCACCACCCAACTCATCTACATCTATACCCAGGAACTTTGCAGCCCACTTTGGTAATATAGGTGAATTGTCTGTGCTTCAATCCAGAGCTTCCTCTTCATTTATCACTGGATGCCATTTTCTCTTGACTACTCAAGGACATTATTCAAACAATTATCCCCTCTCTCATCCATCTTTGATTTTTTTCTCTTGGCTTTGGATCATTCCCATTGGCGTGCAAGCACACTTGCTCTGGTAATGAGAATCCTAGAAATAATTCTCTTGACCTCACATTCCCTTAGTTGCTTCGCTCAACCAACCCATTTCCTTGGATTTTTCCATAGAAAACTCCTGATTTTCTTTTTCTTTCTTCTACTCAAATTAAGACCCACCAACAACTTCAACATCATCTAGGATGATGAAATGTATATAAAGAAATACAGACCTGGGAGTCTGTATTCCTACTCATAGAATACAGACTCCCAGGTCCCACTCTGGACCTATTAAATCAGAAACTGCTTTTTAGTAGGATCTCCAAGATTCACAATGACATTAAAGTCTGAGAAACACTGATATGCAGTGCTGATTTTAAATACTTCTCCTTTCTTTTTGACTTGAATCAACATCAATAAATCATTCCTTTCTACTCTCCACTGAAACAGCTCTTTTCAGGGTCACCATTTACCTCCACATTGCTAAATCCAAAGGTCAGTTTTCACTGCTCATCTTACTAGATCTATGCATCATTTGACATGGTTGGAATGTCTGCTTATTGTGCCTCCTCACCTTCAAGGTCATTAACATCCTTGTGCAGGGGGCTCAATCCTTGGGCCTTTTTTCTTCCTTACACTTATTCCCCAACTGATTTTATCAGGTTCTTTCCACAGCCTTTAATACTGTCTATTGATATGGTGCCTCATGTTTCATATTTCAAGGCTTAAGTCAAATATTCACTTCTCACTGCAACATTTACAGATTCTTGTAGCAGAAATTAATCACCCTTTCTTCAAAGTGATTATTTCCATCACCTTGTACTTCTGCTTTCTCAATTTTTCAATTTTACTTTATAGTTTATTTGTAAGCTCTATTTTTTTTTTTTTTTTTTTTTGGCCACACTACGCAGCATGTGGGATCTTAGTTCCTTGACCAGGAATTGAACCTGAGCCCTCTGCATTGGGAGCGCGAGTCTTAACCACTGCACTGCCAGGGAAGTCCTGTAAGCTCCTTGATGACAGGATTGATATCATATTCATTTATATACACCCACATTTTATTCTGCTATTTAAAAAAAGACTTATTGCTCATGTAACCAGTGCTCAATAAGTGCTTATTAAAGAGAAATTTTCCTTCCTTTTAGGAATGTATGATGGGCTTAAACTTTCTATGTGTAGTTTGCTCTTGGATCATGGAAATCTGCACCTACACTCCCTTTATTCTCGACTATCCTCATGAAAGTAGTCTACAGTGATCTTTTCTTGTAAAGAGCTAAAAATGTAGGCAAAAGAAGAGATAATTGAACACCAACTGGGTTTGCAAAGCAGCCTTTTCACATAAAATCAGACACCCGTAGAGTACTGCATACACAGCAACTACTTGGAGGGACACAGTCTACAGACTATATCATGGAAATCAGATCATTAGAATGTTCTTCTTTTTTTTAAAATTTTATTTATTTTTTTATAAGCAGGTTCTTATTAGTCATCCAGTTTATACACATCAGTGTATACATGTCAATCCCAGTCACCCAATTCATCATGCCACCCCCCCCACCCCCCTGCCGCTTTCCCCCCTTGGTGTCCATACGTTTGTTCTCTACATCTGTGTCTCAATTTCTGCCCTGCAAACCGGTTGATCTGTGCCATTTTTCTAGGTTCCACATATATGCGTTAATATACGATATTTGTTTTTCTCTTTCTGACTTACTTCACTCTGTATGACAGTGTCTAGATCCATCCACGTCTCAACAAATGACCCAATTTCGTTCCTTTTTATGACTGAGTAATAGTCCATTGTATATATGTACCACATCTTCTTTATCCATTCATCTGTCGATGGTCATTAAGGTTGTTTCCATCACCTGGCTATTGCAAATAGTGCCACAATGAATATTGGGGTGCATGTGTCTTTTTGAATTATGGTTTTCTCTGGGTATATGCCCAGTAGTGGGATTGCTGGATCATATGGTAATTCTGTTTTTAGTTTTTTAAGGAACCTCCATACTATTCTCCACAGTGGCTGTATCAATTTACATTCTCACCAACAGTGCAAGAGGGTTCCCTCTTCTCCACACCCTCTCCAGCATTTGTTGTTTGTAGATTTTCTGATGATGCCCATTCTAACTGGTGTGAGGTGATACCTCATTGTAGTTTTGATTTGCATTTCTCTAATGTTTAGTGATGTTGAGCAGCTTTTCATGTGCTTCTTGGCCATCTGTATGTCTTCTTTGGAGAAATGTCTATTTAGGTCTTCTGCCCATTTTTGGACAGGACTGTTTGTTTTTTTTAATATTGAGCTGCATGAGCTGTTTATATATTTTGGAGATTAATCCTTTGTCCGTTGATTCGTTTGCAAATATTTTCTCCCATTCTTAGGGTTCTCTTTTTGTCTTGTTTATGGTTTCCTTTGCTGTGTAAAACCTTTGAAGTTTCATTAGGTCCCATTTGTTTATTTTTGTTTTTATTTCCACTACTCTAGGAGGTGGATTAAAAAAGATCTTGCTGTGATTTATGTTAGAGTGTTCTTCCTATGTTTTCTTCTAAGAGTTTTATAGTGTCCGGTTTTACTTTTAGATCTCTAATCCATTTTGAGTTTATTTTTGTGTATGGTGTTAGGGAGTGTTCTAATTTCATTCTTTTACATGTAGCTGTCCAGTTTTCCCAGCACCACTTATAGAAGAGACTGTCTTTTCTCCATTGTAAATCCTTGCCTCCTTTGTCATAGATTAGTTGACCATAGGTATGTGGGTTTATCTCTGGGCTTTCTATCTTGTTCCATTGATCTATGTTTCTGTTTTTGTGCCAGTACCATATTGTCTTGATTACTGTAGCTTTATAGTATAGTCTGAAGTCAGGGAGTCTGATTCCTCCAGCTCTGTTTTTTTCCCTCAAGACTGCTTTGGCTATTTGGGGTCTTTTGTGTCTCCATACAAATTTTAAGATTTTTTGTTCTAGTTCTTTAAAAAATGCCATTGGTAATTTGATAGGAATTGCATTGAATCTGTAGATTGCTTTGGGTAGTATAGTCATTTTCACAATTTTGATTCTTCCAATCCAAGAACATGTTATATCTCTCCATCTGTTGGTATCATCCTTAATTTCTTTCATCAGTGTCTTATAGTTTTCTGCAAAGAGGTCTTTTGTCTACCTAGGTAGGTTTATTCTTAGGTATTTTATTCTTTCTGTTACGATGGTAAATGGGAGTGTTTCCTGAATTTCTCTTTCAGATTTTTCATCATTAGTGTGTAGGAATGCAAGAGATTTCTGTGCATTAATTTTGTATCCTGCAGCTTTACCAAATTCATTGATTAGCTCTTGTAGTTTTCTGGTGGCATTTTTAGGATTCTCTATGTATAATATCATGTCATCTGCAAACAGTGGCAGTTTTACTTCTTCTTTTCCAATTTGTATTCCTTTTATTTCTTTTTCTTCTCTGATTGCCATGGCAAGGACTTCCAAAACTATGTTTAATCATAGTGGTGAGAGTGGACATCCTTGTCTTGTTCCTGATTTTAGAGGAAATGCTTTCAGTTTTTCACCATTGAGAATGATGTTTGCTGTGGGTTTGTCATACGTGGGCTTTATTATGTTGACATAGTTTCCCTCTATGCCCACTTTCTGGAGAGTTTTTATCATAAATGGGTGTTGAATTTTGTCAGAAGCTTTTCTGCATCTATTGAGATGATCACATGGTTTTTATTCTTCCATTTGTTAATATGGTGTATCACATTGATTGATTTGCGTATATTGAAGAATCCTTGCATTCCTGGGATAAATCCCACTTGATCATGGTGTATGATCCTTTTAAAGTGTGGTTGGATTCTGTTTGCTAGTGTTTTGTTGAGGATTTTTGCATCTATAATCATCAGTGATATTGGTCTGTAATTTTCTTTTTTTGTAGTATTTTTGTCTGGTTTTGGTATCAGGGGGATGGTGGCCTCGTAGAATGAGTTTGGGAGTGTTCCTTCCTCTGCAGTTTTTTGGAAGAGTTCGAGAAGGATGGGTTTTAGCTCTTCTCTAAATGTTTGATAGAATTCACCTGTGAAGCCATCTGGTCCAGGACTTTTGTTTGTTGGAAGATTTTTAATCACAGTTTCAATTTCATTACTCTTGATTGGTCTGTTCATATTTTCTATTTCTTCCTGGTTCAGTCTTGGAAGGTTATACCTTTCTAAGAATTTGTCCATTTCTTCCAGGTTGTCCATTTTTTTGGCATAGGGTTGCTTTTAGTAGTCTCTTAGTATGCTTTGTATTTCTGTGGTGTCTGTTGTAACTTCTCCTTTTTCATTTCTAATTTTATTGATTTGAGTCCTCTCCCTCTTTTTCATGGTGCATCTGGCTAATGGTTTATCAATTTTGTTTATCTTCTCGAAGAACCAGCTTTTAGTTTCATTGATCTTTCCTATTGTTTTCTTTGTTTCTATTTCATTCATTCTGCTCTGATCTTTATGATTTCTTTCCTTCTGCTAACTTTGGGTTTTGTTTGTTCTTCTTTGTCTAGTTCCTTCCGGTGTAAGGTTAGATTGTTTATTTCAGATTCTTCTTGTTTCTTGAGGTAGGCTTGTATAGCTATAAACTTCCCTCTTAGAACTGCTTTTGCTGCATCCCATAGGTTTTGGATCGTCGTGTTTTCATTGTCATTTGTCTCTAGGTATTTTTTGATTTCCTCTTTGATTTCTTCAGTGATCTCTTGGTTATTTGGTAATGTATTGTTTAGCCTCCATGTGTTTGTGTTTCTTACGTTTTTTTCCCTGTAATTCATTTCTAATCTCATAGCGTTGTGGTCAGAAAAGATGCTTGATGTGATTTCAATTTTCTTAAATTGACTGAGGCTTGATTTGTGACCCAAGATGTGATGTATCCTGGAGAATGTTCTGTGTGCACTTGAGAAGAAAGTGTAATCTGCTGTTTTTGGATGGAATGACCTATAAATACCAGTTAAATCTGTCTGGTCTGTTGTGTCATTTAAAGCTTCTGTTTCCTTATTTATTTTCATTTTGGATGAGCTGTCTATTGGTGTAAGGGAGGTGTTAAAGTCCCCCACTATTTTTGTGTTACTGTCGATTTCCTCTTTTATATCTGTTAGCAGTTGCCTTTTGTATTGAGGTGCTCCTATGTTGGGTGCATATATATTTATAATTGTTGTATCTTCTTCTTGGATTGATCCCTTGATCATTATGTCGTGTCCTTCCTTGTCTCTTGTAACATTCTTTATTTTAAAGTCTATTTTATCTGATATGAGTATAGCTACTCCAGCTTTCTTTTGATTTCCATTTGCATGGAATATATTTTTCCATCCCCTCACTTTCAGTCTGTATGTGTCCCTAGGTCTGAAGTGGGTCTCTTGTAGATAGCATATATATGGGTCTTGTTTTTGTATCCATTCAGCAAGCCTGTTTCTCTTGGTTGGAGCATTTAATCCATTCACATTTAAGGTAATTATCGATATGTATGTTCCTATGACCATTTTCCTAATTGTTTTGGGTATGTTTTTGTGGGTCTTTTTCTTCTCTTGTGTTTTCCACCTAGAGAAGTTCTTTTAGCATTTGTTGTAGAGCTGGTTTGGTGGTGCTGAATTCTCTTAGATTTTGCTTGTCTGTAAAGCTTTTGATTTCTCCATCAAATCTGAATGAGATCCTTGCTGGGTAGAGTAATATTGGTTGTAGGTTCTTCCCTTTCATCACTTTAAGTGTATCAAGCCGCTCCCTTCTGGCTTGTAGAGTTTCTGCTGAGAAATCAGCTGTTAACCTTATAGGAGTTCCCTTGTATGTTATTTGTCCTTTTTCCCTTGCTGCCTTCAATATTTTTAAATTTTTGCCAATTTGATTACTATGTGTCTAGGCGTGTTTCTCCTTGGGTTTATCCTGTATGGGACTCGCTGCGCTTCCTGTACTTGGGTGGCTATTTCCTTTCCCATGTTAGGGAAGTTTTCGACTATAATCTCTTCAAATATTTTCTCTGTTCCTTTCTCTCTCTCTTCTCCTGGGACCCCTATAATGTGGATGTTGTTGCGTTTAATGTTGTCTCAGAGGTCTCTTAGGCTCTCTTCATTTCTTTTCATTCTTTTTTCTTTATTCTGTTTGGCATCAGTGAATTCCACCATTGTGTCTTCCAGGTCACTTATCTGTTCTTCTGCCTCAGTTATTCTGCTATTGATTCCTTCTAGTGTAGTTTTCATTTCAGTTATTGTATCGTTCATCTCTGTTTGCTTGTTCTTTAATTCTTTTAGGTCTTTGTTAAACATTTCTTGCATCTTCTGGATCTTTGCCTCCGTTTTTTTTCCGGGGTTCTGCATCATCTTCACTATCATTATTCTAAATTCTTTTTCTGGAAGGTTGCCTGTCTCCACTTCATTTAGTTGTTTTTCTGGGGTATTTTCTTGTTCCTTCATCTGGTACATAGCCCTCTGCCTTTTCATCATGTCTGTCTTTCTGTGAATGTGTTTTTTGTTCCACAGGCTGCAGGATTGTAGTTCTTGCTTCTGCTGTCTGCCCTCTCTAGAATGTTCTTCTTTCAGATCTTTCCATGGTTGGCTCTCTCTCTCATCATTTGCATCTCAGCTCTCATGAGATCAGCACATAAAGGTTTTTCCTAATCATCCTGTGTAAAATAGTACTTTCAGTCTCCCTGTCTCCTATTATGTTGTTTTAGTTTAGTCATTTACTTATGACTGTCTGAAATTATTTATATGTATGGATTTCATTGTCCATTTCCTACCCCCGTGGAATGTGAGCTCTGTAACTGTAGAAAATTTACATCTTTGTGTTCTGTGGTTATCGGTAGACACAGTGCCTGGCACATAGTATGTGATCAATAAATATTTATTGAGTGAATGAATAAATACATCTTAAGGACAGGAAAACCTCTTTGGTCCTGAACCCCATCTGCAGAGTTTGAATTATAAATCATATATTATTATAACCTGGTGATAAGGAGATAAGGAGAAAGGAGAAGAATATTAATAATGGATGGGCTACTGACAGCATTTGAAAGACTTGGACTGACGTCTTTTGGATTTTGAGTTGGCAAATTCTTTAGAAATATCTACCAAGCTAAGATGAAAATATTTTACTAGGAATTTTGAAGTAGGTATTAAACAAATACTCTCTGATGGACTAATTCAGCCATTTATTTGGCAGAAGTGATATATAAGTATCTAGTATAATTTATTTTCCAGAGCCCATGATTGGAACCCCAAAACTCTATAAAGGGTTATAATAGAGCATTTTAAACTAATGTATGATCTCAGATCAGCAGCATTACATTACCTGGGAGCCTGTTAGAAATGAAAGTGTTTAGTCCTCACTCCAGATCTACTGAGGGCAAAGATTGCAGCTGAGGGTGAGGGCCGTCTGGACAGTGAGTAAAGGGAGCAAGTTATGCAAAGGAGGCTTAAGAGTTATTCATTTTCACCTCATGGTTAAAATAAGCAACTTGGATGAACACACACGTCATTAAGTCTAGCGACTAGTGTAAGATAGCATGGGTGTTTGGCATTACCTAGAGAATGGAGGACAAGTCTATTTTGTGACTTGATTATAATGAATCACATTTTTTTTTCCATTGAGAGTTTTAACTCAGGGTATGAGTTTCCTCAAGGCTTTTCAGTACCTTTGGGGAGAGGGTAAGTCAGAAAGTGATAGGTTTGCTTCTATGTACTAGGTCAACTTTGGTAGCCAAGGAGACAGAAGGAAGGAAATAGCTTGGAGAAATGGAAAAAGAAATTTGCCTTTGTGGAGGTTGTATGGAATAAAGGTTGTTGAAATAGATTCTTTTATATATATATATATATATATATATATATATGAAGGGATTTTCTTTTCCCTTGGTGAGGAAGAACATAAATTGTTTCACAGATGTTGTTTGGTAAAGAAGAAAAGAACTGAAATTGTGTTCACATAGACCTTTGGAGTGGGCAGTGGATCCATATCCTGAAATAAAAATTCAGAAGTAAATAGATCTAGGCTTGGGCTGCCCTGGTGGTGCAGTGGTTAAGAATCCGCCTGCCAATGCAGGGAACGCGCGTTTGAGCCCTGATCTGGGAAGATTCCACATGCCGCAGAGCAGGTAAGCCCGTGCACCACAACTACTGAGCCCACGTGCCACAACTACTGAAGCCCATGTGCCTAGAGCCCGTGCTCCGCAACAAGAGAAGCCACAGCAATGAGAAGCTTGAGCAGCACAATGAAGAGTAGCCCCCGCTTGCCGCAACTAGAGAAAGCCTGCATCCAGCAACGAAGACCCAGCGCAGCTAAAAGTAAAATAAATAGTTTAAAAAAAATAAAAGATATAGATCTAGGCTTATTTGCTTACATCTGGGAAGCTGTGGGGATTTACTGATGCACTATATTGCCATGACATCTTTATGAAGTCAACTTTAAGCTTTCCTGTATTTTTAATTAGCAGTCATTTAGCCAATGCCTTCATTCCTTGGCAGCAGTGGACTTAAATGCTTATGGAATAAAAAATGAATAATGCCCTCTTCTCTAAACATCCCAGACTGACCAAGAAGAGATAATCATTCTCTGCATGTCATAGATTTTTCTTAAGCAGAGTTTGGAGAAATGGAGTTTCACACTCCCATCACCAATATTCCTTCAGTTTTAACAATCTGCCTGACACAGGTCCTGATATAATGCTTTGTACTTAGTAGCTTTTCTTTACTGTTCAGCCCCACAGTAACTGTAGTCAGTGAATCCTGATGGTGTCGAATCAAAAATGGAAAGTCAGAACTCAGAAGAGCAGTCTTTGAGAGTCCATTTCTGTTAGAGACTTTTCACTCAAATCCACAGCTGTCTTAATCTGTGTACAATTTGGATGGAAAGGGGAAAGACGAGGAGAGCGGAGAGGACTTTTTGGTGGGTTAATCGTGTGGTGCATCCTTTCCCTATAATCTCGACAAAACTTCACCTCTGACTTGGGATATGTATTAATAGAAATATTTAGTTTAGATTAGTTCATTTAGTGTTGGATGTTCTTTTTGTTAGTATGAATAATCCTATAATAAAATATAAGTAAATTGAAAAACAAATTGTAGTTGGTTTCCACTTATTAGATGCAATGAATATAACATGGCTCACTGTAGGTCTTAGGCATCTGTAGTTTCAAAAGATTGTTGATGCGTAAATGAGTAAAATATTTACATACTCTTTTTCCTCCCTTTCTAAAGTAAATTTTTAATTTTTTTAAATAAATAGGAACATATGCAATTTGTGGGTATCTTTAGCTATTCCTTCACATTTGCATACCTTCTCTATTTCAGCCGCAAGGATTAACCGTGCAGCTGCTCAATTGTAAAGCAGTGTCAGGCATGGACGCTTGATTTAGTGTGACTTTGAGCTTCTCCAGAGCTCTCTGGGCAAGACCCCCAAGGCTAAAATTATGATAAGTGAGACAAAAAGCCACTTGCTGCTTCCTTTCTGATATCTTTTTTTTTTAATTATTTTTTTAACATCTTTATTGGGGTATAATTGCTTTACAGTGGTGTGTTAGTTTCTGCTTTATAACAAAGTGAATCAGTTATACATATACATATGTTCCCATATCTCTTCCCTCTTGCGTCTCCCTCCCTCCCACCCTCCCTGTCCCACCCCTCCAGGCGGTCACATAGCACGGAGCCGATGTCCCTGTGCCATGCGGCTGCTTCCCACTAGCTATCTACCTTACGTTTGTTAGTGTGTATATGTCCATGACTCTTTCTCGCCCTGTCACAGCTCACCCTTCCTCCTCCCCATATCCTTTCTGATATCTTGAAATTATTTATTAAAAATTATTATGAATTTATTTTCTAAAAGAGATAATACATGTGTATAATACAAACACAGAGGAAACAAGGAGAACCAGAAAAAGTGTCTTTGCTACTCCTGACCTCTAACTACTCAGTTCTCTTCCCCAAAATAACTTGTTACATTGTTTTCTATGGCTTTTGTAGTCCTTTATCTCCAGATAACAATGAGCTGCATTAGATAGTTATTTTTCAAGGTTGGTATTTAATGCAGAGGCAGTCTTCATGGCTTCCCAGGCTTCCCAGGTATAAATCTGGGAGACGATTCCTGTAATCTGGCTTTTTAGGAATAAAGGAAACTCCAGAGATCCTTGAGTGCACTGGTTTCTTCCATATGGAATTAATCCTACCTATATGGAAGCAGCAAATACTCACTAAAATCCCTCTGCTTTTTGTTGAGATAGGCATTCTGAAACAGAATTTGGAAAAATGGAGTTCATGAACTTGCTAACACCATTTTCTCTCTCTTTATATGGCCCCTTAAGGCTACTGTGAAAAAATAGTACGTTCATGGGACATTTCTCACCCTTCATAGTGATTTCTAAATTTGTTTTCAGCTGTGTCCAGTAAGTTTCTGATTCCAAATTAGATTGGGTCCACATAGAGAAACTAGAAGAATTTTGTGAAACTACATGATAAATGTGATTTAAGTGATTGGAGTTTTAAATATTAACACATAAAAATTAACATCAATAAGCTGTGTATTTAAACACAAAATTCATATGGATTTTTAAGATAAAATAGAAGCCTTCAAAGAAAAATTGAGCCTGAGGAGGCATATTTTTCTCTACCACTAGAGGAAACCCTTGGAAGAGTTTGACAAGCATTGTAAAGAGATAAATCTCTGTGGAAGGTGAATAACTTGGCATATACAAAATGAAGAGCAAAGAGTAGGTGCTAAAATTGGAATGTGGGAGGTGAATGGTTCTTCAATGGCTCAGTCAGATGAACACCATTTAACGGTGTAAGTATCCATGATTGAAAAAAGATAACATTGGTAGAACCACTTGCAGCTAATATGTCCTATGTTAACAGGATTTTTAAAAATATGTGGTACAAATGAGAATATTTTTCCTACACACCTAGAAGTAAGAGAATTAAGTTCTACTGTCAAACAAATGTTGATTTTAATTAAGGAGCATTTTAATAGATGCCTCAAGAAGGTGAGTCCTGTTACCTACAGACAGATAATTTGTTCTTTGTTCTCAGGAAAATTAGAGTGGTAGTTAAATAACAGTTATTATAAGATGGTAGAGAAAAAGTATCAAAAAGCAGTTAGCTTTTTCCCCAGTGTTGGTTTACCTAAAATCCCATGATTTCCTTTGGCATTATCAATTCATTTTACTGCTCTGAGCTTCCCACCTCCCAATTCACTTATGAGATATTGCAGTATTTAAATTATTTAAATACTTAAAATATTTTACTGTATTTTTAGTATATTGATTTATATATGGTTGGATCATAACTTTAAATATCTTTATTTATAATTAACATAGAGTGTGATATATATGTAAGTGTAAATTAATGTTAATCTACAAAATAGGGGTGGCTGATTAGCGTTTGAACTACCTCAATCAGCAACCTGTGCTTGAGAGATGAACACAGTAAAGTTTCAAATATTGATATCCAAATCTAAACAGAGGGATTGGTAATTAGCAGAAGGAATATAGGGAAAATTACTTCATTGGTGAAGTGAGCAGTGTTCAAGATATGTGGTAGGTAAGAAAGGTTTTATCAGCTGAACTACCCTTGAATAAAGGAAGTAATCTTGTCAGAGTAGCCCCTGAAGTCTGGGGCTCCATTTAATCCTGTGACCCCACCCTCACAGGTAATGACTATGGACTCTGATATAAGAAAATGTGCTCATCCTGTCAGCACACTGTTGCATCTGCTTTGGAGTGAATCTTTTGTGCAACCTGCTTGTCACAGCACCCAAGGACTGAGGCTGGCAAGAGGCTATATGGCTGTTTTTCTGCCTTCTTTTTTTTTTTTTTGCTGTCCTGTGCGGCTTGCAGGACCTCAGTTCCCTGACCAGGGACTGAACCTAGATCACAGCAGTGAACACCCAGAATCCTAACCACTAGGCCACCAGGGGACTTTCCTGCCTACTTGCTGTTAGATATTTGTAGGTTTGACAAAATGAAGTCTGGGATTTGCTATCCTATAGTACACCACTTGGAAACTATCGAGTAAAGGGCAAGATGGATAGAACTAAGTAGAATCCAGCAATTGTAATGATTAGATTCTGACAATAGTCCAATGAACTAATATTTTTTACATTAGTATTGAATATTTTAGGTTTAAATACCCAACCAGGTTGGAGAGGATTTACTGTCTATCTTGGTGAATGTTCCATTTGAATTTGAAAAGAATGTGTATTTTGCTGTTGGATGGAGTCTTCTATAAAGTTCAGTTAGGATAAGTTGGTAGCTACTGCTGTTCAAGTCTTGTATATCCTCACTGATTTTCTGTCTGCTCTAGCAATTACTGAGATGAATGTTGAAGTCTCTAATAATAACTGTGCATTTGTCTATTCTTTTGTTTCTGTCAGCTTTTACTTTGTGTATTTTGAAGCTCTATAATTAGTTGTCATACATTTAGGCTTGTTACCTAGTCTTCAGGAATTAACCCTTTTATAATTATGTAATGTCCCTTTTTACCGCTGGTAATATTGCTTGCTCAGAAGTCTACTTTGTCTGATATTAATGCAGCTACTCTACTTTGTTATGATTAGTGTTTACATGGAATGTCAGGTTTTTCCTCTTGAAAAAACCTTATAACACTTTAGATGCTCTGTGACAAATTAACATCTCTAATGGTAGAAAGTGGGGAGTGTTTGGGGGAAATCTCAATCTCAGATGCTTTACTGCCACGAAATTGCATGTCACCTAATAAGTAATAGATGACTTACAGACCTATTGTCAGAACTGTTTCAGAATCCAATTCTGAGATGTAATTTGTAAGTCTGAACGTGAACCTCCTTCCTCTAAATATAATAACTCTGAATATTAAAGCCCTATGAAAAACAGTACCTTAAAATGCATCTCTTAAAAATAAATAATCTGGGGCTTCCCTGCTGGCGCAGTGGTTGAAAGTCCGCCTGCCGATTCAGGGGACGCGGGTTCGTGCCCTGGTCCGGGAAGATCCCACATGCCGTGGAGTGGCTAGGCCTGTGAGCCATGGCCTCTGAGCCTGCGTGTCCGGAGCCTGTGCTCCGCACCGGGAGAGGCCACAACAGTGAGAGGCCCGCATACCGCAAAAAAAAAAAAATCTGTTCATTTGGAGTATTTTAAAATTGAGTCTTACTATAAAAGATATAGCTATGATATAGAATGTATTTTTGCGCACAAACCTACAAAACCTGATATTGATCCTCTTTGCTGAAGCTACTGAATGGCCTTTGATATTCTTTCATGTCTTCAATAATGTATCTGTCCAATCTAATGAAATATTGTGCCTCAATTTGTTCAGGGATAATAGTACAATAAAATGCAGGCTTAAGCATGAAAACCTTGTCAGTACAATTTACTATGTTTTTTTGGTAGGTTTACAGTGCTGCAAAAAATCATGACATTATAAAGCTGTACCTATAAAGCATTAGCACATAACTCTCCTTTCTATGCTAAGCAAGTTATTAAAGAAAAAATATTAACACTAATTATGAGAAACATAATAATGTTTTATTTTTAGCATAACTGGTATCCCCCTTATTAATTAAAGCATCTTTGCTTTCGTTTTTGACGAAAAAGCAACATTTTCATTTTGTTTTACAAGCCAAAGTAAAACAAATATAATTATTGCCTCTTTCTTCTAAATCTTTAAAGAGATTACTATCATTCTCCACTTGGCAAATCTAGACTTACAAGTGAACAGCTGTTGATTTGTGTAATTTGTAAGTCTGAATTCCTTCTCTAAAGAATTTTGATCTCAGTACTTGGAATTTTTTAATCTATTAGTAGAAGGCAACACCAGGAGGTTAAAACCCACAAAATGCAAAAATATGTTGTAACAAATGTGTTTAAAATGAAATTCTTGAGGTGGATATTGCTAGGCTTTGGAAAGGGGAAGACAGATAACTTTGATCTCTTTATTTCAAGCAGAGAATCACTAAGAAATGAAAACAAACACACAAAATCAGTTGCTTTATGAGTTTGTGAGGAGCTTAGCTCTGTTAAGGGAAGCTACAGTGGGAAAGTTCAGCTACCAGGTCATAGAATGGCAAAGGTAAACTATGGGGGGACTGGATGCTGGTAGTGGACCAGAGATCCGTAATGCTAATGAGGCACTGCAGGTCAAGTCTCTTGTAAGGCAGTTGAGGAGGATGTTGTATGCCAGCAGGGAAGAACTGAGAGCTGCACTGCAAGTGGTCATCTCAGGAATAAAATGATACAGAATGTTACAGCTGGAAAGGAGAAGCATTATCTTAGCACAGAAGATAAGCACATTGTTCATGAATTTAGAGGAGAGATTGTAGCATAAGAAGAACATAGTACTAATTGAGAAGTTGAAAATATCAAGCAAATAGACAGCCACAAAAGGGATTTTACATTAAATCTCAGTATAACCCATCAGATACTGGGCATGAAGTATTTAAGCACTGATGTTCTGTGTTATTGCTGGAGGAATGTGTGCTCTACATCATGGTGTTATACACAATGTGCTGCATGAAAAAGGGGATTCATTTCAATTCCAATTAATAGCAGAAAGTGACAATAAGCTATAAAATTCCTTGTGCTTCATTTCAAGTTTTCAAAGATATTCATCTCTGTGGAAAGACAGTAGACAACTAGCATTCATTTAGGAGAGACAGAAACTTGCAATAATCTACAACCAATGGTGGACACTGTCAAAAATGTTAGGTGAAAGATTTCTGCAGAAGCCAAGGATCAAACCTCGGTACGCAATTTAGATTTTGATCAAGTAATGTAGGGGCAAAATGGTAGCTCTTAAACTGCCCTAACGTTTTGCTTCCAGTTTGCCTATACAATATGCATCCCTCCCCAGTCTTGCCTCTAGAAGATTCTGCTCTTCTGACAACAGAATAGCCTAGTTAGTAATAGCACTGCGCCCCACTGCCTAAGGGGTGAGCTAATTGGTATTTCTCTTCAAGATGCAGATTTGGCATCATTTTCTCCAAGGTTTTAATGATTCCTCTACTTCTCACATGATTATATCTTCTCATAGCATCCTGTGCATATTTGTTTTATACAATTTATTACACTGTAATGTAATTATGTGTTTATATGTTGGTCTTCAGCTTATCACCAGACTTGTGAGAACCTCAAAAAAATGACTAAAAATACATCTATTATCTCTAGTCTCTGATACAAGCCTGAATTTCTTTCAGTATATTAGTTGAATGAATACTTTTCCTTTTCAGTACTTTTCTAGGAATTCATTGCCCCTATTTAGTTTGATTTCTTCTTATTCTAATTCTTCAACTAAAATACCACTTTGGCGATAATGAACTTTGCTGTTGAAAAGACAAATTCTATTGAATTCAATATCTCTTTAAGCATTATTGCTCTTACAGCATTTTTTAATTCACCTGTCTAATGGGTGAATGTTTTAGTTCAGATATTCATGTTTATAAGTATTATTACAAAGGATAAATGGATTCATATTTTGATACTGGAAAAAAGTAGAAATGGTAATATACAAGCACCAGTTTCTTCTAAACTCCAGAAAAAACCCACAAACATTTTTTCTTTTATGATTATTACTACATAGATTAAGCTAGTAATTCATAGTAAATTACGGGACAAAGTGTCATTTAGTGAACCGAAGCAGCAGTTTCAATGCTGTATAACTGTAGGGTTCACCTTAAGGAAGTAGGGATAATGTAAAGGAAGTATATTATATTTAACATTTTTCTGCCTTCAGTGTTACTTCACCAATTTAAACTATGGAACAAGGGATTATTCAGAGTATAAAGTATCAAGAGATATAATGAACATATTTCATTATGAGGGTAGCATATTATATTCTTTGCAGTAAAATGTAAAGACATATGGGATCAAATATTTTTTAGTTCTAGAATTCATGCAGAAATAAATATGTTTTGGACATGTTTTTCCCATTTTGCATATTGCTGAATTTGATTTGCTATTTTTGTTATTGTTTTGTGGCTTGGGGAGGTAGGATTTTAATCTCAATTTATGACTGAAATTGACTAGTAATCTTTTTAAACTATTCTTTCCTGCTTTGGTGTAGATTATGTTACCCTTGTGATGGTCAGTTTTATGCATCAATTTGGTTAGCCTATAGTCCCCAATTATATAATTTAACAATAAACTAGGTGTTCCTGTGAAAGTAATTTGTAGATGTGATTAAAGTCCATAATCAGGGCTTCCCTGGTGGCTCAGTGGTTAAGAATCCGCCTGCCAATGCAGGGAACATGGGTTCGAGCCCTGGTCGGGGAAGATCCCACGCCGCAGAGCAACTAAGCCCGTGTGCCACAACTACTGAGCCTGCGCTGTAGAGCCCACGCTCCTCAACAAGAAAAGCCACCGCAATGAGAAGCCCACGCACGGCAATGAAGAGTAGCCCCCGCCGCTCGCCGGAACTAGAGAAAGCCTGCACGCAGCAACAAAGACACAATGCAGCCAAAAATAAAATAAAATAAATAAATTTATTTAAAAAGTCCATAATCAGTTGATTGTAAGGAAGGGAGATTATTCTAAAATATTTATTGAATGATTATCCTAGATTATCTTGGGTGAGACTGAATCATTAAACTGAGAGGTCTTAAGAGCTAAATTGAAGCTTCCCTCAGAAAATATAAATTCCATCTGTGGATAGCAATTTCAGCTCATGCTCGTGAGTTCTATCCTCCTCTTTCTGATGTCTTGCCCTGTGGATCCCAGACATACCTTGCCTGTCCCTACAATCACCTGAGTCAATTCCTTGTAATAAATCTCTTACTATGCATCTCCTACTGGTTATGTTTGTCTGGTTGAACCTTGACTGTTAGAAAACTCTTTGGGCCTTGGAATTCTTATATCTGATAAGACATTGATATCTGGTACCCATGTTGTCTTGCTGTAGAGGCCATGCTTTTGCGAAGGCTCTTCATTTGAAGGTCAGTTTAGCCCCTTCTGACATCTCATACCATGGACTTTTTAGGAATTTTCAGTTAGATTTCATTATTCCTACATATCACTGTATCAATTACATGAAGAGTGAAACATAATATCTAATGATTCAGAATCATTAAAATGAATTTTAATTATTGTCTATATATCTTTGCTTGAGATGGTAGGGAAATGTATATTTTAGAAAAAAATTCTTCAAAAAGAGGTAAAAGGTTTACCTTCAGACACTTAAATTTTTAAAATTCTTAGGTATCTATTATACATTTGTTTCTCCAGCCTGATTCCTCTTCTAAGTGCATCAGATGTGGAGGTTTTAGTGAATAGAATACTATTGATCAAATTTGTTTTTATAGAAAGAAATACATCAAAAATAAAAACAAAGGTAGCAAAAGTTATTCATTTTTTTTCAGGCTTTCTAGTTGCCAAACATGTAATTTTGTTTGGCAAAATTACCTGAAAAAAAAAAACCAAAAAAATGAAAAACTGTTCTTTGATGGGAAAAGGTGCATAGTTCAACATGGGGAGAGCAGTGGGTCTCAGCACAGACTATACATTAGAATCACCTGGAAAGCTCCATGCCTATAGATTCTGATTTCATCAGTCTAGGCTGGGTCCTGGGCACAGTTTTCAAAGCTCCCCAGGTGATCCTCAAGTGCAGCGGGGAATGGGAACACCCAGCTAACACCTTGTTCCTTAAGTGTGGATTGTGGACTGGCAGGGTGCCTGGGCTGACATTGCAGTTTACGAGCTGTGAAAGTTAAGCCAGGCCAGGTGTGGAAGGTCTTGAATTTTGTTCCTAGGAAATTAGCTCCTCAAGGCTCCTCAAGGGCAGGCACGGGCCATTTAGCCTAGTACCATAGCCTAACGATTTTGTTAATTGCTTTTATAAATTGTAATATTTGCCCTTTAGTGCTGGTATATTACCCTTATGTTTTATGACTTGGTTTTTGAGTAACAACTGTTCTTCTGTTTTTTTCTTAGGTATGGCAAATTGTCCTTTTAAAATGTACACTTTCTCCTCTCTTATCACCTTCATAGGAACTAACCTCTGCTACTTACCAGTCTTGCTATTTGTATCCTTTCCCTCCAGCCATGCAAAGACTTTTGTGTTATTCTATCAGTATTCTAGTCAGCAACTTCAGTGAATAGGTGATAAAATTACAAAATATTTCAGGTAAAACAATCACTTGATTTTCTTGAGTTCTTTTAACCATATTTTGAAAAGAAATATGATGTCTAATAATGAATCATCCAGACACAGCAGAAGCACTCTTGGCCATTTCAGTGAAATTTGTCTCTTGAGTTTACTAATGAAAATGAATGAGGCAACTTCTGTGTTCCCACAGACTTTCCAAAACCTTTGCTACTTCTCAATAGACAGCAGCTGTAACTGAATAGAATGCTGAGATTGATGTTAGGATTAAAGGTTATGAGCTGTGAAGACAGCTGAAAACTTAGATCCACAAAGTCTATGAAAAGCTAGCTATTGAAGTGAAATTTTGTGGGGTTTTTTATTTGTTGCTTTTGTTTATTGTGTGTCCAAGGCTAATTATACTAATTAGATCAGAAGGCATAAATGGAAATTAAAGAAAAAACCACTCAGGAAAAAAAAAGCATCAGAAATTGCTTTGTTAGTTGATAAGTAAGGGGAAGGAATTGAAGAGCTGTTTCATCCTTCACCAAGTCCTGGAAGTATATGGTGTGGAAATGGAATTCTTTTGAGCAGAGGTCATATTCTGTACTCATGGTGTTATATTATCTAGGTCATTGAATTTTAGGATCAAAGATGAAGCAAAGTAAGCTCATAAAAAATAAAATGTTGTATATAAAGAATCAGAAAGTCCATTAAATGGAATGAAAATCATTTCCGAGTTGAATATTTGTTGAAAAATTTTATGAGGTGTCAGTAGTCCTACAAAAGTAAGAAACTTATTTGCTGAAGTACTTCCCAAAGCAATAATAAAAACATAACAAGGGCATGTGTATTTTGAGAAGTATCCTGTTATGGGCACAGAAGGATCTTCAACTATCACTCTCACACAGTGGCATTTTAGCCCAGTAAATGGCACAGTGAAAAGAAGTGTTGAAGAGAGAGGAATTACAGGTCAGATTCACTGGCTTCTTTTTTGAGACATTCATTTATTTATTCAGGAAATGTTTGTTTAGAACGTCCTGTGTCCCAGCACTAGGTTAGATAGGTTAGTTGGAGAGCATAGTGCTAGGATGGGGTAAACACAAGAAGTTATGAGAATGCAGAGAACCCTTACCCAGTTCTTGATTAAGGAAGTCTTTTGGAAGAAAGTAAAGTAAAATCTTAGAATATGATCAAATGGTTGAGTAGACACTAGAAGAGTGAAATGATTTAGGAGAAGAGTGTAGCATATTTAGAAGCCCCAAGGCAAGGAAAAGAATGGCAAATTCAGAGACTTCCCTGTCAGTCCAGTGGTTAAGACTCCGTGCTTCCACTGCAGGGGGCACGGGCCTGATCCCTGGTCGCGGAAATAAGATCCCACATACCACACGGCATAACCAAAAAAAGAGAACGGCAAATTCAGGTATAGCTTAAGTGTCTAGTGAGAAGGAACTCTGTGAAAAGAGGAACTTAGATATAGGCAGAAATGTGCGTATAAGGACTTTGTTAGCCGCCTTAAGGAGTACTGGCTTCATTCTGAGGTGGGAAGGAGCCAGGATAGGTTTTAAGCTTTCAGACGTGCATGATGTGTTCAGAGGTTACATTTGAAAGGCTCACTCACTGTAGTGGAGAAAACAAACTGCAGATATAAAAAATCTGCTCTTTAACCTTAATGTGACTTCTAAAATTACAATAGAATACACAATTTGATTTAACTGTATAATCTGTCAAAGCTCAGTATACTGCCAATAGCATGAATTTGTTTTTTGACTATGCTTTGAAGTTAATTGGTGTATGAGGCAGATAATAACACATCACCTTAAAAATTGCAAGTTAACAATGGTCTGGTCTGAGAGATGAAAAATTCATATATTCTTGGAATGTTATTCATGTGCTATTATATGATATTGCCATACATTTATTATGATCTTAGTGAAAATTATATGTCAACAATAATAAATACTTATCAAGTGACCACTCTGTCAGGCACTTTTCTAAGCACTTAGGCTATATCAACAAATACCCCTGTCCTCTTGGAGCTTACATTCTAATAAATGAAAATGATAAATACCATAAATAAATAAATTATGTGATAACCAGGTGCTATGAAAAAAAGAAAAAAGTAGAACAGGGTAAGAGAAATCAGGAGTTTAGGATGAGTTGCAATTTTAAATAGAATGGTAGGTCGAGCCTCATTGAGATGGTGATATTTCAGCAAAAGTTTGAAGGAAGTGAATTTGCCAAGTGGATACTGGGGAAAGGGAGTTCTAGGCAGTGGGAAGAGCCAGGGCAAAATCTCAGGGGAAAGAATGTGCTGACCATTGAGAGGCAGAATAGTGGAAGATTAAGTCTGGTGGATAGTGGGGGAGGGAGAGTTTGTGGGGTTTTGTGTGAATTTTGGCTTTTAGACTGAGTGAAGTTAAATATTTGGTTAAGTCTTAACTGGATTTACCCTGGCTGCTCTGTTGAGAATAGGCTGTAGGGGAATAAGGAAAGAAGCAGTAATGGAAGCAGAAGTAATGGTGGTAGAAAATAAATGAGGTAGATGTGGAATACATTTGGAACTCTAGTTAAACAGGATTCCCTGATGGATCGGACGTGAAGAGTGAGATAAATAGAAAAGTCATGGATGACTCCCAAAATTTTAGTTTGAGCAACTTAGAGGAATGGACTTGTCATCAACTGCAGTGGGGAAGCTGCAGATGGGGCAGGTTTGGGGGGAAATCAGGAACTAAATTTTGCACACGTTACATTTGAGATTTCTCTTAGACATCCTAATGAAAATGACAAGTAGGCAGTTGAATATATAAGACTTTGAACAAAAATGATATCTGGAGACATGCATTTGTGAGTTGTTGGCATATAGATGATATTGAAAACCATGAATCTAAATCAATTATGCATTTACACATTATAAATTGGAGTGAATAGGCTGTCATAATTGGTCAAATGATATTAAATGTTAAAATTACATAAAGTGCCTATATATAAATTTTTAATACAAAATATTGATATCTTGGCTTTTATTCTCTTGAATCTTTTAATCTAGTATTTAATCTTTCTCATGTGGAAAGATGTCTTACTGAGGAAGATTTATCATCCCAACATAAGGAAGTTGTCTAGAATACAGGTTATATAGAATTTTGAACCTGATGGGGTCCTAAGACATGTAAATATTTTTTCCATTTAATTTTAAAGTTTTTTAAAAAAAACTTGCTGCATTCTTTCATGTATGGGATCAATCTGGGGGACTATTTAAAGTGATAACACATTTACAGAAGTAGGAAATGTCAGAGAAAGTCAGGAGTTCTGGTTATGACTGATTCAAGATGCCTATGAGATATTTCACAAAAGTAGTTGGATTTCAAGAAGTTTGGATTTTGGAAGAATGTTTCAGGGTTAGATTAAAAATTTGATCATCACTAGCAGCTGATTTAAAGTAAATATTTAAAATCATGGGATTGAATGAGGTTGTCTGAGAGACTAGGAAGAAAGAAGGGTACACATTTCATAATGTCTACAAGTAATGATATTCCAAGACTCATTAAAAAAAAAGTCACATTCATGTTTCTGTGAACTGTACCTTAGAAACACCAGTTGGCTTGGTTGTCATGACTAGTTTATCTTTTCAATTTAATTGCAACTGAATTATGTAGTGATTTATATTGAATGACTTGATTCCAGTATGACCCAGTTTTTTTTTTCATCACAACTTAAGATGGACTAAAACTTGCTGATTTGGTCTGAAAAGTCATTTTGACTTAGATTTAGATTTAGATTTAAAGAACTTCAGATGCTAATGTAGACTAACACAGATACCAGCCATCTCTTTCTCTTTTTTTTATAAATTTATTTATTATTTATTTTTGGCTGTGTTGGGTCTTCGTTGCTGCACATGGGCTTTCTCTAGTTGCGGCGAGCAGGGGCTACTCTTCGTTGTGGTGCACAGGCTTCTCATTGTGGTGGCTTCTCTTGTTGCGCAGCACGGGCTCTAGGCGCTCGGACTTCAGTAGTTGTGGCACTCAGGCTTAGAAGTTGTGGTGCACAGGTTTAGTTGCTCCGCGGCATGTGGGATCTTCCCGGACCAGGGCTCGAACCCGTGTCCCCTGCATTGGCAGGCGGATTCTCAAACACTGCGCCACCAGGGAGGTCCCCAGCCGTTTCTTTCTAAAACACAAACCAAAAAAGCCACACATGTCTGTTAGTATATATCTATTTTTTACAATAACAATCATAGCTCGGAGGTGAAGGAAACCTCAGGCAGTCATTTGGTGTCATTTACCTCTTGGTAGTTTGGTGGTGTTGTGGCTGGAGATTAGGGGAGCCTTAGAGGAGAATAAATGAAAAGCTTGTGTTTTGTTGTTGTTGTTAGACAGCTTCATTACTGTTTTTTGTTACAGAAATACCCGTTATAAGAAAGTCTTTCATTACAGAAATAAAAAGAAAGAAAAAACCCTTCACCTATGACTACGTATGCTAGTCACCTTTTGTTGTAACATAAACTCCCCATTGATTTTTTTTCTTTGTTCATCCGTTCTTCTGTTTTTTAAAAAAAATTTATTTTATTGAAGTATAGTTGATTTACAATGTTGTGTTAGTTTCTGATGAACAGCAAAGTGATTCAGGTATACATATTTATATATTCTTTTTCATATTCTTTCCCATTATGGTTTATCACAGGATATGGAATATAGTTCCCTGTGCTATACAGTAGAACCTTGCTGTTTTTCCATTCTATATACAACAGTTTGCATCTGCCACCCCTTGATTTCTCGTTCATATTACATGAGGGCTGCTGGGCAGCTGAGGTTCTGCTAGGCTCTGGGTGTTTTCCCATTTCAGGATTCAGATTGAAGAAGCTTCTGTTATGACAGAGGGAGGAAGAGAAAGAGAGAGAGAAAGAGAGAGACAAACACATAGGGAACATTGAGCATACAGTTGCATTTAAAGCAAATAGGAACCATAAATCAATTTACAACACTATTGTTAACTGCTTGGTAATAAAGTTCCTCAGACTTTTTTTTCCAAAACATGTCCAAATATTTAATATGTCTTCCCAAAATAGAAGACATTATATGTTTTCCTGTATGCTTTTTCCATTTAGCAATATATCTTGGGAATGTTTACAAATTAAAACCTTCATCTCTTCTGTTTTTCTGTGTTTCCTGAAAAATACAAATTTTGCTCAGAAAAATATATTGATTTTATTACACTTGAGCATTATGCTTGATATATTTACTGTTCCAAGTATTTTGATTATCAGAGTGAAGAGGCAACACACCCTGCCCCAGATGATCAAAACTGCTGGCTCCCCTTGGTCTTGGTCTCTGTCTCTTCTCTGACACACACGCATATAGACACCATCACCTCCCAGAGTATAGCTCAGATTGCCTAAACCTTTGTTCCCATCTATCATAGTGTGAGATTAAAATATCAGCCAGATAACCCTCTCTCTTCTCAAGTATCTTTTCTGGCTGCCACCTTTAGAGACATAGCGTGGAGGCAAGTTCATGCTTAAATTCTTTTGAGGTGACTCTGACAACAGTGATCAAAAATCTCTCCAGATAAGGTGATCATATAATTTATCAACCAAACTGGGACATTTTTTAGAGTAAGAGGCAGGGCCAGGGGTAATATTAAATATTAGTTCTTTTTTTGGGCTGCATTGGGTCTTTGTTTGCTGCCTGCGGGCTTTCTCTAGTTGTGGCAAGCGGGGGCTACTCTTCGTTGCGGTGTGTAGGCTTCTCATTGCGGTGGCTTCTCTTGTTGCGGAGCACGGCCTCTCGGCGCATGGGCTTCAGTAGTTGCAGCATGCGGGCTCAGTAGTTGTGGCTCGCGGGCTCTAGAGCGCAGGCTCAGTAGTTGTGGTGCACGGGCTTAGTTGCTCCGCGGCATGTGGGATCTTCCCAGGCCAGGGCTCAAACCTGTGCCCCCTGCATTGGCAGGCGGATTCTTAACCACTGCGCCACCCGGAAAGCCCTCTCCATTCTTCTGATGTACTTTTATGGCTTGGACTCAACAAAAAATTTGGGTTTAAAAAAGTTATAGTTATAATCTTGTCTAAAAACCTGAAGCTAGTTTATCATACTTGCAAAAAAATAAATGAACTTATATGAAATGAAAAGTATGAAGTAGCATTGTAGACTAAGTGCTTTATTTTATTAAATTTAGATGCAGCTCACAAAATAAATATGCTAAGATGGAACATGAACTATTAAAATAATGGCCATGGTTGCCCCAATGATACTTCCTTACTCTGTTCCTCTAATAAAATTATTATACTAAAGTAGGTTTAAAATACCCTCTTTAATGATCATTTTGGAATACATTTAATGTGTATCAGAAGTTCAACATTAGAGTGGAAACTGTGGAGCTAAGGTATTGTGTTACAGTCCTGATTCTGACATTGATTAGCTCTATGATCTTGAAAATAAAAACATAAAAATAATCACTTTCCTGGACAATCTCCTGTTTGCCTCTCTGTATATGCCACTAATTCTCAAAATGGTCACATCAAGTAGGAATTAATCATGATGCAGGGGGCTTTGGTTACTGACAAGCTAGCTGACTAACATGTACTTTCCCCTTTCCCACCTCAGTCCTAGAGATGCTCCAGAAACGAGGGGGAGGGAGATTAATATGTCAAACCTATATAACAATTATGGAAACCCCACCGGGCAAAATAAGTTGTCTTGGCTCTTGGTAAATGGCAGCTCCAAATGGAAGAGGGCCGGCATCACAGATGAGAGAGAGTGGAGGGAGGTGTCCAGGCTCACTGTTTGCCCTGTTGCTACCGCAGGGCAGCAAAATGGCAGCAAGCTTGGCTTGGTGGTGGCCTGCGACTGTGGCATTGGGGCTTGCTGGGAAGCAGCTAGCAAGGGGAGAGGAGAGAGGTGCCAGCTGATGGGCAGCCACCTGAACTTTCTGTACTCCTCATCAGAAATTCCAGAATTCCTCCTCTGCTCCTTCCACCTCTTCACAGCCAGAGGCTGGGAGATCAAAACCCTGAACAGCCTCTCTTGAAGAAGAGTAAAGCTAAACTAGGTACTGTGCTTCTCACATTTGGTTGTATGTGCTATGTATGTTCCAGTGGTGCAGGAAGCATTAACTTTACTGAAAAAGTGGGTGTAGGGGAAAAAGACATTTTCTTCTACCTTCTAGGTTTTTCTGGCTGGTCTGTGGTTTAAATTGACATAAAACAGATTAACAGGAGAAAAATCACACAAAAGTTTAATAACGCATATGTGGGAGAGACTCAGGAAAACTGAGTAACTCACCAAATTGGCTGAAAGTCTCACCTTAAATACCATCTTGGGCTAAAGACAAAAGAGGATGTTGTGGGTAGTGGTTTGGGACTTCAGCGGGGAGGAAGGCAACTCAATGGAAGATGGAAAAGCAAATGTTTGGTAAACAAATGTTTGCTGGGTCAGCAGAGACAATGGGACACAGAGAGGAATTTTAACAAACTGCTAGGTTCCTCCCTGTCTACACGCCTAGTTCATACTATAGTTATCTATAGATCCCTTCTTAGAAAAGGTCCTCTATCTACATTCTTTTAAGCAGTCAGAGGGAAGGTCAAAGTCTTTTCCTAAGTCTTTTGGGCCTTGCTTGTTTTCAGCTTGAAATAATCCACATACCAATGAGACATTTTGGGGTGGCAAATTTTGTTCCCTTACATTGGGCTGTAAATATACCCAATAGGAATTTAAAAATAACTTGCAAGTTGCAGAAAAATATTGGTAATATTTAAATTTTCTTAAAAATGATATTGCACACACACACACACACACACACACACACACACACACACACACAAACACCTATGTATACATGTATTATGGTATAAGCATACGAAAAGACTGGAAGGTGTCTTCCAAACCACTAACTTTCATAACCTCAGGGAAGAGTGTGTGGCAAACTTGCATGTTTTCCTTTAGAAACTTCTGTATTAGTTGCCTTGGTCAAACGAGTATATATTACTATAAAATTAAAAAAAAAAAAAGCGCAGGGGCTTCCCTGGTGGTGCAGTGGTTAAGAATCCGCCTGCCAATGCAGGGGACACAGGTTCGAGCCCTGGTCTGGGAAGATCCCACATGCCGTGGAGCAACTAAGCCTGTGTGCCACAACTACTGAGCCTGCGGTCTAGAGCCTGCGAGCCACAACTACTGAGTCCACATGCCACAACTACTGAGCCTGCGCTCTAGAGCCCGTGAACCACAGCTACTGAGCCCACATGCCACAACTACTGAAGCCCACGTGCCTAGAGCCCGTGCCCCACGACAAGAGAAGCCACTGCAATGAGAAGCCCGCACACCGCAACGAAGAGTAGCCCCTGCTCGCCGCAACTAGAGAAAAGCCCGTGTGCAGCAACGAAGACCCAACACAGCCACAAATAAATAAATAAATTTATTTAAAAGAAAAAAAGCTCATAATATTAAAAATTCCATGTTATTTTTTGTAACAGCTTTGTGGAGGTACAATTTACAAACTGTATAATTCATCCATTTAATGTGTACAATTCAGTGATTTTTAATACATTCAGAGATGTGCAGCAACCACCACAATCAATTTTAGAATACTTTAATCACCCCAAAAAAGAAATCCTGTGTCCTTGGGCTGTAATCTCCCTATACCCCCATTCCCCCCAGCCTGAGGCAACCACTCATTTACTTTCTGTCTTAAAGATTTGCCTGTTTTGGACAGTTCATCTGAATGGATGGGATCATATTATATGTGGTCCTTTATGTCTGGCTTCTTTCCCTTGGCGTTATATTTTCAAGGTTCATTCATATTGTAGTGTGTACCAATACTTAATTACTTTTTATTCTGTTGCACAGATATACCACATTTTCTTTATCCACTAATCGGTTAAGGGATATTGTGTTGTTTCCACTTTTTGGTTATTATGAATAATGCTGCTATGAGCACTTGTATAATAGTTTTTTTATAGACATATGTTTTCAGTTGTCTTGGGTAGATACCTAGGAATGGAATTGCTGGGTCCTATGGTAACTCTATGTTTAACCATTTGAGGAACTCGTAGACTGTTTTCCAAAGTGGCTGCAGAATTTTATATTTCCACCTGCAATGTATGAAGATTCAAATTTCTCCACATCCTCTCCCAACACTTGTTATTATCTGTATGTTTTATTATAACCAAACTAGTGGGTGTGAAGTGGTATGTCATTGTGCTTTTGATTAGCAATAATTAATATCTGATAACTAACACCTGGTAACTAATGACCCCATTTTAATTTTAATCAAACTTCAATGTAATATTCAGGTTTATGAAGAATTCACAAGAATTTTCAAGATTAAAAAAATTTGTATTTGAGATAAGACGTTTTGGGGTGATCAACCATGTCTCCTAGGGGTATGTCTTTACTGTTCTTCACCATTGGGGTCACTGCAGTGAACAAGTATGAGACACAATAAGTATATGAACTCCAGTGACAGCATATTACATATCCTGAGATCCCACCAAAATATTTATTTCCTACTCCAAAGCATTTATTTTCCTGTTTGTGTTAAAGAAATACTTACCTCAGATTCTTCCTTCAAATTGGAATGTCCTTCCCCTCAGTTCCACAGACCTAACATCCTCTAAGCTCCAACCTGCATTTTTTTTTTTAACATCTTTATTGGAGTATAATTGCTTTACAATGGTGTGTTAGTTTCTGCCGTATAACAAAGTGAATCAGCTATACATGTACATATATCCCCATGTCTCCTGCCTCTTGCGTCTCCCTCCCACCCTCCCTATCCCACCCCTCTAGGTGGTCACAAAGCACGAGCTGATCTCCCTGTGCTATGCGGCTGCTTCCCACTAGCTATCTGTTTTACATTTGGTAGTGTATATATGTCCATGCCACTCTCTCACTTCGTCCCAGCTTACCCTTCCCCCTCCCCGTGTCCTCAAGTCCATTCTCTACGTCTGTGTCTTTATTTCTGTCCTGCCCCTAGGTTCTTCAGAACCTTTTTTTTTTTTTTAGATTCCACATGTATGTGTTAGCATACAGTATTTGTTTTTCTCTTTCTGACTTACTTCAGTCTTACGATAGACTCTAGGTCCATCCACCTCACTACAAATAACTCAATTTCGTTTCTTTTTATGGCTGAGTAATATACCGTTTTATATATGTGCCACATCTGCTTTATCCATTCATCTGTCAAAGGACACGTACAACCTGCATTTTTTTCTCAGAGCTCTGATAATAGTTTACCTCTGCTTCTCTAAATAGCACTTAGTCACTTTTTATCTTAAATTACAGTTTAGTTTTGAATCTCTTTTGTGTTTCTGATCATGTTCAATTTCCCACTAGAGTTTGGCTCTTGGAATTTGAAGACAGGCAGGTCCCACGTTTTTGTTTGTTTTAATTTTTGTATCCTCCACAAATGACTGAAATGTACAGTGTTCTATTTTCAGTTTTCTGATGTATGTCATTTACAGCAGTGGATAATCCTAACATTATATATTAATATATATGATGATGTGATGAAATTTTCCTCTCAACATAACCTGTGCAAGGTCATTCCATACTTTTATAACAACACTATTTTCATTCATCAGAACTTGACATTTATATATGTAGCTTTAATAAATACCAGCATTAACACAAATGGAAGAGAATGTTTATATCTACCACTGTCAAGAAGCAGAGAGGAAAATACTTATGGTATACCCACGATATCCTTACTCTTTGTGTTATTCCTGTAAGGAAAAGGCCATGGGGTCATCTGGTGTTACCTTTTCTTTTTCCTCTTTCAGTGGCAACCGGGTTTCATCCATCATGCTGGAAACTGCTTAGCACATTTAATGCATCATCTCCTAGGCCTGAAGAGGGCAACTGGCTGTTTCTTCTTTTCGCCACAAACATGTCTACTTTTTTTTGTATTTTGCACTTCTTTTTCTTTTCCTTTAGAGTTTTTGGATGTAACTCCATGTGGATTTTCTGTCTCAGGTGGCAGAGTCTGGGATGCATTCATCAGTATTAGCAGAGGGATTACTGATCTTGACATTCTCCTGGTACTTAGAGTGTACGATTGTCCAAACGTGTCCTTTGATGAAGTCTTAAACACACCACGTATTCAGAAGATATTTTAGACCCTCACACTCTTCTAGGATGTGTTATGCTTTCCTTGACATGTCCTTTTATTGACTAAAATAGTTTATTCATTAGCTTCAGTTTATAGGTTCTAATGAAAAATATACTTTAGACTCCTTGTTTTAAGGAAAACAATACGGTCTTTGCTGTTGAAATGGGCAATGGTCCATTTCACGTCTCAAACAGAATTTCTTCAGCGTAAGTAATTTCACTTGGATTTATTCCCATGTGAATGTAGGAGTTTTCCCTCTCATTATTGTTTGGGCTCCTCCTAACCAAAATTTTGATCTAACTTTGACAATTAATTAACTTCTAGATACTGAATCCTGCAATTCAGAAAGTAATTCCATCTCTTGAGTCAAAATTCTATTCAGGCCTTTTCTACATCATTATCAAACTTAATCTGCTTTCTCATCTTTTCTGTTGTTGGCTCTTTTCCTACTGAAAACTTCATTTTCCTGTCACACTGTTTTAGGGGGTAATTTACATCTTCTATTAATTTTCCTAAGGCTAATTTATCATGGGGCTTCTGGACTTTCTGTTTGCTAGATCCATTTTTGCATGTTCTTTTGCAGTCTTCGTGAATTAATCTATATTTGAGCCCTTTCATCATCATCCTTTCTATCACGAACGTCAAATGAGAGTAGACATATTCATCTGCTCTTACATTAATGCCAGGAAATTTTGCTGTAACTAGTTTAGTACTCTCAAAATAATTTTTCATATCTGTGTCACACCTCAAAACTTTCATGAGCTCCTTCCACTAGTAAATGGAAGCTATATATTATTTTTTATCGTTCTTTTTCCACTTTCTTGGTTATAATCTCAGGTGCTTTAAAGTAGTATTTGTACTGGGTTAGTAAACCATATCACAAAGGACATGCAATGTAAATAGGAGGATTTATCTTGCTTCATCTTCCATTTCCAAGGGGCATTTAGCCACACATTTACCACAGTCATCTAGCAATCTTTTTGCTCCTCTGATTCTCTCAGTTGTCTTTTTTGACTTTTCCAAACCCACATCACTGAACTTGACCAAGAGTTAGCATTTATTGCTTCCATTTCACTTGGCCAACTCTTGGTAAGCATCAACCATCAGGATAGGCCTCAGAAGAAAGTGGAAATATCTGCCCCTCCTTCCCCTGCCCAAGGGAATATTTACTTCCTGGTGGTCCCCTTCTTGGGGCTGCCAGGTTTAGCAAATGAAAGCATAGGATGCCTGGGTAAATTTGAAGTTCAGATAAATGACAATTTTTTAGTATATTTCAAATATTATATGGTTATCTGAAATTCAGATTTAACTGGGGATCATGCACCTGCATCTTCCTTCTCTATGACTTGAGTTCCAGCATGGTGGGCCTCACGGTATTGTGTTTGGGTTATGATTAGGACTGACCAATGCATTTTCTCCTCTCATAATCTAAGGGTAATTTAGAATTGAAGACTCTGACTGTGTATTAGTTTCCTGGGGCAGACATAACAAAGTACTACAAACAGGGTAGCTTAGGACAGCAGAAATTTTTTATTTTTTTATTTTTAAAATTTTATTTATTTATTTATTGGCTGTGTTGGGTCTTCGTTGCTGCGCAGGGCTTTCTCTAGTTGCAGCGAGTGGGGGCTACTCTTTGTTGCAGTGCACAGGCTTCTCATTGTGGTGGCTTCTCTTGTTGCAGAGCACGGGCTCTAGGCACGTGGGCTCAGTAGTTGTGACTTACAGGCTCAGTAGCAGTGGCTCACGGGCTCTAGAGCGCAGGCTTAGTAGTTGTGGCGCACGGGCTTAGTTGCTCCGTGGCACGTGGGATCTTCCCGGACCAGGGCACGAACCCATGTCCCCTGCACTGGCAGGCAGATTCTTAAACACTGAGCCACCAGGGAAGTTCCCAGCAGAAATTTTTTATCTCATTGTTCTGGAAGCCAGAAGTTCAAGATCTAGGTGTCTGCAGGACCATGCTCCCTCTGATGGTCTTAGAGAAGGATCTGTTCTAGGACTCTCCCAGTTCTGGTAGTTCTTTGGCTTGAGGTAGCACAGCTCTAGTCTTCACGTGGAGTGTGCATGTCTGTCTCTTCACATAACATTATTTTAAAAAAAAGACACCAGTTATATTGGAGTAGGGGCCCATCCTCCTAAAGTATGACCTCATCTTAACTAATTATCAATACATCAGCAATGATCCTATTTCCAAAAAAGATCACATTCTGAGGTCCTGGGGTTAGGACTTCAACATATCCTTTCGAGGGACATAGTTCCACCCATAGCAGATTAGGAGAGATTCTGTTAAAAACTCAAATCAATATTGTTTACACACTGAGACAAGACAGAAGTCCAGAGACCTAAACATGTCCATGTAAGTTAAAGACAAGCAAACGGGAACATTTTTGTATAGAGTTTTCTTTCTTGAAACTTGGAACACATAATTAGTCAACAATAGGATGTTGCAGCTATACAAAAAGTATAGAGCTGAGAAGTTTTAATGATATGGAAAATATTCATATTATGTTAAATGAATAAAGTTTATATGATTATATTAATTTATTCAATTAAAATATTTTCTGGCCTCTCAACAGCGTGCTGAAGGTTCAGTCACTCAATCCGCACATGAGCTTGTAGTCTATAAGGCAAAAACTAAACTGATAATTACTCAAATTATTAATTTGCTACAACTGTAACTAAAATTGCTGTGTTAAAGAAAATTAGAGTGTAATAAAAATATATGTACTTTTGGAGGATTAGAGGCCAAAGTATCTCTGGTATTTTCATATGAAAATAAAAACTAGAGCTATTTCCATTTTGGAAACATACATTAGAACATGAATTTATTTATGTAATAAGATGAATGGTGTATATATAAGATATGGCTTCTTGCTTCACAAGCTTTGGGTACAGTATATTCATTTAAAAAAGTCCCAATTAATTATTTAAGCATCCCAGGCTTTGAGTGGCTTCTCGTGGTACTAAGCATAAAATCTAAGCTCCTTGCTTTGGCTTGTAAATTCTCACTTTCTAGTACTTGTCTCCATCTTCAAACTAATCTCCTATCACAGTCCTTCCACTCTCTTATAGCTTGCTTCTTTACAGCCACACTGATTTTCTTTCTATTCCTCGAATATGCCAAGTTTGTTCTGGCCACAGGGCCTTTGCACTTAATGCTTTTTCTATGTACAAAGCTGTTCACCCAGATCTTGGATAAGGCAAACCTTCTGCTCTTCATTTTAGTAGGCATTCCTGACAATTTAGATAGCACTCTATGCCAAACCCAATCCTGTTGTATTGTATTTTATTGGTTTTGGAACAGTTTCAGTTTCTGAAATCATCTAATTTTAAAAATCCACCTACCGATGCAGGGGACACGGGTTCGTGCCCTGGTCTGGGACGATCCCACATGCCGCGGAACGGCTAGGCCCGTGAGCCATGGCCGCTGAGCCTGCGCGTCCGGAGCCTGTGCTCCGCAACGGGAGAGGCCACAACAGTGAGAGGCCCGCGCACCGCAAAAAAATTAAATAAATAAAAATCAATTATCTACTTGCTATCTCTCTCCAACAGAATGGTAGCTCCATGACAGCCAGCCTCGGGAAATATAATTAGGTAGGGGAGCACATTTTCCAAAAGTTGTACCTCTTCAACACATTTAAGGTATTAAGCTGGCATAATGTTCAAGACTCTGATGAAAGTAAGAGAAGCAGTGAGAAAATAAGACCAGAAATAGGTCAAGAAGATAGAAGAGTGGTCTCTCATCAACAATGACCTAGGTCCTGCCACACTTAACATCCCAGATTAGAACCTGGCTATGCTCTGTCTTAATTTTGTTGACTGAGGGAAGGAAGGAAGGAAGGAAGGGAGGGAGGGAAGAAGGAAGGAAGGAGGGAAGGAGGGAAGGAAGGAAGGAAGGAAGGAAGGAAGGAAAGCAGGCTCTCAGGGCAATAAGTTCAATATTTTCATCCTGAAATCGTCACCCCATTCTCAAATCATTCTAGAACGCTTTATGCTTCCTCTGTCTGAATGAGCTAGTACTGCTTCTAATACCATGAGGATCTACAGAGAGAGCTGACAACATCCTTCTATATTGAACAAGCCACTGTTCTGCTGTAAGAACTAATCCTAAAAATAATATCTCTGTCTAGGAATTAAGATAGCATTTATTTCAAGTCACTGTTTTGGCCTAATTTATAGTCTTTGCTCAGGAGACTTTTGTCGATCAAACAGAGACAAGAGAAGTTTTAAGGGGAGCAGAAGAGGGGCTTTGAACATGCTGTGTTTACAGTCTGACAAATGCTCCTGCATACATCCCCCAAATCTGTTTGATTTCCTTCCCTTTTCCTCACTCACTGAAACCTAAATATTTAATGTGCGAGTGTCTGTTCAGATAAAAGTGGCTCAGTGCCAGCTCTGGGTTAGTACTTTGCCTGAGGACACGAACAATTACAAACTATGGAGAGTTATGTATATCCAGTGTTGTTAGTATCAGCTGTAATAATCAATGGAATTTTTGTTTTATTCTCATACTTAAACCAGCATCTGCTCTATCCTTGTAACAAAAATGAATGGGTTTTTGAAATTCTATTTTATTATCTATTCAGCTTTGTGTTTGAAGATCAATATTGTTGCATACTTGATTGCGTTTCTTCCTTACCAGTCAGTTTTCCCCATAGGCTCTTTTTAATTTGCTGAAATTAACTGCAATCAGGGCTTCTTATTCTTGTCTATAAAGCCACATTTAAATTAAAAATGAGTTCTTCTCCAAAGTAGTTTACTGCTTCTGGCTATGTTCTACTCACTATAAACACACACACACACACACACACACACACACACACACGCCCAGGCAAACAAACCCAAAAGCAATTAAAATGAGAAAAGTATATCATAGTATATTTTATAAACATAAACATTTTATAAACTCAGGAAATTTTACATTTAAATGTGTGAAAGTTGAGTGAATGAAGATTTACATGGGTCTAATGTAATTGCATTCTGATGTTGCTGCATGAGGAATCTCTATTGTATTTATGTGTCAGCTTGTTGTATTTTTATTTAACTTAAAACTAAAGTAAAAGAAAGGAAATATTCAGTATTTTAATTTCAATATTTAGTCTTCCAATTTCAGTCCACACCTCACTTAGATATATAAAATGACTTTCTTCCTTATTTAAGTTCAACAGTAGGAAGTTTTACTAAGAAACTCTATTATAGAAGGTTCTGATTGCTAAATTCAAAATATTCCTTCACCTTTTGTAGCATAGACTCTTCCCTCTGCTGCTAAGTTTTCAGTCTGATCAATGTCTAACCAATTATGTTCTAAATATGTTTAAAAATTTACATTGGAAACATTTAACCTTTTCAACATTTACATTATCTGAAGATATTTATTCGACAGTATGCTTTGCCTGTGGCTAGCCATAATTCACTTCCAAACACTAATATGAGATTCGAACATATTTCTTTTTTATTTAAGTTTAATTCTAGGAGCAAATGTGCAGATTTCCTCTACATTTCAACATACATATTAACCTTTGTTTATAAATCAGAGACTAGAAATGTCAGCTTCAAACAATAATCTTTTATGAGTAAGCAAAAACAGAGGTTAGAAAAGGAAATTGCATGCAAGAGTAAGGAAGCGATTCACTACCATAAACAATATGAGAGCAAATTGTATTTGTTACTCTTTTGTGCCTTTTTCTTCCCTTTTCTTTTCAATCTTAAGCATAAGAATAAATTGCAATTGTTCCAGTTTTAGTAATCCTTTTGAAAGCTTTTGTCAAAAGCATGGTGTCAACCATCCTTTAGAAAAGGTCCTTAAAAAAAATCAATTAGAATACCAATGAGACTGGTATTCATAGAATCAGGTGACATGCAACTCACTAGATTTTAGGAATTCTTTTTACTGTTGACACTTATTTACCCAACATTGTAGAGGATCTTTTGAGGTGATAACCATTTTATGGCTAGTCGCTTACATTGATCATCATGAGATGCTACTCCTGGTCCTTAATTTGCCATCCATTTTGATAAGTCTTCTTTCTATAAGTGTAGTTAACAAAATCATACCAAAATGCCAAGATCCTATATACAAGTATAAGGCAGTTTTATAACAATAGTTATTGCTAACATGTATTGAGCACTACGTAATTTCATTTACTTCTCTTAACTGCTCTGTGACAGGGATTCCTGTGTTTCATTTAATGACTACAGAGAGGTTAAATTAACTTTGTCCTGGGTCTTTTACATAAAGAGAGAGATGTTGAAATTTGAAATCAGACTGTCAGTAGGCTTAAGCACTAGGCTATACCTACTTCAAGTGATGACTAAATGAAATATACTGTTTCCTTAGGCTAACTTCATAGTTCCTTGCTCATGGTAGTTGGTACATAAATATTTGCTGACTGTATAATGAGGATGAAAATAATTTAAAAAATTTTTTAAAAATTTATTTATTTTATTTATTTTTATTTTTGGCTGTGTCAGGTCTTCGTTGCTGCATGCAGGCTTTCTCTAGTTTTGGTGAGCAGGGGCTACTCTTCATTGTGGTGCGCGGGCTTCTCATTGCGGTGTCTTATCTTGTGGAGCACAGGCTCTAGGTGCGTGGGCTTCAGTGGTTGTGACACATGGGCTCAGTAGTTGTGGCTCGCGGGCTCTAGAGCACAAGCACAGTAGTTGTGGTGCATGGGCTTAGTTGCTCCATGGCATGTGGGATCTTCCTGGACCAGGGCTCGAACCCGTGTCCCCTGCGTTGGCAGACGAATTCTTAACCACTGCGCCACCAGGGAAGCCTGAAAAAGCTAAATTTTTATATAGGGGCAAAGCTTGGCACCCAAGTTTCAATCTGTCACTTGTCAGCTATATAACATTGCACATGTGAACTAACCTAATGGAGCTTTGGTTTATTCATATATAAATTGGCATATCAGTACTTGTTAATAGTCAGATTTAATCACTGCCAATTCAAACTCTTGCAAATACTTACTTTTACATCTTTTTTTCCCCTAGAAGATAATGATCTCTTACAGGATATAAACTATCTTATTTATCTACATAATTTAGAATCTAGGCAGTGTTTGACACATGGCAGGCACTTCCTATAGCTACTAATTGAGTTAAGAGTTTAAGTAATTTTGTTTACCTAAATTCATCTATGTTTAATTTGCATGTCTTATCTTATGATTACTCTAAATGTGTTTCGCTTTTCACCAACCTGTGAGGTAAAGCACAGGTTTAATATACCTGACACTATATTGTCTATGCTATTAAAATTCTTATGTTTCTAGTCTGTAGATCGAAAGGGCATAGCCCATTACTCAAGATATATCTTCTATATAAAAGATAGGAAAGAATAACAGGACATTTTATGAAAGCTTTCAGTCATATTCTTTCTTGTCACCTTACTTTTCACCCCATAAAACCAATAGATATCTATTTCCATGCCTTTAAGTTGTTAATATCTAATGGCTGTTATAAAAGTGGTGACAAGAGGTAAGAGAACAAACACTGGATAGCTGAATTTAAATAAAAAAATGTTTTTGCTAAGTAAAAAAACCCAATAGGCAAGTCATTCGTTCACGTATAATGCCAGGCATCATAACCTTGTTTCACGTTGAAATTTTAAAGCAATTCCTTTCCACCAGGAATAGGTGCATCAGTGAGCCCGAAGACATGGCACATTTTAAAAATGACTATCACTGTTGGTTGCCATTCTTATTTACTTGGAAATTCTGAGTTTATCTAGAAGAACATTATCGTTGCAACCTTGTTTGGTTTGGAGTTTCTGGTAAAACAAACAAACAAAGAATCAATGAAGAGAAGGAAAAAGAGCAAGGAAGGAAGGAAAGAAGGATAGGCCATTTATTATAGTCTCATTTGATGAGGCTTAAAATAAGTAATCTCAGTGTGTGTCTTTACAGTGGTGGATTCGAACACTCACAAACACTTGAATACCTCCCTACTTCATTCTCTCCACCTCATCCACACGCTAGTTCAGTCTCTCATCTTCCCTTCGGAAAATTCTTAGAACTTCTGGCTTGCATTCTTGCCTTCAGTATTTCTTTCTTCCAATCCCTGCTCCTCATTACTGCGAAAGTTATTTTGCTGAAAACCTGTCTCTTTAAGGCTTTATGTGGGACTTCCCTGGTGGTCCAGTGGTTAAGACTCCACGCTTCCACTGGAGGGCACGGGTTCAATCCCTGTTCTGGGAACTAAGATCCTGCATGCTGCGTGGTGCGACCAAGAAAAAAAAAAAAGCTTTATGTGATTGTGGGTTGTAATTGCTCTGATTTCATCTCCCACTGCCCTCCCCTTTGTTCACTTTGTTCTAGCCTTATAGACTGCTGCCCGAACACGCCAAGCAAGCTGTCACCTCAGGGTCCTGTCACTTACTATTCTCTCTCCAGGGAAAACTCTGCCCCTAGATAAACATGTGACTTGCTATCCAATTTTTTTTTAGAGCTCTATGCAAAGTTGCTTCACTGGAGAGGCCTTCTCTGCCCACCTTACACATCAGGGGTTGTGATCTATGGCCCACAGGCCAAATTTGCTCTTTGCCTCTTTTTGGATGGCCTGTGAGCTAAGAACGGTGTGATAGTTTTAATTGGTTGGAAAAAATAAAAATCAGAACAATAGTTTGTGACACATGGAAATTATGTGAAATTCAAATTTCCATGTTCATAAATAAATTTCTATTGGAACATAATCACACTCAATTCATTTACTTACTGTCTATGGCTACTTTTGTGCTATAATGGCAGAGTTGACACAAACCATATGGCTGCAAAGCCTGATACTGTATTTATTATCTGTCTCTTTATAGAAAATGCTTGCTGACCTCAGCTCTATGTATTATCATCTCCCCCACACCAGCCCATCCCTCTCTAACTCCTTTTCCTACTTTGCTTTTGTTCATAGCACTTATCACCATGCTATTAAGTAAATGTTTTAATTCAAATACAGTATACAGAAAAATGAAAAGATTATATGGGTTACCAGATCTGCTACCCAGACTAAGACATAGAATGTTACAGCCTCCAGAAGACTTGCAGAAATCCCCACTCATTCTCTTCCCCCAACGTAACAACTGTTCTGTTTTGTAACACCATAGATTAATTTTGCTTCTTTATGATCTTTATATAAGTGAGATCATACCATTTATAATTTTTGTGTTTGGCACTTTTCACTCAGGATTACATCTGTGAGATTTATTTATTTATTTTTGTGTAGCAGTAGTTCATTCAATTTAATTACTTATATTATTCCATTGTATAAATAAACCGCAGTTTTAAAAAATCCATTTTACTATCAATGGACATTTTTATTGCATCCGGTTTTGAACTATTACACATAGTGCTACCATGAACATTATGGTGCATGTCTTCTGGTGCACAGATGTATGCAGTTCTGTTGACTGTATACCTAGAGGTGGAAGTGTTAAATTATAGAGTATGCACATCAGCTTTGGTAGATACTGCCAACCAGTTTTCCAGAGTGACTGTACCAATTTCCACTCTCACTAGAAATATGTAAGTGTTCCAGTTGTCCCACATGTTTGTCAACACTTAATATTCTCTATTTTTAAGCTTTAGTCATTCTGTCTGATTCTTCCTACTAGAATGTGACTTTTATGACAGCAGGGATTTTATCTATTTAGTTAATTATCATTTCCACAAGTGCTTGAAACTTGTGTTTCAACTAATGTTGAATGAATGAATGCTTGAATGGTAAGGCTGTCGGCAAAAAGGCAAACTTCATCCCCTAGGTCTAAGGTTTTTTATTTACTGGCATTAACTTACCCTACTCTGAATTGCCACGATGTTTGTCTATATCTTTGCAATGACATTTAAATATTTATTAGCTATATATTTTTGATGTACATTTCTTATTCTTCCTGTTAGAACCAGGGTTTCTCAATCTTGACACTAGTGGCATTTTTGGGCTGGATAAATTCTTGGTTGTGAAGGACTGTCCTGTGCATTGTAAAATGTTTAGCAGCATCCATTGGCCTCTACACACTAGATGCCAGTAGCACTGCCTCCCCAACTTCACCTTACATCTCCGTAGTAGTGACAACCAAAAATGTCTCTAGACATTGCCGGATGTCCCTGGAAGGCAAATTCGTTCTCGATTGAGAACCAGTAAGCTAGATAATAAGCTACATAAGAATAAATGTATTAACTTTCCCTCTTCCCACGTTTAGCACAGTTTTACCCATAGTAAATGCTTCAACTATTGAAGATTTATTCAGTTGCCTCCTGGCAGTATATCAAAATCACCTGGAAAGCTTTAAAGGAATACAGGTTCATAGAATCAACCCATACATACCCTACTGAATCCAAGCCTATGGGATAGGGTTGAGGAATCTGTGAATGTGAAAAGCTTTCAGGTCATTCCAAGGAGCAGATTAGCCTGAGAATGACTACTACTTATGCATCACATTTTTTAATTGACAAGTAATTCAAACTGAGTATCAGGTCATACTGTACATCTACATGTAGATAAAAATTTTAATAAATACAGATATATGTTTCATACTATTAATTTATTATCTGAAAATCATATTCAATTCAATCTAAGCAGTCTGTAATACTTACATTTAAGTGTTCTTATTCCTAATAAGGCCTTTACTTTGTTTTGAAACATATCTGCAATTGCAATTATTTTTTATGCTTCCAGCTTTCTGTGAGAAATACGAGAGAAAAATTTTGTTAATTATACAATGTTTACATTGTTATATTCACCTTTTGGGGTAAAAATCTTAATAGTAATCAGAGCAGATGGCAATGAAGAAGAAATAGTGACTTCTTCAGAAATAAAAGAAGGAAGTAATTTTTATATGCCTCTCCTTCTTGACTTGGAATTGTAAAAATCAACAATATAAAGCATAAAAGAGGTTGTATTTTGCAACTACATTTTTTCAAGTGATGTATACATTGGACTGATGTATACATAAAAATTACATTTTTATGCAATGGAAAGGCAATTTTTATATTTAACTTTTAGTTTTTATTGATTCTGGTATAGTTTATTGTCAGGCTTCTGTATATTTTCTTAGATTTACTAAGTAAAAAGAAATATATTTTGACTTACTGTCACAAGCTACAATATTGATAGTATAATGCAAATTTTCTTTATAAAAATTCTGGAGCATCTGAAAGCAGTTACCTGAAAGGTGAAGTAAGGTAACTATTCATTTTCTGTTTTTCTGTTTCCTCAATATTTCCTTTGTTTGGGTCCCTTCCTTAGGGGTCATTGCCACACAAGCACAAAACAACCCTGAATGATGATTAAATTATGGCTCTCTTTCATTGTGTACATTTAATTTATTGCCAGCTGGAATTGAATTTTAAGCCTATTATTGAAACATTTCAACTTAAAAAAAAAATCATCTGTGCTATATGCTTCTGGTTCCCTCCCCAACATGTATTCTCTCCTTCTTCCTTATGACCATAACTTGATATTTTTCAGAGTGATAATGAAAAATATTAAGGTAAGGTAAGGTAAACAAACAAACAAAAAAACCCCTACATATCCTTTGCAGCTATAAGTGACCATGTGACACAGTTCTGACCAATAACATAGGAGCAGAAGTCACCGAGCAGGATTTCTAGGTGAGCTCTTCTTTCACTGACATGTGCTTTTTTTCCCTTTGCCCTTACTTCAAGCTATCCATAGCTTGAAGGTAAACAGCCATCTTTCAACAATGAGGTAAAAAATCATGAGAACAAAAGGCACATGATAACTCTAACTCAACAGGAAGAGAGAAAAATGTGGGTTCTTGAAAACATCATGATGCATTTGAACTAGCCTGTTATATGAGAAAATAAAACTGTTACTCAAGCCCCTTTTCACTGTGCTTTCCGTTAGTTCCACTGAACCAATTCCTAGCTGATAAACCATCCTGGTACCATAACCTTATGACAGGCCTTGTTCTTGCCTCACCTCGTCTTTTTGGAAACCTCCTTTCTCCTTATTCTTGAACCTCAAGCAGTTTTCTTTTTAATGAATTTTTATTGAAGTATAGTTGCCTTATAGTGTTTTGTCAAGCAGTTTCTATATTCATTCTATACTTAGCAGCATTATTGCCAGAATTGTCAATTTCACTAACCGCCTTGCCTAGGTAATTTCTACAAGGCTTAATTTGGGTCTTCTGTTATATTCTACATACTCTGTTTCAGGAATCTAGTTATATTTCAAAATGTTTCCATTATTTGCTCATGCTTAATCCTGCAAAAGTGTGGTGATCTTTGGCTATCTGCCTTTATTGAAGAGTGGAGCCCTAAAAGATTGATTAGAAATTATTGGCACAAACTTCACATCAACTTGGGCTTCATTCTAGTTTAAAATAGGCTAGGCTGTTTCTCTGGAGATCCCCTAGTGCTGATATTTTTATGTTCTTTTTCTTGGTTTTTTCAAATTCCCAGAAATAACCCCCCTATTTCCTGCATGGAAGATGTAAGTCTGCTGCCAGTATTTTAGGAGCCAAAGGGGAAAGGCTGAGTACTCTTAATATTCAGTTTGTAAACTTTTACTTCTCTTTTTTCTACGATGTTGCCCACCTCTTCTTGGTGTCTCCCATTGAAGAGATTCTGTTTTCCCTGTGCCAGAAAACACACTCCAGTCTTCTCCCAGCATGGAGAACAGTTGGTTGCCTGGCTGGCTGGCTGGTGAGGGGGTGAGGATCGTCCTAGGGGAATTTCTACCTGGTCCTTAAGCAGCTTTTCATTCTATTACCACCAGTTTCTGGGGCTATGTAGGTTTTCTGCTATAAATCATGTTGCTTCCTTGCTCTCCTCGTCACCAGCCTTGATTTGAGCTTTTACAGTTCTCGTATTCTGTTATGACTCATTCATTTGCTTTCTTCTTCCAATATTTTGCTGTACTGTCTTCTCTTGATATTTTTGCCCGTATGCATTTATGCCTTAAAACAAAACAAAACAAAGCAAACGCCTTTACATTGTTTTTGTGCACACTGAAGAGGAAGCAGAGGTTAGTACATATTTCCAACGTCTCATCTTTAACCAGGAAATTATTCTTTCTTTCCAAATATTTATTATTAATATAACAGAAATATTCATTGTTCTAAATGGTGAAACATTTAAAAACTGATGGTTAACATTATTGTATTTCTTTTGAATCTATTTTCCCTGCATATATATTTAATACCAATTTAAATGTTTAATATTTACATTTATGATCTATAATTACATGTTATATAAATGTAAACTATATGAAATAACATATTATATATAAATGCTTAATACATGTATATTTAAGTAAATTACCATAAGCTTTGTAGCCTTTTTAAAATTTATTATTATATCATGAGCATTGACTCATACAGTATTAATTGGAACATGATTTTTAACGGCCATCCGATATTTGATCTTGTAAATGAATACAGTTTCTTTAAAGTATTTACTGTTGGTCACTAAGATCGCTTTCTGGAATTTAGTTTGTTTTAGATGGGCATCGTGCTCCCATCTCTGTTCTCCTCCACAAGGGGTACACTTACTTTCATCAAACTCCCACGATGTGGAGGAGTTCCTTGACCTCTGTTTACTGACAGAGGAGTATTGCTAAACCAGCTCTGGAAGATCCTTCAAAAATACTCAAGAAAATCCTTGAGGAGCAGAGCAACAGTTGCTGGAATCTCTCACTGTGAGGGCTGTTGCTGCTGTTGCTACTGCTGCATTGTGTGTGTGTGTGTGTGTGTGTGTGTGTGTTTTATGGTTGGAGAGAGCAATAAAAATTCCTTCTTTTTTTTAAACTCACATGGGCCACCCAGCATGCATGGACTTTTCCACTGTCCATGGGGTAGTGTGGGCAAGCTAACGGTTATATAAATACCGTTTCTTTGACATTCCTGTGGCATACAAATTGAGTTTGAGACCACTATTGGGTTTGAGACTGGACTGTCCATGACTGTAAACCATGTACATACATACTGACTTAATTTGTTTCATGGGTTTTGATTCGATTCTAAATGTACAGTGGCAGTACCTGATTTTCTGAGAATCATGATTTATTTTTTTCAAAACACATGTCTATGAAAAGTTTAATTTCCAACAAGACCCCATACTCCATTCCCATTACTGCAAATGCCCAGTAAACTATATGGCATGATGGTGAGCACTTCTTGAGTTTGAAGACCAGTTCTGCTGCCGAGGTGTTGTTGAAACTTTGAGCTGAAGGTCAAATCATTTAACCAGAATGAAGTTGTCTTTTCTAAGTTTCACTTTTCTCGTGTAAAAATTAAAATATACCTCTCCTCTTTACCATCAGAGGATTTGATAACAAGGTCAAATGAGATCATTTCAAGTTGCAGAAGTCCAGAGTCTTGAAAATGGTTTTCTCCTCATTTCTCTACCTTAAATGCCGATTCCTTTGTAACAAATGCCTCTCTATGCTTCCACAGCATTTTTCTCAGGTGCAGACAGGATTATCTCATGATATGTTTGCCTTTTCCTCTAGAGTCTGTACTGTGAGCTCCCTGAGGGCGGGGATTTTGTGTCTTAAGTCTCTGGCATCTAGTAGAGTGCCTGATATGCAATAGGTCTCAGTTAATGATAGTGAATTGAGTCAAGTGGGGAATGCTTTGAGAAGGGCTTTACAAATATAAGGTACTTTGTAATAATATCTTCTGTGTAGGGCTCTGCATTGTACAAAGTTCTTTCACATATATTATTTATTTGATCTTGATCTTCCTGGTGGTCATGTGAAGGCAGTTATTAATATCTTTATTTTGCAGACAGAATTTAGAGTAAGATAGGTTTTGGGGTAAGAAATGAAAAAACGATTTGCAGTTTATATGAACCTATGAACAGGAGTCCCTTGGTTATTGAGTGTCGGATAGTGTCATTTTGAGAAACTGAGGCACGTTCTTTGGCACAATTGAAAGATGAATAATCATCTGGTTTCTACTCATTTTTAAACATCTTAATGAACTAATGAGAGATATGAATGAAATAATTCAGTGCTGTTCTTTTAGAAAAATGAAAGCCCTATTCTGTCTTTATAATAAAATGTTTTAATGTTTAGTTCTTGTTTGTAATTTGCTCCCTTTACACTGGTGGTTTCCACTTAATTTTGTATCTCTTTTATCCATAATCTCTTTACCTTTAAATGATCTTTTATCTTTCCTGGAAACAGCTGACAATACTGTTTTTCAGTTCAGGACGTTTTCATAATTACATTTTTAACCTTGAGGGAAAAATTGTATACCTCATCAGATCCTCTGGCTCTGCAACTGAGTAAGTTTAACAGCTCCGAATACCACTTGCTGCTATTATAACTTAATTGTAAATTAGGAAAAATAAAACTGCTTTATGTTTTCTGACAATGTTAAATTCAGCTTAAATGGAAGCGTTTTATATAGTGTTTTAATGTTACCAGTAAGTAAGTAATACGGATGCTCTCTAGTGTTCATTTTCATTGAGAGACCTTGACCCACTGGACCAATATTCATTGAGAGACCTTGACCCACTGGACCAACATTCAAAACACCAATATTCATATTCATAAACACTGATTTGATTTAATTGCTTTACATTTTCTGGTACAAAACCATTCCTCAAAGTGACAACACATTGCTGTTTTTGTTGTTGTTGTTTGTTTGTTTTACAACAATCTTTTGTTTGTAAATTCAAGACTTCTCAGTAGTGTATTTTAGTTGGGCTACTTTCTCGCACTTTGCATGCCAGCTGGGTTTTATGAAGACGTGTAATTGGGGCTAACTTCAGTGGACCTACCATGTAGCTGCAGTGATTTCTTCCTTTGGGCAAATAAGCTACCACAACTGGTACATATAGAAAAGTCTCTGTTAATTTTGGTATTCACCAAACTTCCTTCTCTTTTGCAATAGTTTTATATTGGGCTGATTATTGCATTAGTCTCTGTCATTTTTCCATCAGAGAGGCAAAAAGAGGATATTGTTGAAAGTGTTAGCAGAAGGAATTCTGACTTGCACATTTACTTATATGAAAACATAGAGCATACAAGGCTTTTCACCATCTGATACACATACAACTAACTGTATGTTCTCTCCTCCAGTTCTTGTCCTTATAAATCTTATGCTTCAGGCAAACTGATCTATGATGCTATCAACATCTCAGGTACTAGCATCCTCCTGCCTTTCTTCATGCTTCTCCCTCTCCAGAAATCCCTCACCTAGCCTTGTTTTTCAATGTCCAGTCCAAATAGCAACTCCTCTGCATTGGTTTTATTAGTACTACTCTGTGCTTTCCCAACTATCCCTTACCCCCTGCCACTTCCACGTAAAGTAGGTTTAAATGTTCTCTCATTAATGGTAAGTACTGTTTTAATATATTATGATTATTTGGGTTCACAAGGTCTAATAGAACCACATAGAGATGAAATTTCCCTCTAAGCATAGCATTCCTTTCCCTGCATCCCACAAATTTTGGTATGTTAAGTTTTTACTATCATATTCAAAACATTTTTTATTTCCCTTTGTTTCCTCATCTTCTTTGACTTGGTAATTTTAATTATATTGCTGAGTTTACAAATATTTGGGGGTTTTCCAGATTTTTTTAGTGTTAATTTCTAATTTAATTCATTTGTGGTAAGAGAATCACGAGTACTGTCATGATTTCAATTATTTTAAATTACTCAAGCCTTATTTCATGGACCAGCATATGATCTGTCTTTGTGACTATTTCACGTGCCCTTGAAAATGTGTAATAAGCTTTTGCTGTGTGCTATATTCTGTAAATATCAGTTAGGTTGTATTGATTGATAGAGTTGCTCATATCTTCTTTATTCTTACTGATTTTCTCACTACTTCTATCAGTTGCTGAGAGAGGAGTGTTAAAATACCCAACCATAATTATGGATTTCTGTTTATTTTTCCTTTCAATTCCATCTGTCTCATTCATGTATTTTGAAATTGTTTATAGATATATATACATTTAGGATTGTTATATCTTTTTTTTTTTTTTTAAGCAACCATTTATTTTTAATGAAGGCGTTTTTTTTTGGGGGGGGGGTGCTGCTCCATGATGCTTGTGGGACCTTAGTTCCCTGACCAGGGATCGAACCTGTGCCCCCTGCAGTGGAAGTGTGGAGTCCTAACCACTGGACCACCAGGGAATTCCCAAGGGTTGTTATATCTTCTTGATTTATTATTTATTATTATGAAATGTTCCTCTTCACCTGTGGTAATAGTCTTTGTCTTGAAGTCTACACTATCTGATGTTAATATAGTCATTTGATTAGTGTCTGCATGGTATATCTTTTCCTATCCTTTCTTTTTAACCTGCCTATATCATTATATTGAAATGAATTTATTGTAGACAGCATGTAGTTGGGATTTGTTTTTTATATGACAGTCTCTCACTTTCCAACATCTTTGCCATATCTGAGTCTGGTTCTGATGCTTTCTCTGTCTCTTCAAACTGTGTTTTTGCCTGTTAGTATACATTGTAATTTTTTGTTGAAAGCCAGACACAATGTACTGGCTAAAAGAAATGGACCATTAGTGACAGGATGGTAAGGTGTGGGGAGAAGCATCCTGTAGTCTTATGACTGTGTTTAAGTCTTTTGGTGAACCTATGTCCCTGGGCTGTGACCTTCACAAGTGCTTCTTAGTGCCCCTTCCATTGGTAGGACAGAAGTCTAGAAGCGGCTGAAGTTGGGTGTTTTCCTTTCCCCAGCTTGGTTAAGCTTGATAAAACCCCAATAGATTAGGTCTGGTAAGTTTCTCTTGAGGGAAGGCCTTGTTAAGAACAGAATGCTCTGGGCATATTTCAGAATGGCTATTTTCCCCCTCATCCTGCCAAAAGCACAAGAGTTCTGTCCTCCAGTCGTAACTGTGAGAACCTGATAGGGCTCTTGGAGGCAAAATACAAAAGTAGAGAGGTACCCCTAATACCAGGCCTGCTTGGAGTCTTTTAACTCTCAGCCTTATCCAAACTGAGCCTCCAGCAATTTGTAACTTAGAGTTTAGGTTTTCCTGTCCCAGTACTGGTTCCTGTGGCAGTTTCTGCTTTGGTAATTCTCTGTATCTACTGGGCTGTCTCTCCAATTTTGAGGGCAGCAGTTTGCCCTGTGATTTCAGTTCCCTGATAGATCTAAGAAGAGTTGTTGATTTTCTTTTTTTTTCGGCTTTTTACTTGTTGAGGAAGAGTGATGACTTTCAGGCTCGTTACATGCTGCACTGGAAAGTTGAAGTCAGGTTCTTACTTTCAGTTGAAATATTAGGTCATTTACATTTATTTTAATTATTTATATGGTTGAGTGTAAGTCCACCATCTTGCTATTTATTTTCTATGTGTGCCATACTCTCATTGTTCCCTTTCCCTTTATTTTCTGCTTTAGTTTTGATTATCTTTTAGTGTTTTATGTCCGCTTTTAGCTTATTAGCTATGCCTCTATATTTTTAAAGTGGTTGCTCTATGGTTTATAAGATAGCTTTGACTTTATTATTTATTTATTGGCCATGCTGCACAGCATGTGGGATTTTATTTCCCTGACAAGGGATCGAACCCGTGCTCCCTGCATTGGAAGTGTGGGGTCTTAACCGCTGGACTGCCAGGGAAGTCCCAAAGTAGCTTTAACTTTAAACACTCTACCTTCAAATAAAATGATACCATTATATCATTCTATATATAATAAACTCACAACAGCAGTTCTCCCTTTTTGTTACAAGTGCTGTCTTAGATTAAATTAACTATCGAAATATCCATATATTTTTAGTGGTAGAGAGTGACTCTCTTTATAAAAGGGAACTGAAATTAACAAATGATAAAGTAGTATACTAAAGTCTAGCCCTTAAATTTTAAATTTAAATATAGAATATTATAGAATTATCATATAACAGAATATAATGTATTGAGAATAAAACATATTAACAAACATAGAACCCATATATACACCATTTCTTAATTGTTTGAGTAGTATTTTCATTATTTTTTCACTCAAATTTAATACAACTTATACTTCAAGCAGGTACTTTTCAATGTCAGTTTTTTTGTTTCACGGGAATAATATTTTTCCTCTCTGAAGTTTTATTTGCATTTCAAATATCATTTTATTAGAATAATATTTATTTCATTTTTAAAAGGAATATAAAAAATAGGATGTCTTTACTATGTAGATTCAATGTAAAATTTCCTAAGCAATTTTACATTCAAAGTATATGGGAAAAAAGTTAAGATCAGCTCTAAACTTATATCTCTTTCTCAAGTAGCCTGATTAAATCTCACTGAATAAAATGACATTTTTTCCATAAATTGAAGAAAATGTCTCCACGAATCCCATCTGCATTCTATCCTGTGGACATTCTTTGCAATATAAAATTGGAGTGGTACTCTCTCTACCACTTCTTATGCCTAATATGGCATAGTTTTTAATCTGCATTCTAGAGTTTCTTTTTCCAAGTGTATGATATTTTATCTAAATATTTTCTGAGAAGTGCTTTATTTTGTTAGGAAAGAATAAAATAAAGCTACAGCAATGTAAAGAATCTTGGCGAGAAAAGAATAGAAATACTTGCGCTGGTTCAGATACAAATCTGTTCTGTAAAATAATGTTCCAAAAAATCATATAAGAGTATTTTAACTTTTCTTTTTTCAATCAAGTTAAAAAATATGAATTTAAGATTTGGAGTTGTTGAATGTCTTAAACCGTATTGTCAAATGAGTTACATATAATGCCAAATAGTAAAACAAGTTTTTTCCTTGATTCTTTCTTTTTTTAATAGATCTGTATTGGAGTATAATTGCTTCACAATACTGTGTTAGTTTCTGCTGCACAACAAAGAGAATCAGCCATATGCATGCACATGTCCCCATATCCCCTCCCTCCCATCCTCCTTATCCCACCCCTCTAGGTCATTGCAAAGCACCGAGCCGATCTCCCTGTGCTGTGCTGCTGCTTGCCACCAGCCAACAGTTTTACATTTGATAGGTGTATATATGTTGTTGCTACTCTCACTTTGCCCCAGCTTGCCCCTCCCATCCCATGTCCTCAAGTCCATTCTCTATGTCTACCTCTTTATTCCTGCCCTGCAACTAGGTTCATCAGTACCATTTTTATTTTTAGATTCCATATATATGCATTAGCATACGGTATTTGTTTTTCTCTTTCTGACTTACTTCACTCTGTATGACAGACTCTAGGTCCATCCACCTCACTACAAATAACTCAATTTCATTTCTTTTTATGGCTGAGTAATATTCCATTGTATATATGTGCCACATCTTCTTTATCCATTCATCTGTCGATAGACATTTAGGTTGCTTCCATGTCCTGGCTATTGTAAATAGTGCTGCAGTGAACATTGTGGTACATGTCTCTTTTTGAATTATGTTTTTCTCAGGGTATATGCCCAGTAGTGGGATTGCTGGGTCATATGGTAGTTCTATTTTTATTTTTTTAAGGAACCTCATACTGTTTTCCATAATGGTTGTATCAGTTTACATTCCCACGAACACTGCAGGAGGGTTCCCTTTTCACTACACCCTTTCTAGCATTTATTGATTCTAGATTTTTTGATACTGGCCATTCTGAGCAGCGTGAGGTGATACCTCATTGTAGTTTTGATATGCATTTCTCTAATAATTAGTTATGTTGAGCATCTTTTCATGTGCTTCTTGGCCATCTGTATGTCTTCCTTGATGAAATGTCTGTTTAGGTCTTCTTCCCATTTTTTAACTGGATTGTTTGTTTTTTTGATATTGAGCTCCATGAGCTGTTTGTATATTTTGGAGATTAATCCTTTGTCTGTTGTTTCATTTGCAAATATTTTCTTCCATTCTGAGGGTTGTCTTTTTGTCCTGTTTATGGTTTCCTTTGCCATGCAAAAGCTTTTAAGTTTAATTAAGTCCCATTTGTTTATTTTTTGTTTTTATTTCTGTTACTTAGGAGTTGGGTCAAAAAGATCTTGCTGTGGTTTATGTCAAAGAGTGTTTTTCCTAGCTATTTCTTTTAGAGAGGAAAAAGTGAGTAGAGATTAAAAACGGGATGTGATGGAAAAGCATAGAGATGGAGGGATACTGGAAACATTCTGGTTTTAGACCTGTGTGGTGATTACATGTGTGTCACTCTGATAATCATCCAGCTGTATACTTAAAGTTATGTAGTTTTCTGCACGTATTTTGATTAACATGTTTATAGTAAAAAAAAAAACGAGGTGTTTTCCCTATGTTTTCCTCTAAGAGTTTTATAGTGTCTGGTCTTACATTTAAGTCTTTAATCCATTTGGAGTTTATTTTTGTGTACGGTGTTAGGTAGTGTTCTAATTTCATTCTTTTACATGTAGTTGTCCAGTTTTCCCAGCACCACTTATTGAAGAGGCTGTCTTTTCTCCATTGTACATTCTTGCCTCCTTTGTCGTAAATTAGGTGCCCATATGTGTGTGGGTTTATCTCTGGGCATTCTATCCTGTACATTGATCTGTATTTCTGTTTTTGTGCCAGTACCATACTGTCTTGATTACTGTAGCTTTGAGGTATAGTTTGAATTCGGGGAGCCTGATTCTTCCAAATCCATTTTTCTTTCCCAAGATTGCTTTGGCTATTTGGGGTCTTTCATGTTTCCATACGAATTGTAAAATTTTTGGTTCTAATTCTGTGAAAAATGCCAGTAGTAGTTTGATAGGGATTTCATTGAATCTGTAGATTGCTTTGAGTAGTATAGTCACTTTCACAATATTGATTCTTCCAATCTAAGAACATGGTATATTTCTCCATCTGTTTATGTCATCTTTGATTTCTTTCATCAGTGTTTCATAGTTTTCTGAGCACAAGTCTTTTGTCTCCTTAGGTAGTTTATTCCTAGGTATTTTTTTCTTTTTGTTGCAATGGGAAATGGGAGAATTTCCTTAATTTCTCATTCTGATTTTTCATTGTTGGTGTATAGGAATTCCAGAGATTTCTGTGCATTAATTTTGTATCCTGCAACCTTACCAAATTCATTGTTTAGTTCTAGTAGTATTCTGGTGGCATCTTTAGGATTTTCTATGTATCATGTCTTGTCATCTGCAAACAGTGACAGCTTTACTTCTTCTTTTGCGATTTGGATTCCTTTTATTTCTTTTTCTTCTCTGACTGCTGGGGCTAGGACTTCCAAAACTATGTTGAATAAGCGTGGTGAGAGTGGACATCCTTGTCTTGTTCCTGATATTAGTGAAATGCTTTGCTTTCACCACTGAGTGTGATGCTTGCTGTGGGTTTGTCATATATGGTCTGTATTATGTTGAGGTAGGTTCACTCTGTGCCCATTTTCTGGAGAGTTTTTATCATAAATGGGTGTTGAATTTTGTCAAAAGCTTTTTCTGCATCTATTGAGATGATCATATGGTTTTTATTCCTTAGTTTGTTAATGTGGTGTATCACATTGATTGATTTGCATATATTGAAGAATCCTTGCATCCCTGGGATAAATTCCACTTGATCTTGGTGTATGATCCTTGTAATGTGCTGTTGGATTCTGTTTGTTAGTGTTTTGTTCAGGATTTTTGCATCTATGTTCGTCAGTGATATTGGTCTATAATTTTCTTTTTTTGTGATATTTTTTTCTGGTTTTGGTATCAGGGTGATGGTGGCTTCGTAGAATGAATTTGCAAGTGTTTTGCCCTCCACAGTTTTTTGGAAGAGTTTGAGAAGGATCGGTGTTAGCTCTTTTCTAAATGTTTGATAGAATTCGCCAGTGAAGCCATCTGGTCCTGGACTTTTGTTTGTTGGAAGATTTTTAATTATGGTTTTAATTTCATTATTTGTGATAGGTCTGTTTATATTTTCTAATTCTTCCTGGTTCAGTCTTGGAAAATTGTACCTTTCCAAGAATTTGTCCATTTCTTTGTGGTTGTCCATTTTATTGGCATATAGCTGTTTGTAGTAGTCTCTTATAATCCTTTGTATTTCTTCAGGGTCAGTTGTGATTTCTCCTTTTCCATTTCTAATTTTATTGATTTGCATCCTCTCCCCTTTTTTCTTGATGAGTCTGGCTAAGGGTTTATTAATTTTGTTTATCTTCTTAAAGAACAAGCTTTTAGTTTATTGATCTTTGCTATTGTTTTCTTTGTTGCTATTTCATTTATTTCTGCTCTAATCTTTATGATTTCTTTCCTTCTACTGGCTTTGGGTTTTCTTTGTTCTTCTTTCTCTAGTTCTTTTAAGTGTAGGGTTAGATTGTTTATTTGAGATTTTTCTTGTTTCTTGAGGTGAGATTGAATTGCTATAAACTTCCCTCTTAGAACTGCTTTTGCTGAGTCCCATAGGTTTTGGGTCATCGTGTTTTCGTTGTCATTTTTTTCTAGGTATTTTTTGATTCCTTCAGTGCTCTCTTGGTTATTTAGCAGTGCACTGTTTAGCCTCCATGTATTCGTGTTTTTTACAGTTTTTTTCCTGTAATTGGTTTCCAATCCCATAGCGTTGTGGTCAGAAAAGATGTTTGATGCGATTTCAGTTTTCTTAAATTTTCCGAGGCTTGATTTGTGACCCATGATGTTATCTGTCCTGGAGAATGTTCCATGTGCACTTGAGAAGAAAATGTATAATGCCACTTTTGGGTGGAATGTTCTATAAATGTCAATTAAATCTATCTGGTCTATTGTGTCATTTAAAGCTTGTGTTTCCTTATTTATTTTCTGTTTGGATGATCTGTCCATTGGTGTAAGTGGGGTGTTATAATCCCCTACTATTATTGTGTTACTGTCAATTTCTCCTTTCATGGTTGTTAGCATTTGCCTTATGTATTGAGGTGCTCTTATGTTGGGTGCATAAATATTTACAATTGTTACATCTTCTTCTTGGATTGATCCTTTGATCATCATGTAGTGTCCCTCCTTATCTCTTGTAACAGTCTTTATTTTAAATTCTATTTTATCTGATACGAGTATTGCTACTCCAGCTTTCTTTTCATGTCCAGTTGCATGGAATATCTTTTTCCATCCCATCCCTTTCAGTCTGTGTGTGTCCCTAGGTCTGAAATGGGTTTCTTGTAGACAGCATATCTATGGGTCTTGTTTTTGTATCCATTCAGCCAGTCTGTGTCTTGGCTGGGGCATTTAATCCATTTACATTCAAGGTTATTATCGATATGTATATTCCTATTACCATTTTCTTAATTGTTTTTGTTTTTTGGGTCTTTTTCTTCTCCTGTGTTTCCTGCCTAGGGAAGTTTCTTTAGCATTTGTTGTAAAGCTGGTTTGGTGGTGCTGAATTGTCTTAGCTTTTGCTTGTGTTAAAATCTTTTGACTTCTCCATCAAATCTGAATGAGATCCTTGCTGGGTAGAGTAATCTTGTAGGTTTTTCTCTTTCATCACATTAAGTGTATCCTGCCACTCCCTCCTGGCCTGCAGAGTTTCCGCTGAAAAATCAGCGGATAACCTTATGGGGATTCCTTTGTGTGTTATTTTTTGTTTTTCCCTTTCTGCTAATATTTTTTCTTTGTATTTAATTTTTGTTAGGTTGATTAGTATGTGTCTTGGTGTGTTTTTCCTAGGGTTTGTCCCGTATGGGACTCTCTGTGGTACCTGGACTTCGTTGACTATTTCCTTTCCCATATTAGGTAAGTTTTCAACTATAATCTCTTCAAATATTTTCTCAGACCCTTTCTTTTTCTCTTCTCATTCTGGGACCCCTATAATTCAAATGTTGGTGCGTTTAGCGTTGTCCCAGAGGTCTCTGAGATTGTCTTCAATTCTTTTCATTCTTTTTTCTTTATTCTGCTCCTTGGCAGTTATTTTCACCATTATTTCTTCCAGCTAACTTATTTGTTCTTCTGCCTCAGTTATTCTGTTATTGATTCCTTCTAGTGTATTTTTCATTTCAATTATTGTGTTGTTCATCTCTGTTTGTTTGTTCTTTGGTTCTTCTAGATCTTTGTTAAACATTTGTTGTATTTTCTCAACCTGCGCCTCCATTCTATTTCTGAGATTCTGGGTCATCTTTACTATCATTACTCTGAATTCATTTTCAGGTAGATTGCCTATTTCCTTTTCATTTATTTGGTTTTGTACGTTTTTACCTTGCTCCTTCATCTGTGACATATTTTTTTTGCCGTTTCAGTTTTATTTTTTTTTTATGAGTGGGATTGTGTTCCTGTCTTACTTGTTATTTGGCCTGAGGCTTCCAACACTGGAGTTTGTAGGCTATTGGGTAGAGCTGAGATGAGGAACTCTATGAGACCTCCCTCCAATGAATATTTCCTGGGGTCTGAGGTTCTCTGTTAGTCCACTGGTTCAGACTCAGAGCTCCCACCACAGGAGCTTCGGCCGGATCTCTGGCTCATGAACCAAGATCCCGCAAGCTGTGTGGGGTGGCAAAAAAAAAAAAAAAACAGTAACAAAGTAAAAAATAAAATTAGACTAGGAAACTAACAGATATGTTAGAAAGAATATAAAAATAAAAATAGAGATGAATCAACCACCAGGAGGTAGGGGGGAAAAGGCCTTGGCTGTGGAGGGCGTGGCCTAAACAAATGCGAGGTTTGGGTGGTGGGTGGGGCCTATGCCTAGGACCCACACGGCTGGAAAAGGCCCTGGGGACTGTGGGAGGTAGGGCTTAGGCTCAAGGAACAGAAGTGGCTCAGACGTGCCCCCCACCCATGTCTCAGAGAGCAGGGGACCTCACCTGGGAGCCCAGCAGGCTTCCTGGGCTTGAGTGGGCGGGGCAAATTACCTCCTCTCCTCTCCTGCTCCTCCGGTCTGGGAGGGCCCCTCCCGCCTGTCTCTCCTGATCTCCCCAGCCTCCCTCCTATGCCCCCAGGACCCATGCGGCCTGGATGGGGCTTTGGAGGGGGGTTACCAGCTTGGGAGCTCAGCAGGTTCCCCTGCCTGAGTGGGCCTGGCGATTACCCTCCGCTCCTTTCCTGCTGTTCTCAGAGAGTACCTCCCGCTTGCGTCTCCTGATCTCCCTGGCCTCAGGGGCGCCGATCCTGTCTGGCCTCCACTTCTCCTCCACGCTCCTCCCGCTATGTCCTACCGGTTCACTTTGGGGTTCCTCCCGTCTCCTTGGGCGTCAGAATCCCCCACCAGTGTCTGGCAGGTGCCCAAGTTGTGGGGAGACGCTAACTCCGCGTCTTCCCATGCCGCCATCTTGGCTGCACCCTTCTTTGATTCTTAAACTGAAGAAAGATAGTGAACTCACCAAATGTCACACTGTAATCTGAGGCTACATTCTCAGAGTACTCTGGGTTAATCCCCATAATACAAGACAGTGCTGTGGTTTCCAGAGCTGGCCAGTTTTACTTTCGAGAGGGACCAATTAAAAAAAAAAATATTTTATATTGCGGTAAGATTGGTTTATAACATTATATAAGTTTCATGTGTACAACATTATATTTCTACTTCTGTATACACTACAGTGTGCTCTCTACCAAAAATATAGGTTTTATCAGTCACCATAAAGTTCATCTCCTTTATCCAGTTTGCCCTCCCCCCCCCTTCCCTCTGGTAACCACTATGCTATTTTAAAGAGACTGACTTTATCAGTGTGTTTTGAAAAGACTGTTTAAATAAATCCAGGGCCTCTATATATTTGTTGACTCCAACTTTGGGTGGACCCTCAGTTCTGTTCTGTAATTCTTCCATGATCTGTAGCCTTTTATATTTCCCTCAGTGGCTTTATCCAGACTCTCATGATTCTCCCTCAAGACCTAAAAATCCTCCCTCTCTCTCCACTCTTCTCCCCAGATGACATTGCTTCATACTTCAGAAAAAACAATTAAGCCTATAGAATCATACCTATAGCTGCATCCATCCCTATCTCTTTATCTCTGACTTTGGTCCTTTTTAAAGATAAGTCCTTTTACCTAGAGACCATATTCCCTTCCCACTCGCCTCAGAATATTTTCCTCCTATCACTTTTGTTCCCCTCACTACATTGTATTGTAAAGATCTGTTTATGGATCTTTCTCATTAGACTGACTTTTTGAGGGAAAGGACTGTGCTTTTTTGTTTGTTGGTGGTTTTCTCTTTGCATTCTTCAGCCCTAATACAGTTCCTAGAACTAATTCTTTCATTTGTTCTTATCTTTATAAAATATTTACTTGTATCCTGCTATGTGCCATGCACTGTTGTAGTCCCGAAGCATACTGCAGTGAACAAGACAAGTCCCTATCATCATGGAGCTTACATTTTAGTTGGTGAGAGAGAGATATTTTAAACAAATACACACACACACACACACACACACACACAAAAGGTTGTGTGTACATATGAATATACATAATACATATATATGTATTATTATATGTCAGTATTAGTTATGTCTCTTAGTGTTAATTACTCTGCTAAGAACTAAAATAAGGTACTGTGATAGCAAGAGAGAGACTGGCTATTAAGATTGGGTAGTCAGGACTTCCCTGGTGGTCCAGTGGTTAAGACTCCGTGCTCTCAATGCAGGGGGCTTGGGTTTGATCCTTGGTCAGGGAACTAAGCTCCCATATGCCACATAGTGTGGCCTAAAAAAAAAAAAAAAAAAGATTGGGTAGTCAGTGAAGACTTTACTAAGGAAGTATTATATAAACTGAGGAGGTTTTTATTATTATTGTTATTTAAAATACCCAAATAACAAGAAAGAGCCTGATATGGGACAATCTGAAGAGAGAAATATTCAAGTAGGAGGAGGAGCTAATGCAAAAAGTCCTAAGAGTCCTAAGGTAGAAGTGAATGTGGCTTGTTTGAACATATTGGGCAAAGATATAGAATATAAAGATTTAGAAGATGAAGTTGGAGAAAGAGGCAGGAATTGGACAACGTAAGATTTAGTAAGTCAGGGAAGGAGTTTCAGTTTTAGTAAGGAAATGTCATGAAAGGATTTTACAACATAGCCTAACATTATTTACATTTTATTTATTTATTTTTGGCTGTGTTGGGTCTTTGTTGCTGCGCACAGGCTTTCTCTAGCTGTGGCGAGAGGGGCTACTCTTCGTTGCGGTACGTGGGCTTCTCATTGCGGTGGCTTCTCTTGTTGCAGAGCATGGGCTCTAGGTGTGTGGGCTCAATAGTTGTGGCGCACGGGCTTGGTTGCTCCGTGGCATGTGGGATCTTCCCAGACCAGGGCTCAAACCCGTGTCCCCTGCATTGGCAGGTGGATTCTTAACCACTGTGACACCAGGGGAGTCCTATTTACATTTTATTTTATTTATTTTATTTTGCAGTACGCGGGCCTCTCACTGTTGTGGCCTCTCCCGTTGCGGAGCACAGGCTCCGGATGCGCAGGCTCAGTGGCCATGGCTCACGGGCCTAGCCGCTCCACGGCATGTGGGATCTTCCCGGACTGGGGCACGAACCCTTGTTCCCTGCATCGGCAGGCGGACTCTCAACCACTGCGCCACCAGGGAAGCCCCTATTTACATGTTAGAAAGAACATGCTGGCTGCTGAGTACAAATATACTGAGGAACGGTAGACTCTCGGAGACTGATTAAGAGGTTATTATGGTCCTTTAGATGAGATATCATAGTAGCTTGAATGAGGGTAGTAGTAATGGAAATGGGATAAGCAGTCAGATTTAGGGTGTGGTTTGGAGGAAGAGTTAACAAGTTCTTGAGGATTAGATGTACAGTAAGGGAGAAAGGAATCGAGGATAATGCCTAAGTTTTGGGCTTGAGCTTTAGGGTGGATGGTGATGTTATTTGTGGAGATGATCCTCTCCACTGCTGGAAAAAAGAAGCAGCCTCTAAGCTACTTATGTTCCATACTACTTATGTATGCGGGGCCATACATTTGTACCCACAAATGAAGAGGCTGTTTCCACACTGGTCCCACTGCCTGCCTTTAGAGAGACAGAATCCTCCCATCATTTGGTTCTTCAGGCCCCAGAAAGACTGTTATACACCTGTTCTCTCCTTGGTTTCATGGCACTGGCACCTGCGGGAAAGAACAGTCAACCACTAGACCCATAACATCCATCTTGAACAGGCTCCGCACCTTTGCAGGAAACAGCGCTCAGCTCATTGTGCCTCACATCCCTCTTTACCTCCTTCACCCAGAAACCAAGTCCCCAAGTCTTCTGCCATCATTCAGGTCCTCAGCCTTGTACTATGTATATATCCACTAATTTGACTTGATTTTCCACACTTCCCTCTGCCCTTTTAAGCACATGCTCTACCATTTCTTTAGGATATTGTTTGGACTTTCCCTTCATTTTTTTTTGCTCTAATTGAAACCTGTTTATCCCTTGAAAACACTATTTCGCCTGAAGCCCTCTAAATGAGGGCTGGTTTTCCAGGTCCCTTAGGGCCACACGTGGGGTAGGATTCTTTCATTTCTGTTTTCTCCCTTCCAGCAATTGCATTAACATACTTTGTTTTTCTGTTTTCTGTTTTAAGTAGATAAATGTTCCCTATTCCAATAGAAAGTCAATTCCCCCTCTTGCACACAGATATCATCCCCTCCCTGCCTTGGAAGGACATTCATTACACCAACAATCCCCCCCCCCTTACTCATCTATTCAACATTTTAAATCTTGAAATTGGAACATTTTCATCAGCATGTCAACCTGCTGTATTCTCTCAATTAAGAACAACAACAACAGGGACTTCCCTCATGGCACAGTGCTTAGGAATCTGCCTGCCAATGCAGGGGACACGGGTTCAAGCCCTGGTCTGGGAAGATCCCACATGCCGCAGAGCAACTAAGCCCGTGCGCCACAACTACTGATCCTGCGCTCTAGAGCCCGTGAGCCACAGCTACTGAGCCCGTGTGCCACAGCTACTGAAGCCCAAGTGCCTAGAGCCTGTGCTCCGCAACAAGAGAAGCCACCGCAATGAGAAGCCCGTGCACCACAACGAAGAGTAGCCCCCGCTCGCCACAACTAGAGAAAGCCTGCGTGCAGCAACGAAGACCCAAGGCAGCCAAAAATGCAAATTAATTAATTAATTTAAAAAATACTGAAAAAGAACAACAACAACAGCAAAAAACCCTTATCTTGACCCTACTTCTCCCACCAGCTACCACCCCATTTCCTTATTCTTTTTAGTGAAAGTATCCACAAGAGTTGCTCTACTCTCTTTTTCCAGTTGTTCTCCCTCTTTAGTTCCCTCCTCCCCACTCTTTCTTTTGGAAACTTTATTTTGATCTACTTTCCACCATACATAAAAGTTAGATGAATAGTATGAGAAACTCCTATATATCCTATACCCGAACTCTCCATTTGTTCACATTTTTGCTCCGGCTTGCTTTATTCTCTTACCTAACTATCTATCTATCCATCCATCCATCCACACACATACACACACTCATGGCTTGTTTCTCCTGAGTCATTTGAGAATGAGTTGGGATGCTGTGCCCCTTAACCCTAAACTCTTTAGGTTTAGTATGTATTTCCTAAGAACAAGGACATTCTCTTTCAACACCACAGTAAAGTTATCAAAATCAGAAAATTAAACTTTAGTACAACACTGTTATCCAATATACAGTCTACATTCAAACTTTGTCAGTTGTCTCAGTGCAACCCAGGATCATGCATTGCATTTAATTATCATGCCTTGTTAGTAGCCTTTAATCTGGAACCATTCCCTAGGCTTCCTTTATCTTTGTTGACTTTGTCATCATTACTAAATGAACTCCTTTTAGGTGTTTTCTCTACCATTCTACTGAAACAATTCTCCTTAGCATGATCAGTAATATCCACAGTGTTAATTCTAGTGGTCAGTTTTCCATCTCATCTGACAACAGCATTTGACACAACTGGTCCACTCTATCCTCCCTGATTCAAGCTAATAAAATCTATGAGGACCCACTGTCTTTTCATGTTTTTCCTACCTCCCTGACCTCTTCTCAGTTTTCATGGCGGGTTCCTCCTCTGCTCTGCCACCCCTTACAGTTGGCTAGCCCCAAAGGCTCAGTTCTAGGGCATCTTCTCCTTACCTACACTCTGTTCTTAGTGGATCTTACACCATCTCAATGGCTTTGTATTCCATCTACATGCTAATCACTTCCAAAGGCATATTTCTAGCCCAGAAGTTTCTCACAAACTTCAGGCTCAGGTATCTAACTGCTTACTTGACACCTCCATCGGTGCTGAAACCTGTCTTCTAAAGTATTAGTGATGTTCAAATAGGCAATTCCAATGTTTTCTCAGTTCTCCTCTTTTTGGAGCTTTAGGCTGCACTTATTTCTGTTGACCAGTGCTTCTGTTTTAAAACTTCAGTTCTTTGGTGTTTGCTCTGTCACTCTTTTTGTTTTCCTCTTCTCTAACTCTTTTGCTTAGTAACTTTCAGGTCTTCTTTTGACCCCCTCCTCCTAGCTTCCTTTCAGTTTTGTCCTTAACTACTTTCTTTTCTCTTTAAACATTTTGGGTAATTTCAACCAGAATTTGTACTATCCACCATTTTTATATTGATCATTTCCAAATATCTCTTTAGCCTCCATCTTTCCTCTGAGCAATAAACTCATATATCCAAATGCTTGATTGACAGTTCAGTAGCTACAGAGCAAAAATGTCCAAAACTCATTATCATTTTTCCATAGCCTCCTAACTTCTCCCCCGCCATCTCCTACATTAGTAAGTTTTATCTTAAATAGCCAGTCACGGGCTTCCCTGGTGGCGCAGTGGTTGAGAGTCCGCCTGCCGATGCAGGGGACATGGGTTCGTGCCCTGGTCTGGGAAGATCCCACATGCCACGGAGCGGCTGGGCCCGTGAGCCATGGCCGCTGAGCCTGCGCGTCCGGAGCCTGTGCTCCACAAAGGGAGAGGCCACAACAGTGAGAGGCCCGCGTACTGCAAAAAACAAACAAAAAAAAACAACTAAAAAAATAGGTGAAACAGGAATAAAGACACAGACTTACTAGAGAATGGACTTGAGGCTATGGGGAGGGGGAAGTGTAAACGGTGACAAAGCGATAAAGAGGCATGGACATATATACACTACCAAACGTAAGGTAGATAGCTAGTGGGAAGCAGCCGCATAGCACAGGGAGATCAGCTCGGTGCTTTGTGACCGCCTGGAGGGGTGGGATAGGGAGGGTGGGAGGGAGGGAGACGCAAGCGGGAAGAGATATGGGAACATATGTATATATATAACTGATTCATTTTGTTGTGAAGCTGAAACTAACATACCATTGTAAAGCAATTATACTCCAATAAAGATGTTAAAAAAAAAAAATAAAAGCCGAGGGAAAAAAAAAAAAAAAAATAGCCAGTCACTCAAGCAAGAAATTATGGAACCATCCTAAAGTTTTTCTCATCCTTTACATCCAGTTAGTTACCAAGCTTGGTTGGTTAGGCCTCATTGAAATCTCTGATTTCCCCCTTTCTCTTCTCACCATCTTAAACCGGACCCTTCTGTTCTCACTAAGACTATGGGACAACAGTCTCCTATTTTTCGTGCTTCCTATTGTTAAAACTCTAAATACTGCTGCTAGAATGAATCCAGGTGTTCAAATCATAGGTTTATCAACAAAGCTAGTCAGCAAAACCATTTACTATTGAGAATGCTTTTATTTTAATACAACATTATTATTTTATTACAAAGACAGTAAATTTCTTTTAATTTAAATTAAAACACCACAGTAAAGTATGGTTTGGGAAACTTTGAATGTCCATTCTCCATATTACTAAGAACAAATTTACATTTGATTCTCTTTCACAAAGCCAAGCAGTTATGCTAAAATATCTAATATTTCTAAGTTTCCTAGAGGATTATTTCATTCAATTCTTAAGTAAAGAAATTTTTCATGTTTAAGCTATGTTTAGCGTTATCTGTTTTAACTATAAAACATAATTAGTTTAATGTGCTTCCCATGAGAAAATAATATAATTCTTTCAAGAAGGTTTCTTTGGTAGCATGAATAATTGAAATAATGAATTCCAGGAAACTGGGCCCAGGAAGGAAAGTTTCTTTTTATGTTTCCTAAGAAAATAATTCTTATGGTGAAAAATAGTTGACAAAATCTGCAAAGTTTTGTTTTCCTTATCTTCTCGATGTTTTTTTTCTGTTTTTTTAAAAAGTTAAATAAAGACAGAAGAGTGCCAGTTATCCCAGGAAACCAATGAAATATTTCTCTTTTAAATTTGGTTTTGGTGTCTGGAATAGGCAAATCCGTAGACACAGAAAGTTGATCAGTGATTGTCAGGGAATTGAGGGAGGTGGGATGGGGAGTGACTGCTGGTAAGTATAGGGTTTCTTTTCGGAGTGATGGAAATATTCTGGAATTGGATAGTGGTGATGGTTGCACCACTTTGCAAATATACTAAAAAAACACTAAAGTATGCAGTTTAAAAGGGTGAACTTTTTGGTATGTAAATTATATGTCAATTTTTAAAATTTGTTTTGGTATCAAAATAATTACATTATGTTGAATTCTAAAAGCACCTTGAGCTCCTGCCAGATTGACAATCCTTTCAGCAATGGAGAACTGCTCCTCAAAGGCTCACATCTGGAGTACAGAGTCACTGAGTAGGTTTAACAATCCTATAAGGGAGTAAGAGTGCTCATTTGTTTACCGATATATATATGTATATATATATACTCCCTGACCAGGGATCGAACCTGTGCCCCCTGCAATGGAAGAGTGGAGTCTTAACCACTAGACCACTAGGGAAGTCCCTGTTTTACTCATATTTTTGACCCCAGGGCAGATACATTCAATTTCTTCATTTATCAAGTTGTGATATGAGTCAATGATGAAAAAATTAGAATTATGAGTTGTTAATAAAAGTGTGTATAAGAGCAATTGAAATGTTAAGCTATTTATATCCTGGATGAAGTGGGTAACATTTAATGATTCTTCAGGAAATCCTCTAAAAGCTTAACCTCTGGGTGATGTTAAAAAATGGCATAACTGGTCATTTTGAAGAAATATCACTAGAGCAGTTTTTAATGATGGCTATGCACTTTTTTCTAGAGGTCTTGATTCCATAAAACATTTTTTTTTTCTTTCAAGTGACATCCTGAGAGAGTTTGCTTTATGTAAAAATTGTCATATAAAGGGACACATTAGGGGAGGTGAGTATTCATTTTGTAAATGAGTTCATTATAGGTTATTTTGAAAAAAGTCAGCTTCTCTAGGACTTTTAAAAATACATGTCCTGTCTCTCCCCACAAGACTGATTCTTCAGAAACACATCTAGTGTACATAAAGATGGGCAATTGCCTTATGCTGGGGACTCCCATTCACATCAAGGAGAATTGCTTTGAAATGCCACAGTCCATTTTACCATCCAAGGTAGGCATAGAAACACTTCAAAGGAAAGATGTCAAACTCAATACCTTTCTCTGAAATCTTAGCCTTTTATGTTTTGCAAATTAAAGGATCTCACAGTCTACTGAAATATTTTTCCTAGTCCTCCTTCGTTTCTTGATCACCTCTGACTTAAATCTAAATAACCTTTCAAAATACAGTGTTGTCTTTCCAGACTTGGATAAAATCAACGCCTGTATATTTCTCATTTATGTTTGATGAGTTAAAATACTACTCTTGAGCTAACCATTTGCTCCTAACATTTAGTGAGGCAAAAAGACCCTCATGTAAATTTTTTTTTTTTTTTAGCGGTAGGCGGGCCTCTCACTGTTGTGGCCTCTCCCGTTGCGGAGCACAGGCTCGGGACGCGCAGGCTCAGCAGCCATGGCTCACGGGCCCAGCCGCTCCGCGGCATGTGGGATCTTCCCGGACCGGGGCACGAACCCGCGTCCCCTGCGTTGGCAGGCGGACTCTCAGCCACTGCGCCACCAGGGAAGCCCCCTCATGTAAATTTTTGATTAAAAATTGAATCTGCTATACATACCTACAGTTCAAATAAAGACAAAGAAGGGGAATTTGATATTGAAATAAAATAACTTTGACATCCCACAATACTTCTTTCAATTAAAAAAAACTACAAATAAAATATATTTAACTTTAACATGAAATATTAAACAATGCGTATGGTAGCTAGCACCTCAGTTACTTGATATTCAGACTTTTAACAGTTGCACCTATTTAAAACAAAGACATAAGCCTGGACATAAATAGAAGATGATTTCAAAGAATAAGTGAAAAATATGTTGCAAGTATTTGAGCTTTAATTATTTATTAATTCATGCATTTCTTTATTATCATTTTTCTAAATTAAATTGATTGCCAGTGACGTGTCAGGTCTCAGGTACACAGTAATGAACAAATATAAATTATATAGAGAACTCACAGAACTTCCCACAGGTTTTCAAAACGAGCCTGTTGAATTTGAATTTTTTTTAAAAGTTCATGTAATTGATTTAACAACATGATTTCCCTTGGTGCTATTTAGTTCTTCATAGGATACAGTGAATGGTAGATTAAACGTGGAGTATTAGGAGTGAACAAAATGCTAGAAATTGACATATAAAAAAGCCCAGTAGCCTGGGGCCACTCAGTATAGGGATAATATTCATTCATTTGGCCATTAATTATTGTAAAACTGTATATTTTAGAAAAATGTATTCGTCATTCTGTTACTTAAAAATAAAGTTCTAATACAAACAAAGCATTATGAAATATTTTTAAAATGTTACCATTAAAGATTTTATTTTTATCATCCACATCTCAAATTTGATGAAATTTGTCATTTTAGATTTAGATAAGAAATTATCAGAGAATTTCCTGCTTCTGTCCTTTGAAATGTCTCATGAATCTTTTAAAGTTTTATTTTCCTTTTGACCTTTTCTCAGTGCTGATTATATTTCTGTATTTAGATTAAAGCCCATACAGTGACATTTTTATAATGTTCTAGTTTGTTTAAATCAAAAATGGTATGTTGTTTTATAGATGATCATTTCTATTTTTTCTCCATGCAGTATCTGTTTTTTTAAAAATATATATTTATAAAATGCAATGTCAAGGTTAATATATTTGTTACTATTTCAGGATTTAAGTTGATGTTTCTGTGTGTAATTATTTTTATACCATCTCTTCTCCAAATTCCTTAATATTGTGCTCCGAATCCAAATGACACTCAATAAATGGTTGTTTACCAAGTGCAAGTTAATCAAGAGTAGGGCTTTTGAAAATGAAATAAATGTTCCACAAAAAGGAACCAACACATAAATGCTGAGTACAGAGGAAATCTCTGAATTGTGAAAATGTGACACAGCAGGTGGTTTTTACCTTTTGACCTTCAATGATTCCAGTCACTGGAATTAATAGGCTGGGTTTTTGCTGAGCACAAAGCAATTTCTGTGGCAATATTTTACATAGGGCCAAAGAGCAAACTAAAAAAGCAGAAAATGACTTTGTGTGATTTTCTGAGCAGCACAAAGACGTCATTGAATTGTTTCTCCTTGTGCAGTATAAGAAATGTTTAGCTCCATTGTAACTCTTCCACTAAGCTTTCTGATTGTTTAGTCAGCAATGGAAGGTATTTGGCACACTTTTCCAGTGCTTCTTGCTTTATTTTAATAGATAATACTTGAGCATCTAACAACACTTGCAGCTCTGAATTTCAGAAGACATTATTTAAATTTTTGAAGATGCAGTACTGATAGGTTTCCCTGTATCCTTTGGGTATTAAAATTTTCAGTGACCTAGTGAAAAGAGATGCATTTATTTAAATGTAATACTTCATTCTATAGGTTTATACTTCATACTACTTAATATTTAATTCAGTGCTAGCTTTTGTGATCTAGAAAAAGTAAAAACTGTAAGGGAGGAAAGATTCATACAAAGAAGAATTACTATAACATGAAGGAGGATGCAATTAAACACCTGATTTAAGTGGAAGAGAAGTGAATGCATCAGGAGCTCAAAGAAAAAGACCCCATACAGGCATGGAGTAGTCATCAAGGTTTTCCAAGGAGTGGTAAGTCTTGAACTAGATAGATCTTAACAGATGAACATAGTTGGACAGGCAGACGAGAGAGAGAAGGAAACAATTTGTCCAGGCACAAGAAGTGGAATTTAGTTTGGACAAAGTCTTGGGGGTTATCTAGTCCAGCGCTCTAAGTGGAACACGAACTTCCTTTAGTTCTCTGATTATTCTTGCAGTTGTTTTAGTTTAAAAATGACCTTTAAAGCCTCCCTTCAAGTCCAGTCAGTCAGAAAGTGCCATTGACTCCTCTTTTCAAATGTCACTCCTATCCATCCTTTCTTTTCCAGTCCTGCGCTGCCAACTGTAATCGTGGCTCTTTCTCATGCTTGGTTTACTCCAAGAGCTTTGTAACACATCTGACTTCTAGTGCATACCACCTCACATCTGGCTTCTAGTGCATACCACCTCACATTTATCCTGAATACTAAAAGGCACATGAGATAAACGATCTTAAAATGACTCTTTTCATCCTATCATCAACCACAGTTTATAGAATTGTCTTAAAAGCCTAGGATGTCATTTAAGACTGTCAACATACTGAACAAAACTGATTTTCCTATCACTTCTCCCACCCCTATAGGAATAGTCTTCCTTAGTGAGGCTAATCTATATTTCTCTCTAAATATGTTAGGCCCATTCCAGACCTGGTGATTTTTCTCATGCTGTGAATACATTCCTGAAATGCTTTCTAATCTCTTTTTCATCTTGCTAAATTGTATCCACTTTTGAAGGTACAAGTCTTTTTCTCCATGAAATCATCCAAGACTGTGCCAATTGTAGTGAATCTTACTTCCCTGAAGTCCTACAATGCTATTTAATTGACTTACATGGTATTTATACATATTGTGCTGTCTTGTTCATTAACTTTTTAATATTTGCCTATCCTGTCTCTCTGTAATTTCCTCCAGGATAAGTACTGAATATCAATAACGTTTATATGAATATTATGCAATGTCTAACTGAACTCTGTATACAGTAAATGCTTAATTAAACACTTAGGTCATTAATCAAGTGGTAACTGAAATTCGCTCTTCTATGTTAGGACCAAATTTGGAGAACTTTGGAAATTTCTTTTTATTACTGATACATGAACAAGTAGAGAGAGGTCAGTGTTTTCTAAGTTTTAACTTTCAGACTCACAGACTAAAATCCAAACCCTAAATCTCAAATATATAGAAAGTGTCAACATCATCTGAAGTTGTACAGTGCAAATTTAGTGAGCCAGAAGTGGGAGAAAGAACTTTAATCTTTAGCACTAATGACAAGCAAACAACAATTTCTTTTTAGTACTATACTCTTCCCCTCTCCCATACCTTTTCATATGACCTTTAAGAATGGGAGAGGCTCTTAATGAAAGTACTATTTATTTTCTTTTGACACAGTCATTTTTGGGTAATGAATATGCATTAGTTTTGGTTTCCTTATTATCTGAGCCTATTTCTATAATTATGTCATTTAGTTACTCATTCAACAGTTATAAAGTACCTGTTATAGTACTTACTGCAGGCCAACGTCTATGGACAGAGATGGAGATATAGTAGGAAAGTAACACAAACATGCTTCTTGCTTTTGTGGAACTTATCACAAGATAAAGTGATATTTAGTCAAATAAGTGGTTGGTCATCATGATATCGAATTCATTTATACTTTAAAATATAAAATCCACTGCCATTTCTATATTTCATGATATCATTTATCATACCTTATACAAGATGGACCAAAAATTATAATTTGTGAAAAAGTTACTCCCAAAGCATAAAATAATGTAATGGTTGCTTTCAATAAGAATCAATATATATTCTTTTCATTTCTTTTTATTTTATTTTATTTATTTATTTATTTATTTATTTATTTGCGGTACGCGGGCCTCTCACTGTTGTGGCCTCTCCCACTGCGGAGCACAGGCTCAGCGGCCATGGCTCACGGGCCCAGCCGCTCCGCAGCATGTGGGATCCTCCTGGACCGGGGCACGAATCCGTGTCCCCTGCATTGGCAGGCAGACTCTCAACCACTGCACCACCAGGGAAGCCCGGAAGGAATTCTTAATGGAGGAGATTTATGTTTTTCCCTGGTAGAGTGAAAACCAAGGGTTTCAGTGAAAAGGGATACAAATTCATTGCTTTATTTTGCTAAATTAAAGGAATCTGCCAAAGGCAGAGTTTCTAGGAAACCAATTTGGTTTTTAAATTATTTAAGTATTATTTTTTGCTTTACTAAATCTATATTATCTCATGAGATACTTCTTTAATTACCTGATTTCAGTATGGAAATATACAGAAAGCCTTATGTTAAAGGCTGCAGCCCTTTTGCTACATAGCTGATCAATATTAACATGTACCCATAGTGGAGACTGCCAAAAAGAAGGCTGTCATTGAGATTTAATGGCACATACCCAGACTTACCTGCCATGAGCATACCCTTTCAGTAATGCCCAACTCTGCCAGATATAACAAATTTGAAATCAATTCAACAAGCTTTATAGAAGCTTAAAGTGTGGCTGATTAAAACAAAAACACTAGGCTGGAGCGTAGAGTTTTCTTTACATATCTCATTTGTAAACCTTGAAAGACAGTTTAAACATATATATTACTTCTGTTTTCTTTATTTCTTTTTCCATTTTACTTCCTTCAACAAAAAAAATAACTTTATTTTGAAGAAGTATGTTAAAACATCTGTCTGGGTTTTCAGAAGTATACACCACCTATTCTCATCAAGGTAATGAAAATATCTTATTTAAGGAGATATTTTAATGGCTTCAGGCAGTAAAAATATTGGGTCTATACTAGTTATAAATATGTGAAGTATATGGTAAATATAATGTACATTGTCTTCAGAGTTTACACACACCCTGTCTGCAAACCATAGGGCAGTCTTCCGTCTTGCAATTATTTTACGGCATCTTAATTAGTATGATCTGTTGAAAGCCTAGTCTTGGTTAATATTTATACAGATGTCTATGCTTAGCAGCCTCCCAGTTGTGAACAAATGTCAGTGAACTTTTGGTAAAACGTATGTAATATGGTCATTCATTTTGCATGCACTCAAACTATTTTACAGCATCACTACATGCATTATTTATATCTTTCTCCTATGCCTTGCTGATGTGAAATGAGCTCAGAGTCAACTGTTTACAGGCTAAATCTCTTAATATGTGCTCTTGTAATAGAAAGGATGAAATAAGACCGATAAGGTATTACTAAGCAATAATCAGTGATAAGCTTTGATGATGGCATGTTTAGGAACAGCATTTTTTAGACTGGTCATCCACTCTTACTATGAGCATCGTTTATGTCATTGATGCCGCTCTGAGGACAAACTTGTTTCCAGGACAGACGCACATTTAAATTGGTGGAGTATGCCTATTTGGGGACCAGAGAGAAAGTTTCTGTATCCAAACAAATGTTTCTGCTTAGCAGTCTATACCTGAGGCTCTGCCATAGCTGAACCACTTCAATGAGGTTACCTGTAGTCACCAGCTGCTCTGGTTCTGGGTCTAGAATATTTTCTTGGTCACCAGAGCTTCATCTTTGTTCTGCATTTAACAAAGAATAATTGTAAAAATACACGATGTCTTTTTGGTTAGAAATTTGTTCTCATTCTCTGGTGAAATAAATAATTCTGTTACATGTGTTGGTATGTATATAGGTATCTCTGTGTACATAGCTTCATTTGTTTTGAAATCTGAAGCTGTTAGTGTTCACCTCAATACGAAAGGCTCTGTGTGTGTGTGATAGTGGCAGTACTTTTTTAGAAATAATCTGCTGTGGTTCGGTATTTCTTTGTCTTTTGTAAGGATTTTTTTTTCCCCTCCTCTCTCCGTGTGCCCTTTCACCCCATCACAGAAATTTGGGAAAGTGGAAATGGAGCAAAGGCGTAGAAGAGACAAGGGCAGTGTCAACAGGGGCTATTAGCAATAAAAGTCTGAAAAACAGCTGTTCAAAGTATTTTGCATTTAATTGTAACTTGATGTAAAAGCTATAAAATGCAATAGAAATATAGACCCTAACAGGAGGTGGTTTCCAGCGTTTTGTTTGTGTGTGTGTTTTGTTTGTGTGTACATTTGAATTAGTATTTCACATTTTCCTTTAAAGTCATATCCAACTATGGAAATTTGAATAGTGCCTTTTTTCCTCCTTTAATAACCCCTATGTCCGTATAATCCCTATGTCCATTCTAAACTCTTTTATTCTGGCTTTTAAATACAGAAAAACTGTCATAGAATATATCATCCTTATGTCTCAGGATCTGAGATTTCTGAATTATTATTATTATGTAATAGTATACAAACTGTGGAAGGAATACTATATTACATATATTTCATCTCCATATTGATGGTAAGGACAAAAGTAGACTATTCTATAAATTATTCCTTTTTCTCCCCCCTAGATGTAAGGAAGAAATGACCTTAAAAAACTCCAGAAATTATTTTATACTGTCTATGAACTTTTGAAAACAAACTCAGTGGCTTATTTTTTTTGGTATTTTCTTTAGTACAAGCATAGTCCTTGCTCAAAAATAGTCAGTGTTTGTAGTATGAATAAATAAACGATTGGATGGGTAGATGAATGAGCTATGCCTTTGGATCTTAGGAAAGGAGGGGCTTACAACCTGTGAACAAATGGGATAGTAGTAGTTTTCCTAGGGTCAACTACTTTAATAAGCACAATATCACCAAGTAGTCATTCATTTTGCCCATTGCATGTCCTAGATTAATATTTCCTAATTAGAGGAAATTCTTTGGTTTCCACTGAGTGAATTCCTGTTTAACTTTTCTTGCCCTCATTGTGTAAGAAATGTCTCCAATGACACCCAGCTGCTCTTTGCCTAGAATTTGAGTGCAGAAACAAATTACACACTGGTCTGGGATGAATACCCTGCTAGGAGCAGACAGCTGTAATTAGAATGTGCCCCTATGGCAGGGAATTTGATTACAGATGAGAAAGTTATAAAGTTTTCATGGGAAGAAATTATCTGATAAAATAAAAAATTACCTGTATTTCATGGATATTCTTTCTCTTCTTATCCCACAAAGTTGCTAATGCTAAACCGTGTGATACAAAGGTACCTTAATAAACATGTAAAAATGAAATTGCCTAGCAGAAAATAAATTTTAAAATATACGAATCTTAGAAATTGAGACACAGATGTAGAGAACAAATGTATGGACAACAAGGGGGGAAAGCGGCAGGGGGTGGTGGGGATGGGGGTGGTGATGTGATGAATTGGGTGATTGGGATTGACATGTATGCACTGATGTGTATAAAATTGATGACTAATAAGAACCTGCTGTATAAAAAAATAAAATAAAATTTAAAAATTAAAAAAAAATGAATCTTAGATCCCACAATAAAGACAATGGTTAAAGATAGTGGTGAGAAGCAGCCATTTCTTCTGCAATTGGTTTGCATATAATCTTTTTATGACACAGATATATATTAGAAGAGCAGCTCTTTTTTTTTTACTATTTAAATTTTTTTAAATTTTTAATTAATTAAAAAAAGTCTTTATTGGAGTATAATTGCTTTACAATGGTGTGTTAGTTTCTGCTGTGTAACAAAGTGAATCAGTTATACATATACATATGTTCCCATATCTCCTCCCTTTTGCATCTCCCTCCCTCCCACCCTCCCTATCCCACCCCTCTAGGTGGTCACAAAGCACGAGCTGATCTCCCTGTGCTATGCGGCTGCTTCCCACTAGCTATCTGTTTTACGTTTGGTAGTATATATGTCCATGCCACTCTCACTTTGTCCCAGCTTACCCTTACCCTCTCCGAGCAGCTCTTTTTTAAACTTCTTTTAAAATTTATGTGGATGGGAACAACACATAACAGGAGCAGTAGTGGAGATGATTGAAAAACTTGGTGATGGGAAGTTATTTAAATATATTTCAGCTTATAAGAGGAAAACACACCATACCTACAAAAGACAAAGAGATGCATTTCCTTTTAAAGTTGTATATTCTTTATGTGCTAGCCCCCATATTCTTCTGATCCTTTCCCTGACTCAACTGTAGTCTCCTTTCCATCCAACTCCACCTTTTGTATATACTGAAGAATTCAAGTATTGGGAAATTGTCCAGAATTTTCATATCCTGGCTTTCCATGCAATTGAAGGAATTATAAGTGGTGAAAGTGTTTCTGTTACTTAAATAGATACCCAGGACACTTAAAGCAGATCAGAAAATCCTTTAAGAACATTGGTACTTCAAGAATTGTGAGGGAAAAAAACCCCAAAAAACTAAAACTGAAACTTACAGCTTCTCTGTGGAATTGAAGAATCCCACTTTTCATCAAGGACTATAGAGAATTTGACACCTTTTAGAAGCCTATAAATAATGAACCTTATAAACATTAAGCATGATTAAAGACTCTATAGACATTATAAGACATTAAAGGAAAAATATCAACCTGTAGTTTCAAATTGGAGAATTCTGACTCTTAATTGCTAATCCAGTAGTGGGAATAGAATAGAGGTGAGGTGTTGCGGGGAGGTATTCATAGATGTATGTGCCAGGCATCTATTGTTGTGCCTATTACCTGATACACTGTCAACTGCTACGCCCTGACCACCTACTGTCTGGGTGACACCAACTTCCTTGTATTACTTTTTATTTTCCTATTGCCCCTCATTAGAAATTTAGCTCTAGGACAGTGGTTCTCAATGGGAGATTCCCTCCCATCCCAGGGGATATTGGGGAATGTCTGGAGAAATTTTTGGCTTTCAGACAGTATAGGTGTTTGTATGTGTACTACTGGCATCTAGTGGTAGAAGCCAAAGATTCTGCTCAACAGTCTATGATGTACAGGACAGCCCTCAAAGACAATTATTTATCTGACCCATAATGTCAATAGTACCAACGGTTGGAAAAAAAACTTCTCTAGGCAGAAACAGCAAAGAATCATAATTTTATCACTTTGTGGAAATTCTGTCTCCTACCAAGAGCATTTTCATGTTTTTTTTTAAAATAAATTTATTTATTTTTATTTTTGGCTGCATTGGATCTTTGCTTCTGCACGCGGGCTCTAGTTGCGGCGAGTGGGGTCTACTCTTCGTTGCGGTGCACGGGCTTCTCATTGCAGTGTCTTCTCTTGTGAAGCACAGGCTCTAGGCACATGGGCTTCAGTAGTTGTGGCACCTGGGCTCAGTAGTTGTGGCTCGCAGGCTGTAGCGTGTAGGCTCAGTAGTTGTGGCGCATGGGCTTAGTTGCTCCATGGCATGTGGGATCTTCCCGGACCAGGGCTCGAACCCGTGATGCCCTGCATTGGCAGGCGGATTCTTAACCACTGTGCCACCAGCTTCCCCTCATTTTCATGTTTGTTGCAAGTTGAGTTCCTTGTAAAGCAGACTCTGAGATGGAAATTAGCAAACAAGGTGTTTTTTAGGGAATAATTTAAGGATTAGCACCTGTGGAAGGATACCTTCCTTTCTTCCTTTCTTACCTAGAAAGCAAGATTGGGCAGAAAAAGTTGAGCTGAAATGAAGTTCCAATGAAGGAATTAACCAAATCTGCCAAGAGCTATGAAGTTGGGGTGAACTTTCAGAGTTGCTCCAAGTGGTGCGTGAGCAGGTCCTTTGTACCCCGCTGTTGGTCAGTCATTAGATGTGGGCTGCCCTGGATGGAGCCATGATTTGAGTGAAGCAGTGTTCTTCAACTGAAGCAATCCCCAGCAAGACTTGACAGCTGAGGGCCATCTTTCCAAAAAGCACTTCCAGCCACTGGGAAAATAGGTTCTTCCTGAAATGGGAATTCAGCTGTGGAATCCAGTGTCCGCCAGTTTCCTACAGAGTCCTATAGTGAAGCTTGCAGCCTATACTGCTATAGGGAGAGATAATCTTTACGAAGTTAAGATTCTGACTCTAAGGTTCAGTTTTTTGATGCTTTAAGAGAGTCAAGGTATTTCAAAGCCATTATACCTTTAATTAATATGATGACAAACAAAGTACAACGCTTGTTTTGCAGAAGGTAGATATGTCAAAATTAAACTGGTCGATTAATAAGAAACAAAATAGAAAGACACAAGGCAAAGAAAACAAAAAATCATTTATTTACTACTATATGTAAAACCATGGTAGATATTTTAAAGAATGAGTTTCTCAGGTTATCTCCAATATTATTAACTGGTAAATACTAACGTTACCATATTTTTAACTTAAAGAAGTCATCAATAATTAAATCACATGTGATGTCAAAGATACCAACTCTGTTTTCTGGAAGCAAATATCATCTGTTTATAATAAAACTTTAACTATTAATATATTACTCATATAAACACTAAACATGTTGGGAAAGACTTCATTAACAAGGGAAATATATAAAACAATACAATGCAATTCAATTCAGTAAATATTTACTGAAAAACTAAAATGCTCAGGGAAACACTAAATATATCTCAATGAGTAAGAGAGTAAGAAAGATGTCTTTTGTAGAGGGACATTCATAACCCAGCAACATCATAAAAGAGGTGCATAAAAAGTAATAAATACGATATACCCCAGGAGCAATATGAGTTGTCTCTGGAGGTTTAGAGAGAAGACTCACTGTATGTTGGATTAGGGTGATCAGAGAGAGTTCCAAAGAATGCAAGTATAGACAGGATTTTGACATATAAAAATGAAAGATATGCGAGGCTATCTCAGACAGAAGAAAAAGCATAAACATGTGATTTAAACAAAGATGCACAGTTTGGGGAATAATATCAGCTCTATAGAGAATTATCTTTCCCACTTGACCTATCTATTTAATAAAATGAAAACTCCAGAATAGGTAGTTTGACAGTTTTAAGTATCTACTATGAAAAAGCAATATTTCTTTGGGTCAAAAGCCTCTTTTCTTCATCCTTATAAGGTTGTGCTTTAATGAGTACTTGTATTTTCTTAAATCCTTATAAATCTTTTTGATTAGATATGGACCTTCCATTGGGGAAGAATTTATGAGAGGTAAACTTTTTTGTTGGCAAGTATACACCTATCAGAACTAGGCTCAGACATTTTCAGGATGAGTCAGGTCAGAATAGGTTACAGTCAGGAAACCAGGAAGACCCGAAAGGGTCAGGAGAATGGCAGATGTTGCGATATTGGAATGAGACTTGGGGTTGGTTATTCAGGAAATCAGTACAAAGAGGTATGTTCCAAAATCAACTATGCTTCAATTAAAAAAGAGAGAGAGATGTTCTAAACATTAGGTCTGAAAAGCAGTTATTAGTTTATGGGGTAAATACAGATGTGGTACAAGCACTATTAGCCAAAGATACAAACCAAGTCTAAATTCCAGAGTAGCCATCTAACCAGTTGTTGAAGATTAGTAGATGAAGATTCAGCAGCAGGAAGTCAGTAAGTGTACACAAGAAGCATTCGTGTTGAGAACCCTGTCATTCAATTCGAGAATCAAAAAGTAGAATATTTGATTAGTAGGTATGAAGGAAGTATGTGTAGGAAATAAAGGGCCAAATTACCAGGCAGGTATTCAGGTGTCAAGAACAAGCCTGGAACATAATGCTCAAGGAACCAAGATATCAAGGAAAAAAATAGGGAGAGAAAGAGAGAGAAAAACTGGTTTATCAGCAAAATGAGGTTCTAAGCATCTCATTTGATTTTAAGGCTGAGATAGCAGATAATGATGGATGAGAGTGATCCAGAAAGCACTGTGGCAGATAGGCTCTAAGAGGCCCCAGTCTCTGCCTCCTGGCGTTCATGTCCTGGTGTGATGCCCTTCTCTTAAGTGTGGGTGGGAACCCGTGACTTGTTTCTAACCATAGCATACAGCAAGGGTGGTCAAATGTCACTCCATGCTTATGTTACATGAGATTTTGACTTCGGTCTTGCTGTCGTACTCTCTCTTTGGCTCTCTCCCTTGCTGGCTCTGATAAAGTAAGCTGCCATGTGAAGAGGCCCATGTGGCAAGAAACCAAGAGCCAGCAAGAACCAGAGGTTCTCAGTTTGACAACCTCCAAGGAACTGACTCCTTCCAATACTCGTGCAGACTTGGAGGTGGTAGAGTCTCAGATGAGACGCCAGCCCTAGTGTACACTGTGATTACAGCCTTGTAAGGGATGCTGAAGCAGAGGAAATAGCTAAGTGGTGTCCAGATTCCTGACCATATAAACAGAGGAATAATAAATGAGTGTTGTTTTGAGGCTAAGTCATGGTAATATGTTACACAGCAATAAATAACTAATATAGGCGCTGAGTTGGTGGTGAGGCTAAGTGAATATGGGGTTGAATGGCCTCGGAGGCAAACAGGGACTGAGAACAAGGTCATGGCTGTGTGATCAGTCACAGTCAGCAGTGCAAGGTTGGGCCACGACAATTTTCCACAACCCCTCCTCTCTCCTTTTCTTGCTGGGATGACACCATTTTGTTGTATATACTTTCTGGTTGCAAGGCTATAAACCAACGAATGGGCAATATACAAAGATCTACTTCTCTTTTAAACAAGTATCAGGTCCAGTCCCACTGCTGTTACATGGAAATAGAGTTTTGAGTAAAATCCAATTTTGTGGAATCCAATTTTAATAGCTGGAACAAAAAGAATTTCAGTGATGTTAAAAACACGTTCAGTGTTTGTAGTGAATTTAAAAATAAACTTTTTGTATGATGTTTTCAAGTCCTCATATTCTTGATTCCAGTTTCTTTTTCCTCCTCTAATCTGTAATGGAATCAATGATTTTTCATTTAGGCCCTCAGAAGGGCAATGTGAAAAGTCTTGATTCCCAGAGGGTATTATATTCTAATAGTTTACTGGGGTGAAAAAAGTAAAATGCTTTTTCTTTCCTGTAAAAGAATACTATATTTTAGGAAATGAACAGAAATTAAGTGTTTATTAGATACAACCATCAGGGATGAAATCTGAATTAAGTTCCTTGTTCTACCGCTGATTCATTTTGTAACCTTGGTAAACTTCTCAACCTTTTTGGTGTGTGTGTGTGTGTGTGTGTGTGTGTGTGTGTGTGTGGTTTCAGAAATAAACACTACATAAATAGAAAAGGTTTTTGAAGATCTTTTCAGTGTATTGTGCCATGTTTGATTACTTATTTGAAAAAGTTAGATTGTAAATTCTAACATAAGATCAACAACAACCATATATATATTAGTTCCTTGTTATAGAACTTTGTATTTTTCTATAAATAAAAATATAACCTTGGACTAGGTGTTTAAGATTAAAAGCTAATTTCTTTTGTTTAAAATTTAGTCACAGTAGTGGAACAGGTCATTAAATTCCTGCAACGTAGAATTGTGAACATTTAGAAATCCCTAATAATAAGATTTGTCTTATTTTATCTATTTTTATAAAGTCTTTCAATTAAAAAATTAGGTATCCTAATTATATATTTTAGTATGCTTTTAACTTTTTACTGTATTAGAGCTTGCTTTTGTTTATATCAAGGGGGCGCATTTTGCAGTATTGGGACATTTTTATGTGGTTGGAGAAGAGGAAAAAGAAAATGAAACTAGAAAACCTAATTAAAAATTGTCACTAAATCAAATCAGGAGTCATTTTTCACATAAACTAAAAGACCTTTCTGCAACAAACAAAATCTGATAAAAAATCTATAGTGACAAATAGCTTCTTTTCAAAGTATAGTGCAATTGGCATTCAGTGTTTTTGGAAGTTGGTTATAAACAACTTTAAATAAAATGCTCCTATGACTTAGGTTCTGGTAAAGACTTTTATGGAGCATTACAGAGAAAAATTCTCACAGACTAACAACCAAAGAAGGACAATTTTGAGATGATGTTTTATATAGAAGTCAAGCTAATGTGTATTTCAAGATTTTGGAAGGAGAAAAAGATGAAATAGTTAAACTTACAAAAATTATTACTAGCAAAAAACAAGAATTCTCTTGATTTTTAATGTGAAAGAATGCTATTTAAAAATGACTTAGCATTATTTTAGAGAATAATTTTATGTAGGATAAAGTTATACATACTTTATCCAGTCTTTTTTTATACACAGTTTGTATGAAAATTATAAATGATAATATAATATATAAACAATTATTACATGTAATATATAAACAAAATTAAATGTAACAGAGATGACCATATATAATAATACGTGTATTTATATATTTATATACAGTTGATTCTCATTATTCATGGCAGTTATGTTCCAGAAAGTTGCCACGAACACTGAATTAGCAAATGCTGATCCATTGCTCCTGAGAGGAATAGATGGATGGATAGTTAGATAGATAGGTATAGATAATAGGTATATAGATACATAGATAAATATAGATAGGACTTACATAGTTTATAGTCTTAAATCCTGGAAACAGCTCATCCTGGTACATTCTATTTTCTTTTTCTAATACCTAGAATTTTTTTCTATTCTGTTTTACAAAAGAGAAAACAAGGTTCAGAAATGTTGAGGCTTACTTGAGGCCACTCCACTAACAAGTGCCAGAGTAGGAGTTCAAACCGTGGTCCGAGTAACTCCTGAGCTGGACCTTCTCACACTACACTGCGCAGCACTGCCCCCTACCGTCCTCATCTCTGATCATCTCTATCACAGCGGAAACAAGGCCGAGGTAGTTTTGGTGACCTCATCTGCGAACATGTGAAACAGGGGAGTCAAAAATTTTTCTCTCCCTTTGTATGTCCATGATTGACCAAGAAAGCACCATTAGTATTGATTTTGGGGTTACAAATAAATTTTAGTGAGTAAACAAATTTGTAAATGTAGAATCTGTGAATAATGAGGATGGACTGTGGTTAATCCAGGAAGCTACTTACAGTCTTTACGAACCATACCACTCAGGCATGGACTTAACCAGAATGGATGTGTGCAGTAAGTAAATGGCATGGCTCTATTGGCCTGTACTAGCCATCATCCTGAGTTACCCCAAAGTATCACAGTCGAAAAGCTTTCCAAAACATATTTCTGCTTTTCCATATAAGATTGCTTTTGTCCTCACAGCTGTTACACAGCAGTTCTACATCGTGCAGGTGTACTAGATAACTTCTCTTCCCTTATTTTTCAGCTTTGTGCAAATCTCTTCCATTTAATTTGAGGTGTACAAACCCTGAAAAAATATTAAACTATTGTTTTTCCCTTTTACTCTACAGCTCATTATATAACTTAAGTTATTTTCCCTTAAAATTCTTAGAAACTTGTATTTGAATTAAATGTAATAATGATTACAAGTATCTGAAGATAACTGGGTTTCAGTAAAAATAACTGTGAATCAGTAGGGTGATAAGTCTCAGATGAAGGGCAGCCGAGGTCAGTTCCACTTTATATGCTGTATTACTTTAAATACCTAAGATTACTTAGATTCATCCAGAAAATGCTTTTAATTTTTGATTTACAGGTTTTAAAATCTAAGGGACAGCAATATCATCTACTTAATTTTTTTATTTTTAGGTGATTTCAATGGCAATTTTCAATTTTACATATTTACAAAAAGCTACATGTCATAAATCTTGAAGTGTGAAGAACAAATTTTCTCAATACTCTAAATTAAGCACTAGTAATTATTAGCAGGTCTGTGTCTAAAAATAAAGTCAATAACTTACAAATAAAACGTCAGTATTTCATTAATACTCTACTTGAAAACTTTTCTTCTGATAGCAGGAATTTGTAGTTTCTTGTCATCATTCACTTTCCAGTAAAAATGTTTTCCCTTGACATTGGGATTTTGATTTCATATATTCAATTTTAGTAGCAGAAAGGATATTCAAGAAATATTTCTGCTCTAAAGTGAGCAAGAAGTCTCAGGATAGAACTTGGCACTGATGCCACCCATCATCTAGAAGAGGTCTTTTCATTCAAAAGAAGACCAGGCATGCAAAAGATATCATTATTAGCTATTTTATTTGCATGGAGTGCACCAGGCAGCTAGAGTGCGGATACATCCTAGAAGTGATTCTCTGCTGATCTGAGAAACAACTAGGAATGCTGGTCACTGTGATAATCCCAGATACCCAGCACATTTCCATTAACCAGAATTACCTAGATGGTGATCTGGTGAATGTCTGTCAGTCCTTCTGCAGTACAGGGCTTAGGGCAATGGAGATGAGCCCTGAAGCACCTCCTGCTCTCCTATAATATATAGGTCACAGCTCCATTTCAAACTGTAAAAAGGACTTGGCAATACAGATGCTTTCTCTGGGCCGGGTCAGACCTGCATCCTCTTCTGGCCTATGTGGATTATATTTATAATTTTCTTTCTTTTAAAAAAATTTTCTGGCCTTCTCTATTGTTAATATCCACTCTGCTGAGCCATTTAGTGTCTTGTTTGCCTAGACCAGGTCTTCTCTAGAATTAAAGTATGTCAGTCACTTGGAGATCTTGTTAAATTAATAGATTCTAGTTCCATAGGTTTGGGGAGGGACCTGAAGTTTTCCGTTTCTTCCGTGCTCTTAGATGCTGCTGATGCTGCTGTACCGCTAGCCAATCTGAAGAATCTGGGCCTAGGCTATTCCACCTGCTTGTTCCAATCAAATGCTTTCCCATAACGCACTAAAGTGTTTCCTGTAGTCAAGAAGTTTTTCCTATAGAACCCTCAGAACCCCTGCACATCACTACCCCTTTCTTCCTTACAATGGTAACTTCTATCCTGACTTCTCTAGTTATAACTCTCCTGCCTACGCCCCACTTTGTTAGTGTTTTCCACATAAGCATTCATTCCTACACACTGTAATTTAGTTTTGCTTGTTTTCGTGAACTTTTAAATGAATGGTATTTAATAAATAAAATCACAATATGACATCATATGTGCCTGGCTTCTTTGCTCAAAATTATCCTTTGTGAGATTTATCTATATTATTGTTTATATATATTTTTCTTTCCTGGATAGTATTACATTGTAAGCATTAACACTGTCTATGTATCTTTGGACCCTTGATGAGTATTTGGGTTGTCTTTAGCTACTACCAATAATGTTGCAATAAACATTCTAGTACATGCACTAGAATACATTTTAGTTTGGTATTTACCTAGGAGTGAAATACTTGACCTATAACGTATGTGGAGTATATATTTTTTGCAACTTTAGTATATAGAACCAAACTCTTTTTCAAAGTGATTAATTTGCTGACCCAGCTTCTGAGTATAAGAGTTCCTGTTGCTGTATAATCTTACCAACACTTGCTATTGTCTATTTTTAATTTTAGGAAAGTCAGAAGGGTATATAAATGGTATCTCCTGTGGTTTTAATTTGCTTATTACTGAGGTTAAACACTTTAAAAATACGTTTATTGATCATTTACAATATCTTCTTCTGTAGGACTTTGTTCAAGTTTTCTATCAGTTTGTCAGTCATTTTCTTATTGCTTTGTAGGAGTTATGTTGCTTTATATGTGTTGTAAATATTTTCTCCCACCTGTAGCTGGTTTTATCACTCCCTTAATGGTTTCTTTGGATACACAGAAGTTCTTAACATAGTCCAATTGAGCAATATTTTATTTTAAAATTCAGGCTTTTTTGGTCCTATTTAAGAAATATTTTCCTATTCCAGTCATGAAATCTCATATTATTGATATCTTCTAGAAGCTTCACAAATTTGTTTTCATTTTTAGCATTTAATGTACTTGGAGTTAATTATTGTGTATGTTATGAAGTAGGAGTCAAGCTTAACATACTTTTTTAAACAGATATCCAGTTGACCCAGTGCCATTTATTGAAAAGACCATTTTTTCCATACTGCTACTTTTGTCATACACCAAGTGTACATATAAACATGGAACTGTCTATGGACTTTCTGTTGTAATGAATATTTAATTGATCTCTTTTTTAAAAATCCTAGTGCCAGTATAACATACTGTCTTAATTGCTGTAGCTTTTTTTTTTTAAGTTTTTTTTTTTGATGTGGACCATTTTTTTTAAAGTCTTTATTGAATCTCTTACAATATTGCTTTTGTTTTATGTTTTGGTTTTTTGGCCACGAGGCATGTGGGACCCTAGCTCCCAGACTAGGGATTGAACCCACACCCCCTGCATTGGAAGGCAAAGTCTTAACCACTGGACCGCCAAGGAAGTCCCTCTGTAGCTTTCTTTTGAGTCTTGATATTGGGTAGAGTAAGTTCAAGAGTGCCTTGACTATTGTTGTCTCTTTGCATTCACATATAAATTTTAGTATCTGTCAATAAAAAAAAAAAAAAGCTTGGATATTTGTTAGATTGCATTCAATCTATAGATCAATTTGAAAGAAAAGACATCTTCACCACACTGACTCTTTCAATCTGTAAATATTTTATATACCTCTATTTATTTAGGCTTTCTTTTAACTTGTTTCAGTAACGTTTTATTGTCCATATAGAAGTCCTGCATGTAAATTGTTAAATGTATTCCTAATTTTTATTCTTCCATAAATAGCATTTTAAACTTTCTTTGCCCTTAGAACATGTGTTTTTTTAGTTAGTTATTTTTGTCATAATATTTTAAAATTATAGATGTAAATAGTATTTTTAACCAATTAAATTTTCTTTGTTGCTAATAGACTTTGGATCTACTAATACTGCAACATTTACTTATTATTTCCAATGATTTATCAGATAGAAAATAAACTCAGATGTGTTTTTAAAGAGGTAGGTCAAAGCCTATCATAATTAACATCATTTAAGCTTATTATTCCATATTTAAGTTGCCTGTTTCTACTTATTTAAGTTTATGCAGTTGTAATAAAAGTACGTACTTTCTACAAGTTCTGTACTTAGGCATCTGAACTAAAAGATAAGACATATGATCCATAGCTGGCTCCTTCTCAAAGAGGTAAAGGTCAGTAATGCCAATAAAAGCAATAAACACTTTTATACTCCTCTTGGCTGATTTCTCCATCAGGTGATTGAATATAAAGCAATAACAAATTGGGATATAAACACATCAGTATATTTTGTGATTCCACAATAAAATATGGACCTGAGGGACCAATATGTGCAGATTTAAAAAGAAAACTGGCATGATTTAAAAGAAATTGTAGGAGAATAAACATAACAAAATATCAAATGTTAAGTATGCAACTCAATGACTTTTATATACTTTAATTATATTTTATATATTAGAAAATTTATTTTATATATCCATGTAGCCTCAGCACATATTAAAACAAATTTATGATACTACAGAAGTTTATCTTTTGTCTCTTCACCAATTGCATACTCCAGAGAAAATTAGTATTCTGAATGCAATCCCTGGTGTATTATACTTGGGTATCATACATTATCATTTTTTAATGCACTGCTGACTTCACTTTGCAAATGTTTTATTTAGAATTTTAAAAATTTATGTTCTAGATGGTCAAAAATTTCTTTTACTCTCCTTTTTTATCTGTTAAATATTTTTCAGTTTTATTGAGGTATATTTGACAAATACAATTGTAATATATTTAAAGTGTGCATGATTTCACATACATACACATTGTGAAAAGATTCCCACAATTGAGTTAATATATCCATCACCTCACATTTTTGTCTTTATTTTTTCTTTTACTGTTCTTGTCAGTTACATTATCTTTATAAACCAAGGTTAATTTTGCCTCACACAATGAGATGGGTAATTTTCCCCTATTTTTTTCTTCTCTGAAAATTTTGTATAAAATAAATTGTTCATAGACTAAATGTCTTTATTATTTATTATGTTATTTAGATTTTGTTTTTCTTGAATCAAATTTAACATATTTTCTAGAAAATCATTCCTTTGTTTGATTTTGAAATACTCATTTCAAGTTTTTAAATAATCCCATTATGAGTCTTTAAATCTTAAAGTATATCTTTAAAAAATTTTCTCGTATTGTATATTGTGTCTTTTCTTATTTTGTTATTCTAAGAGAGCTGTTATTCAGCTCCCTTAGAATGTTATATATCCATATCCCATATTTTCTGTTTCTCTGTAGAGCCCTGACTTCCCATTCCACAGTTTTATTTGCAGAGCAGCTAAATCCAATCCAGTGGAAGCTACACATTTTACCGCTTAAGGAAATGTATAGCTATATGAAAGAAAAAGCAGCGCACAAGTGATTTAAGAGAGGATGGTCCATACTTCCTCCCTGACATAGTGTTACTCTGGGTAACTGTTAAACCAAAGTCATTATGTCAAGTTCACATTAAATGTTAAAGTTTCCAGCTGAGTTTAATAAGGGAGATGGAAATTCTAGTAAAGCTAATGGAAAGATCTGGAAGACTATTTAAAAAAAGAGAAGGATTTCCAAAGGGGAAAAGATGGTGGTAGTGGAGGGACTGCTCAGTTACACACAAAAAAGGAGAAAGAAAAAAAGAAACGAGAGTGATGAGATATGGTCAAAGCCACAGCGCTGGAGTCGGCATCACTCTAACAGACACGCGGAGTCCAGAAGGAAGGGAGGAAGGAGCCTTAAGATTCTAAAAAACTGCTAAATTGAAGGAACACGAGGAAGCCAGTGTGAGCCGATAAGGAGGCAAGAGAGCCTAGGGATCAGAGGCTGAGGGCCTCCCGGTGGATCACAATTTGGGGCAATCAGGTGGGAGTTAAGATGTTACAGGCCACCAAGTCTGTGCCTTGAGAAGTGAGAGGAAAACTGAGAAGAGCTGAGAGACGGTGGAAGCCCTCTCTGTTTTTGCTCGACTCCCCTGGGAGTGCCAGCCTTCTGTTTCAGCTTCAAGGGTATTTTCATGTTTACACTCAAGGCACCATCTGTTATTTTGCTGCCTGACTCATTATGAAATCCCCTATGTGCTAGAGCCGCTGAAATCTCTGTACCTTTACTCCCTCTGGGAGTGAATGTAGTGAATGGCTAGGAATTTAGAGCTGCATGCAATTTTCTCTCTGATCCAACCTGTCCGTTGCCCTGGGTCACACTGGGTGATTGTGACCGCCCACATCTCCAACTGCTGGTCATCGGCAGGTTGCTGCAGGCTTCTGCCTGCCCTGATTAATGAGAGATTGCTTTGGAATGGTTTATAAGCAAATGCAGCAGTGGATACTGGAGGAATGTGACCAACACCTTGCTCTAAGGGATAAGTAAACTGGGATGTATCACAAGCATCCCAATTACATCTAAAGAGCTCAAGTAGGTATTGAAGATCTGCCCCCAACCGTATTATTTAAGTGTAGGGAAAAAAGACTGGGAAATTAAATCTGAGCTCTACTTTCTTAATAAATGCTTAGAGTCTCTGAACCAATTTTCCCAGCTCAATGTAAAGGTAAATGTTTACATACAACTGATAAAACTCATGTACAAGGGAGCTAGGGAAGGAAAGGATTAAAAGATTATTGGTGACAAATCTTGAAATTAGAGTGTAAGTTGAAGCTTCTTTATGCATCTTCTTTAGATTAAGAGTTTTATTTTTTTTTAGGGCTGGAAAAAGGAATACAAATCATAATAAGCTAAGGGTTTCTAATCTAATGGCATTAGTTTTAGGCCAAGGGACCCGCAGCAGAGCCAGAATGTGTGGTGTGTAGCACAGAGGCCTCTAGGGCCTTCTCTGGGCTCCACATCTGTCAGCATGGTGCTCCATTGTCAAAGGCTTCTGTTGTGGTTTCTATCAAAATGACAACACCGTTCTGTCTTGTAAGGATGGATATGGCAGCATCCTCTAAACCTTTAGACAAAAATACCTGGTTCTGATCCTGAGGAAACGGTGTAAGCATTTGACTCAAGTACTCAATGTATACCATCTCACTCTACCCCTGGGAAGACAACTAAGGATTTATGTAGGTATCAAAGAGGAGAACCCATATAAATTTAGAAACTTCTATAACATATATCAGTGTGTACACCTGTACATTTATATATGTCACTGTAATATATATATATGTAACATATACTTTATGTGTAATATATATGTAAAAATCTCAAAAGGATACTTTTGAGACTTTTGACCTGTATCTCTAACAAACAAGAAGCACAATTCTTAAAGAATCACAACTGCAGGATAAACATTTAATCTTTGAAAGAGGAGACAAACTCTGGAGCATAGTACAAAGAGATGAATGACATTGTCACAAAATTCTCACAGATTATCATGTTCTACCAGAAACTGTTTTCAGTTCATTGAATTTTCTAGTTTTGATCTGAGATTATTTTCTCTGAAATGGTAGAAGGACATGTTAGGCTCTGAAGACATCCATATCCCTTAAGAGTGACAGGTATCATTTGATTAGTTTGGTCTGTTTTACAAACTCTGGCTCCTACCTATTTACCACAGTACTATGTTACTATTTTTTCATTCAAGCATTCTATGGTACTTTCTGGACATTGGAGACTTTCGAAAACCCTAGAAAAGCAGCACATTTCCTTGACTTGAACAGAAAATTAGTTTTTATTACTTTTCCTGCTGCTTAATTTCTTAGTTTCAGGTCAACAGAGAGCAATAAAATATAAGCAGCAAACTAAGGAAAAAAAATATATATCAGTGTTTAATGAATAAGTCTATATTTTCAATAGACAGATGGCATTGTGAATTCTAATACTTGCTAGGTTGCCTTCTGTGTGCTATTCTGAAAAGTAAAAAATTAACAGAAGCATTTTTATACTTTCCAGCAACATCAGCAGGAGTGTGAAATAATTCTTTTCAGTCTGCTCATCTTGTACTTGGTTAGTCTATCATGCTATATAAAGGCTATGAAAAAAAAAAGCACACTTCAAGCATGTTGTCTGGCACATCCCAGACTGGGAAAGGGTACTAGACTGTTTGCTCAAGAATATAATTTTTCCCTTTGTCGTAATTAGCAGTTGGAAGACTGCAAGGCATAAAAATGGGGTGACATAGAAAAATAAATGCATACTCACCTGCAGCCAGCAGTGTTCTAAATTATTTTCTCTTTTTCTGAAACTGACATAGTCATGCTAGAAAAAGAATGATCTGACTTAAAAATGTGAGAGAAAATGTATGAACCAGAAATATAGTATGAGTATGAAGATCTTTCTGTGAACCACATAAGCATTCTTCACTCTCTACATTTTGTTTTTTATTGTCACATTTGAATAGTGTGATTATTCAGAATTTATTTAAAAAGAGAAAGCACTGCCTCTGACCTTTGAAAAGGCACTGCAGAAATATAGAGAACATTGTTATTTTGGTTTTAATTATTGTTACTAGTGATGAGATTTGTGTCTAGAATCAGATTAGAGTCTGATGACATCCAAAGGTTAGTGAAGCCATGATACCACGCCATTAAGTGGAATTGCAAAAAGTGCCATTCAATATTCAAATAGCATTTATTGAACATGTCTTCTATGGCAGGACTGCATTTGGCAGTTATCTCTAAGTAGGGTTACCAGTTTAGCAAAAAGCAAATCAGAATGAAACAAACCAATAACCAGAATAGGATGCCTGGTTAAATTTGAATTTCAGATTAACAATAAATTACTTTATCATTATGATCATATTCTTATTCCAGTATCATTCAAATACTGCATGGGCATACTTATACTAAAATGATTTATTTACTTGAAACTCATATTTAATTGAGCATCTTGAGTTTATCTGGCAAACTTGTTTCAAAGAAAATGTCGTAATCTCTGATGAGAAACTTACTGTATTGAGGAAGTCAATGTGTACGTATTACTGGTTGGAGCTGCAATAGAAACAGAGCAACATGCTTTATGCACACAGGGTAAGGTGTAAACTAACTTGATTGGCCCAGCCCTTTTTTTTTTCCTCACTAGAAAAATGCCTACAGACTGATCAAAAATATTTTGTTGTCCTCCAATGCTGAGGTCTTCCAACCCTACGTAAGACTGATTTTTCTCCCTGCCTCTACTCTTGGTAAAGTCATGTTCTCAAAACAGCACAGAATTGGAAGTGAATAAATAAAGCCAGTTCATCTCATCTGGCCAAGGCTGTGGAACTCTCCCTTCCCTGGGTTTGTGTAACTGGGAAACTTCTGGAGTCATGATAGCAAATACTGATTTTAAGCAGCATATAGTACAAAAGTAAAATTTCTAACTGATCTGGAAGTTGCATCTGGTGACATGCTTTATTTCTTACCTTTAAGAAATGGATTGTGCCATTAGAACTACATGTTTGTTTATCACCACCAACACCCACAGGCCCTAGCTGAGTCCCTATCCAAATGCTGAATTTCTGTCATGAACTCATAACCACCCAGTTGTTGACCCTCAGTGAGATGGAAGCTAGATTTAGAATCTCTGCAGTCTAGCCCTTGCTCTGCCTAATTTGCTACATGCCTCGATTCTAAATTAAATTAGTTGAAATAGATGCTTTCTAAAGAATTTGTAACTCTACAAATTCATAGCTTTAAAATTAAGAAATACACATCTAACCCTCTATTTATCCTCGATTTAAAGCCGGGGCCCCCAAACTCAAATGCCTACAGGGGTCAGTTTGGTAACTAAACAAGTGACAAGCCAAACGGAGTCCACCATGGCTTGGAGGCCATATGCAATTTCAGGCTAGTAGGTGGATCGTCAGCTCCAGACAATGGTTATGATGAGGGAATGAGGGCCTTTTTGGCTAGATCCTGAAAAGTCAGCAACATATTTACAGAAGATGAAAATGTATATTTTTACATGAAATATTCTGATTATTAAATGGGAGTAATTAATAAAATAATTTTAAAAATGGAGAAGAAAAATTCTGCCTTGTAGATGTGGTCTTTATACCTTGAGTTTGTCTCTGATTAAAAGCATCATTACATCTATAAGGTTTTTTTACGCCCCTTGCAGCTTTCAAATCACTGGAGTTTCTGTCCTACTTATTGCCTTTTTCTTATATTATAAAGTAATGTGCAGATTTTAAATAAATGCTCTAGAATTTGCATGTGTATATTAGTGTTGTCTTCTTCCAAATAGTTATCTTGTAGTAATAAGTATGATTAGCATCTCCTGAGCATTTATTTGGTCCAGAAACTGTTCTAAGTATATATGTATATTTTCATTTCATTTTCAACAAAACCCTGTTAGATAAATGTTATTATCCTCTTACACAGTGTTTCACTTGATCATTGCTCTTTAACAAAGTACTCCAAAACTTAATGACTTAAAACAACAATTTATCATTTCTGATGATTCTGCAGATTGGCATTCTGGATGGTTCTTCTGGTACAACCTGGGAATATTCATGTGGCTGCCATCATCTGATGGCTCAACTGAGGCTGGAGGATCTAAGATGGCCTGGATTACATGTCTGACTATTGACTGTCAGTTAGGGTACCACATGTCTTCTCCGCAGGATCTCTCATCCTTCAGTAGGCTAGATGGGGCATCTTCATAGCATGATGGTCTGATTTCAAGAAGGTGAAAATGAAAGCTGCAAAGTCGATTAATCCTAGACCCAGGACTTGCATAATGTCACATCTATTATAGTCTGTTGGACAAAGCAATTCATAACGCTAGCCCAGATTCAGTGTGGGGGAGAAGACTACACAAGGGCATGCATTTAGAAAGGTGTATTTTATCCAAGGCTGTTTTGTAGCAATCTACCATATACAGACAACTAAACTGAGGCAGAGAATGTTGAATAACTTGCCTTAGATTATCCCGTTTGTAAGTAGCAGAACCAGGTTTTGAATCCATATAGCACTCTTGTGACTTCAGGCCAAAAGTTGTAATTCCAATAGCATTGCTATTTATTCAGTGTAACTTTCTTGAAAGCTAACACTTATTTAGAGATATGTTTTTATATCTTTGTTTCTAAAATCATCTTATAATTTTTCTTGGAATGCCCATTTACTTAAAAAGCTGCCTAGGGAGAGTTTTAAAGTTACAATTAATACTTAATGTTATGCACTTTGGTTTAAATACCAAGAAAGATAGAAAAACATGGATTCACATTTAGATCTTCATTTTTGCCTTTATAGATAGAAAAGGTGAGTTAAATGATGCAGAATTAGTTGCATCCATTTGTTCCATCTAGAACAAGGTGAGGGAGGGGGTGAAGGATGGTAGTAAATATATCTTCTATTTAAAAGAAAGATAAAAAACTGATCCGTAATTATAGATAATTCTGAGAAATACCTTATAAAAATGTTCTTAGCTTGTCTTTAATGGGGTTAGGTGTACCTTTTGAAACTGGGATGCATTATTGGAAATGATTTCTCCAAGCAAATAAAGATTTCATATCCTAGAAAATTAAATTGCTGACCAGCCATGTCAGATTAGACCAATGTGATATTATTTCTTAACATTCTAGGAAAGGTATTGGGATATTTAAGCTAAAAGGACTGTTCATTGGTAAGGTGGACTGAGTGTTTCATTTTGAGATACTAATCAACCTACAAAGTTCAAGTTACAATACTTTATTAACTGCTCAAAAGTTGACCTAAACTTTTCTTTATCAACTCTTAGGAAAGCTAGCTTCATTTTGATTGGTCATCAGTTATTTACAAATTGCTTTCTTCAAATAGTATTGCATACTTTTTGTGATTCTATTTAGATTTGTATTCAGGGGAACAAACCAATGAGAGAGTTAGATTGAAATGGGTTTAAAAAGAAGAAGAAGAAGAAGTAGGAAACTTCTAGGGCTGTAAGAATTGTCAAGATTTGTGAGATATCAGAGTTCACAATTTGAGTCAAAGACACAATACTTATTCACTTCTTGGAGATGAGAAAGCTTGTGCTCCTAGGATAAAATATAGGAAAAATCAGAGGCTCTGTGTTCTCATTCCAATGTCATTACTGACAGCTTTGAACTTGTCAAATAACTTTCCTTTATCCTAGTTTCTATCCGTTATAATGCCCATAAATACCTGAGCTTGCCTTAGTGACAGAGCAGGATATTTTTTGTTCTTCCATAGATTTAAAATAGCCTCAGGTGACTGGTGAGGAAGACTACAGGCCTCATAATGGCATTGCTCTGGTCCTACCTGTGTGTCATCTGTACAGGACAGTAATGGGTGGAGGTCAGGGTGGTGGTTCTGGTACTCCTGAAATTGGAAGAGTGAAAACAGTGTCCCCACAATGGACAGAATAGGGTGAATAGGCCATTTTTCCCCTCCACTGCTTTTTGAGTCTACCCCCTCATGGAAAAGTCTAGATGCTTCTAGCCTATGAGCATAACCTATGACTGAGGCAGATACGTTTTCATATAATAGTACAAAGTAAACTGAACTCTTTCTTGGAAACTATGATTCAGTCTTGATATACTATTACAGAAAACTTAATCCAATGTACAATACTCACACTCAAATTCCAAGACATGCTCACAGATTTTGAGGAAAACTGGTGTAGCTGCATCAGCACTTAAAAAAAGCAAAATCATGAAAACACCAGAAATCTTTAAACTAGATATTAATTATTCATTTATTCAACAGATACTGATTAAACAATTATTACATTTGGGGTACTGTAATTGATATGGAGATACAGTCTTAAACAAAACAAGACATGGTCTCCAGGTTCATGGGACTTGTATGTGAGATGCTGCTTGCTTCAGAGGAGAAATCTAATACTTGCCAACATCAGTTGAGTGAAAACCATCCCCAGGATCCAGAGAACAGTAGTCTTCATGTAATGTGATTCTAAACTACATCATCATAAACGTGGCAGTATATATCCAGAGAATATTTTGTTTTATGTAACAGGGACGTGTACTACAGTTTATTACAGCCTCCACACAGATAATTTTTCCTGAGATATTTCAAAGAACCAGCTTTAGGAATAAAAAAGAAAAGCAGCTGTATTTATTTGCATATATTTGCATGGACACTGCACATCCCATCCTTCACTGGAAATTAGAATTCTTAAAAGTTACCTCCAAGGTGTAATTTCAAAGCTTTCTTTTCTCAATACTTTCTTAAAAACCTATTCATGGTTTCACAAGTATCCACACCAGAGGTTTGGAATACATATTTAAAAGCTTTTCCTCGCTAACCATATTAAAAAGATACAATGTTTACCTTTCATAAATGTCATAGATGTGCAAACCTGCTGAAATTTGAGCCCAGAGAAAGGGATAGCCAGAGTAATTACAGAGTGTCTAGTGCTGGGGATGATGAAAGATAAAATAGTGATCCCACATCCCATCTTTCTTCTAAATTGGAGTCAAAGATGTGATTCCATTTGCGTCAAAGATGTGATTCCATTTGTAAGTCCCTTCATATTGAGACAGAAAACAACCCTTCAGTGTATTTTTGGATAGTTCAAGCATTCATTGATGGTCATTTCTCTTTTTGTTTTCCAATCGTGGTTGTTGTAATAGTTAACAACAACAATAATAATAACAGCTATCATATATTATTTCCTTGATGTATACCAGTCACTTTGCTAAATGCCTTTGTCATTTTATTTAATTGATAGGGAAAAAAAATCCTATGAGGTGGGCAGTATATTTATGTTCAGAGAAAAAAACTGAAATTCACAGAAATGACTTGAACAAAGACATAGAGTTAATAAGTAGGCTAGCCAAAGTTCAAACTAGACCTGTTTGATTCCAAATATTGGCATGTTCACTTCTACTTACCATCCTGAGAAAAGCAATAGGCAGTAATTAAAATAGAACAAATCATGCATGTAAGAAAAGCAAACCCAAACTATTAAGATAGGAATAGAGATAGGGTTAATATATATGTAAAGTGTCTATGTGAAAACATGATTCTTTACATAAACTATATTCACACAGAAATATAGATAGTAAAATAGATTTTTAAAATTCTCACCCTCTTTATTGAAAGCAGCAGTTTAAAAAAAAAAGCAGAATCTGAATGATAGCCAAGTGTTGGATAGGTGGATATGTCTGGAATACTAAATCAGCCTTCCTGCCCCTTTCTCACTGGTTGCTCAGTATCATAATAAAGCATGTCCACTGCTTGAACTGAAAGTTTCAACGCTTATTGGTACCAGTCTGATAATTCTTAAATAAGAGAATCATAAAACTCACATGTTATAAAGAAGAAAATTAAAATAAGATTGCAAATCCAGGACTATTACATTACAACTTGATTTTTAGCCCTTTAAATCATTTTGCTTCAAAAGAAAGTGGCAATTTTCATAATTTAGGAAGCAGCTGATTTGCTTGCACACTATGCTCAGACTTATCAAAAATATGTTCTTGTTTAAATGTAAATATTCTTGAAAAACTATAACAAATCACCAGCCTGAGCAGAGGTATGACTATCCTAAATAAACATTGCTTTTATGTCTTCAGTGCTCCCAAACCTCCAGTTGTCTTCCCCATCAATTCAGAAATTTGGCTCCAAGTTCCTCTACAATCTGGCGTCCCTATACATGCCTCACCTTCTCTCCTTTCAATCAAGCCAGCATCTTACCTCTGATGCTTGCATACACATCCAGTTCCTGCCTCACACCATTGTTTATAACACAATGTTTATTTATAATATTGATACAATGTCTTTTCTCCTTTTCTTTCCCTACTGTAGATTCAGTTTAAGTCTTACCTGCGACACAAGACACATTCTGAAGAGTTCTTTTACGTTTATAACCTATTACACTTATAATCGTTAGCACAAAGCTTATTATATTGTGTGTGTGTGTCTTCTGTCACTCAAACTGACCTCTCTATAATCTGCTCTGTAGCTCTAGGATGGAAATATATGACCGATATCACATTTTGCCATCTGGTTTCTGCCTACAGAAGGCACTAGAGGGAGACAGGAAGTTATCCCTTTATCCCCTTGTTCTCTTTCTAGGCCTCCAGTAATTCCCTCTGTTAAAATGCTGGCATGGTTTCTCTTTTCATGACAGCGCTCTGACTGAAACACTCCTGAAAATGAACTTGAAATAAGTTCAAAAGATATTAAAAAATGTGAGTAATGCAGCACCACCTGAATATTATATAGGAGAAAAGAGAGTGCAGTGTTTTAAACTGCAGGCTTTGAAGTTCAGCAGACCAAGTCTGCATCTTGGCTCAGTTACTTGCTATGGTGTGAGACTGATATTTTGGAATATCTGTTTCCACACAGCTAAAATGGGAAAATACTTATTTTCTTGGGCAGAATCAACAGTAAATAAAATAGTAGATGTGAAAGACTTGGAACGGTGTCTGGCACATAATAAGTATTCCATAGTTGTATTTAACATGTTAGAAATAAAAGTTGACTAAAAGTGGATATCTGTGTTCAAATTGATACAAAGTCATACATTTATATTCTGTGTGTGTGTGTGTGTGTGTGTGTGTGTGTGATGTTTCCCTTTAAAGACTTAATAGATTGTTGTATTACTACTATATATTCAAAAGGATTACCTTATCAATTTTTTGAAAACTTAGCATTGAAATTGAATTCTAAAAGAATCTATCTAGTGAAGGCTCATTCACATATGTGATAGGTTCCTGTCTGCCACGTACTTGCTTCTCGCTGTCTCCTATTTTCTATTTTAATAAATTCCCTTTCTCTTAATTCATTTCCTTCTTCTCTATGTCAGGCATTTATTTGTATTTTTTAAGCTCTTAGTCTCTGTCCAGCATCGAGTTAGCAACAAGTCACCGAAATAAACCAGTGCTGCAGATCTCTTTCACATTTGATTTAATCATCCTTGACAGTCCCTACTGCATATTTTCTCACAGGAATGGATAAACTGCATCATACAGATAATAGTTTGAATTTTGGAGCATTTAAAATTTTTTGAAGTTTCTAAAAATATATATTATGAGCCTCAATACTTACAACGAACCTGTTGTGGAATTATACACGTTTTACAAATAAAGGAACAGTGGTATTTTGAGTACCCTTCTCAAGGTCAGATGTATTTATTGGAGAGTCAGGAAACCCAGTGAAGCCTTCTTTCTCACCATATAAAGTCATTTGATTATCTGCTCCATGAACTCTTAAGGTTACACAAATATGAGCTATTCCTCCTTGGCTACAACAGTCATTGAGGAAATGATTGAACTGAACTTTTATTTATGTCCAGTTTCTCTACTTTTATGTCTTGTTCTCAGTATGAGGGTTGAAGTGGGCAAAACATAGCATGTTTGAATCATCTGGGAGACTTTTTTTTCCCAAATGATTTTGGAGAGTGTGTGTGCATGTGAGCATATTGGGGGGTAGCTAAGGGGCAAGGACAGTGAGGGTTGAGAACCTCTGTGTTAGAGTTGCCAAATGAACCCATGGAATGTCCTTACCTAAAAATGTTTTTAAACTAGAATATTCCTCTGCCTAAAATGGGTTAAATTATTCTCAATTAAAGTTAGAGAAACCAGTTTATATTAAAATAATTGCAGATACACACATCCATCATAATGTTTAATTTGCTTCAATATTGCTCTTCTATAAGCGCTTCAGAATAAATTTCCAGGATCACATGTTTATTAAAATGAGTTATTTCACTAGTTAATTTTTATGTTTTTCAAAGAGCTAGATTAACAACAACACAATTAAAAGGATAATACAGTGCCATTTGTGAGGCAGTGCAGTATGTTAGAAATAGAACTCAACTAAAGATTAAGCAATTCAGGCTTTCTTCCCATTTCCGTTACTCATTAGTTTTTTGGCCCTTGAAAGACAAGTGCTTTCCAGTATATTATTTATCGCATCTGTAAAATGAGGTGAATGAATGAAATGGAGTTTAAAGATCCCCCAGCACTAATTCTCTAATTTCTGATCTAAAAAAAAAATAGGTTTTCAAATACCAGATGAGTTCAAAGACATTCAGGGATGTAACTACTAAAACCCTGTTAACATATACATACCACACACACACACACACACACACACACTAATACACACATCTGGGTGGTTTTATGGGTTCATGTAAATGAAAAGTATAGATGATTATTATTTTATATATTTTATATCTCTCTGTCTCTATCTCTATCTCCATCTCTACTTCTATCTCTGTCTACACACAGAGTGATCAAACAAATTAGCCAGAGTGCAGTCTTTTGAATTCTAACAAACAGATGAAGGGTTTAATTTGTTACCTTGCTCCACTGCCCCCAGAAAATGGGTTCTCTGTATAGAGCTGTTATTTCTAGCTTTTTCTTAGGAAGGAAAAAATAATAATTTCTGTAATGTTTTGAAGTAAATGTTTTTGGGATAAATGTATATATAACTCCATGTGTGTATATATCTTTATATATGTCAGATGAACCTGAGGACTTTTCAACATATGGAAAAATTTCTTAAGATCCTATTTAACTAGAAATTTCTCTCTCTGATATATATATTACATATACATGTAAAAAATCGGTTGTATAAGCATTTAAATATTTAACAAAATTTAAAAATTTCTTTGCACTTTAAAAATTATGATATTAAAAGTCAAGAATTCATTGCCTTTGTAAAATGTGATATAATGTACTTTATTACACTCTGACAAATATCATCTTTCATGATAGGAGTAACAGAGTAGAGCCACATCAGAAGATAAATAAATTATTTAATTAGTATAATAATCTGTATAATACAAAACCAAAAGTTTTATTTTGAATTATCCACACTTTTTATCCAAGCTTTATTTTGACACAAACATCTTTGAACACTCTCACAAGCGAGAATTGAAGATTCAGAAAGGGGTCAGAAAGGAAGTCAGTTAGGATGAGTGACCCCAATTTGGTCTATTCCCGATGGTCCATGTGGAATAATCAAAGGTGATAAATAATAGAATTCAGTGGAGAGCTCTGAACTCACATGTACAGAACAAGATAAGACTCCCTGTAGAACCCGGTATTAGTTTATCTCTCAAGTTCCTAAATCATTTTGATAGAACCGTTAGACTTCAGTATCAAATCAGATGCATTTATGAACACTATCTATTTGTTCAGCTTGCTTCCAGTCTATTTCCTATTATATCTTTACTATTTTTAAGTGTACACAATCAAGAGTGTTAAGCAATGACGGGATAAATTGTAATGCTTTTAAAATGCTTTATTTGCATTTGGAGATCTTAAAACTAGGCATGTTAAAAATATGCTATGCTTTTTGATATAGTTCTTTATGATAGCTACAGGTATCATTGAAGTAATTTGCTGTGACATAGTCAAGAATTACAGCTTAAATATATTTTGTTTACAATATTAGTTCTACATAATATTTTATAATCATTCTATAGTTTTGTTTCCATTTGTGGCATTTTGTCATGGTTTTGTCTCATATAATGTGGATAGAAGACTCACTTTTTACAGAATATGAAAGACAGTTAATTTCATTTAAAATACTTTTTGATAAAAGTCTGTGCTCAATTAAATTACATGTATATTCCTAAAAAGAACATCTTAATATTTTCTTTCTCGTCATAACATCTCAGTGCTCTACTACTTCTAGATTTTTGGTAAATATTTTGTGCTTAAGTTTGTAAGTTGACCTTTGCCAATAAATGTAGGCTAAGATCTTAAAGATCTTAGGAAGTAAGGGTTGAGCCAAATAGAAGTTTTAATTCCAGCACAGGGACTTGAATTTTGTGTTGTTCTGGTTTCCAGCAAGGGTCACATTTTCCAAAGAAAGCAAGAAAAATAAGTTGATCTCTTACTCAGTAGTGTTAGAAATCATTTGTGGGAAGTATTTTTGTATCCAGATATTTCAAAGGAAGAAGGAAGAAGAGGAATAAAATCATTGAAAGATAACTCAGGAGATTTGATCAAAGGAAGGTTTACTCAGAGAAAAATGTGGGTGGAGAAGAAAGGGACAGTGGAGTTGAAAAAAAAAAAAGGTAAAGAAATGACAGGGAGATGTCAGGGAAAAATGTAAACTTTGGGTCTGAAAAGTTATTAATAAAATATTGTGAGAAATGCATAATGAAGAACAATGAAAATTGCTTTATAAAAAGTAAGTTTCATATTAATTTGAATGATTGTGGAAGACTAATGCTTCACCCTGCAGACCTTGGAAACATTCCTGAGTCCAAGAGCTCTAATACTACACACACCATCTCCACTTGAAACTTGCTTTTATTACCATATATTTCATCCTTGCCTCCCAAGTTATTATGATAGTAATTGTTGAATTTCTCATTACAGAAAGCCAGCCTTTCATAAATGTTATATGTGGCTATTATTGGCAGACACAGTGTCAGTTTTTAAAGAAATATGGAAATTCTGTAATTTGAGGTGATTCATTATCTTTTTTATAATTTTAATGAATACAAGTGTCTCTTATTCATTAAAAATAGAACAACAGAAATATTCATCTAGTCGTTATCCTCTTGATCTATCGTTCCCATTAAGCTAAAGATCCAGGCAGAGCACCTGAAAGCACCTTAATTCTTTTGCAGAGATCATCATCACACAAAAATTATTTGCTTCTGGAGATCATTAATTTCTTTTTATGGATATGAGAATTTTTTTCTGGATTGAGGTAGATTAGCATTCCTTTTCATTCACCCCATTCAAGGAATTCTTAGTAATGAAACAGAGCTAAATGGCACATATTAAACATCAGTCATTTAATCTTGGGGGAAGGCAGTTCCAAGGAAAGTGAAGAGTAAGTTGAGAATAGTTCTCTGATCTCATTGTTGGAGTGAAGGGTATTTTGTTTTATTTTTTAGAAAATACATAGCTGTATATGTTACTTGTGCATATCAAGAGGTATAAAATGATCACTAATTACTCATCATTATTTAGATGCCGGAAATTCTGGGTATTGACACTTGTGCCCCTTGCTCATCTTTTGAGGAGCCTCCTGGCTACTGCGGTGTTGCCTCTTGGTGGTCCTTAGAATGACCAGTCACTTACAATTAAATCCAAATCATTCTGCATGAACTGCTATTCTGACAGTTAAAGAAGGAAGAACTTCTGAAGATGGTTTGGCGATGGGAAAATATTTCATGTGGTTGTAAAGAAAATACACAATTTGTAAAGAAGTAATCTTCACTTCTCACTTCTACTTTTTGTTAGTTACCATATGTACCAAATATAAGGCAATTGTCTTTCTGCAAAATTATCCTTCAAAAGACAGCACTATCTGTGTCCCTAAGAAGTCTCTCATATAATATGTCTCTCTCAATCATTTCATTTTGAACAACAAAGTTCAGGTTTGCCTGAAATGATTTCAGACTTTGCTGGATTTTGATGTCTATAAAATTCACTTTACCTAGTGGGTGAAAAAGGAAAGAAAGGTATTTAAAACAGATTTAGTGATTATTCCTAGGGATAAAGTCTCACAATTGCAAATGTGGATGTGGTTGTACACGAGTCTTTTAACAGTCACTTGAAAATAATTTGCAGAATGAAAGCCTTTGTCATTCCCGTATGGATCCTTTGGTTCCTGAGAACTTGGAAGAACAAAGTACTAAACCCCAACGCAAGAATAGGACTGTTTTCAAAGAAAATGGTGCCTGAATTTCTTTCTTTTTTTTTAATTTATTTATTTTATTTATTTATCTTTGGCTGTGTTGGGTCTTCATTGCTGCGCGCGCGCGGGCTTTCTCCAGTTGCGATGAGCGGGGGCTACTCTTCGTTGTGGTGCGCGGGCTTCTCATTGCAGTGGCTTCTCATTGCTGTGGAGCATGGGCTCTAGGCACGCGGGCTCAGAAGTTGTGGCTTGTGGGCTCTAGAGCGCAGGCTTAGTAGTTGTGGCACACGGGCTTAGTTGCTCCGCATGTGGGATCTTCCTGGACCAGGGCTCGAACCCATGTCCCCTGCATTGGCAGGCGGACTCTTAACCACTGCGCCACCAGGGAAGCCCCTGAATTTCTTATTGTGCATCTTGTCTCCTCTCCTCAATCTCATTTGATACGTAAGAATCAAGGACACACTTTTCTTGTTCTATGTTCCTATCTTTGCACATACCATTTTTTCCCTCAACCTTCTTTGTATTTTAAAGCAACTTAGAAGTCAAAAATTACATGCTGTGGAAAAGACTAAATAATACATCTAATGCCACTGTAAAGATAATGAAGATGTAATGTTGTCTAAAATGTATGTGAAGAGTTTGAATGCGAGTGGAAAAGAACAACGTTTCTAAAGAAAGCTTTAATTTTCTAGTGCCATGTTGTCCAACTTGGTAGCCACTAGTCATGTGAGCCAATTTAAATTGAAATTATTTAACATGAAAGAAATGTAAAAATTCAGTTCCTCAGTTGCACTAGTCATGTTTCAAGGCCCAGTACTGCACGTGGCTAGTGGCTACCATATTAGACAGACTAGATACAGAACATTTCCATCGCAGAAAGTTCTGCTGGATGATGCTGTACCAGAGTGTATCTATCTTTTTTTTTTTTTTAGTAAATTTATTTATTTTATTTATTTATTTTTGGCTGTGTTGGGTCTTCGTTGCAGTGCACGGGCTTCTCATTGCAGTGGCTTATCTTGTTGCAGAGCACAGGCTATAGGCGCGCTGGCTTCAGTAGTTGTGGCCCACGGGCTAGTTGGTCCGCAGCACGTGGGATCTTCCCGGACCAGGGCTCGAGCCTGTGTCCCCTGCATTGGCAGGCAGATACTTAACCACTGCACCATCAGGGAAGCCCCAGAGTATATCTTTAAATATCTGGGTAATTAAAATAATTTGTATTATAAATAGACATTTGACTTTTTTATTTATATGCCTATATTTCAAGTTGATTAAAAACATTTTGGGATAAAATACGAATTACACTTGCGGTCATTTTGTATTTGGGCATGCATAGTAATATATTTAAAATATAAATTGACTGTGTTTATTTTATTAAAAGTCAGTGCCTTAAATTCTCAGTGCACTTTGTTAATTTTAGGACATCGCTGATACTGTCACCAAATTTTGAAAAGTAAGTATTAAAGTCACTGATTCTAAGGTAGCGCATGTAGGATTTCATATTTAATGAAAGTTTCACAACTTCCATAATCCCTCATTTCATTTCATCATGACATTTACTACTATAAGCTTCTGTTCTACAAAAGGTCCCAGGGGCACCAAATAACATGTTATGTGAAAATGTAATATAGAACAGTAAAATTTCTATTTAAGAAAGGGTGAGAATTATACTGCCTTTAAAATATTTTCTCCCTGCACCTCATAAGCAATCTTGTAGGATTAGTGTTTTCTCCTACCAGTTGATACAGAGCGCAGCCTCTATACTGTGTCTTAATAGAATTTAGAAAAAATATATGACTAGTTTCCAAATTGAAAAATATTAACCTGCCTAGCGTTCTAATCAGAAGTTCAGGAGGTTTTTTTGCAAGTAAATTTCTTTAGTTATATGGATTTCTGGAAGGAATATTAGCAAAAGCCTTTCACTGTAATGAATCTTCTGATTCCTCTCATGCTGTTGCTTGCCGAGTCTAAAAACCTCCTTAACTTTTGTTACATTTTGTTACATTAGTATTGTATAGCTAAAATCCTCTTTTCTGTTACATTCTGCTTTATTATTTGTGTGAAGAAGTAAGATGATTAACTTGTCAACATTCTCACTGTCTCCCTCTGCATCCGGATCCCTTAGCTTCATTTTACTCCTCTATTTTTGAATTTAGAAAGGACAACATTTGCACAGTGAAGTGGAAGTTCTATACACTTCCTCCCCAGGGTGTTGCCCAGAGATGTAGAAAGGAAGCTGAGGAAGAAAAAAAAAAAAGAAATGTAGTGCAGGTGCAAGGAGGGCATTCTGAGGAGGGATATTCATTTATCAGATATTAATTGAGCCCCAGCCATTTTACTGTGCACTGTGTAGGTTCCACCTAAAGCCATCAGCTAACACATAAGCTTCCATGACCCTGTGGAGTTAACTGTGAGCTAAAGGAGAGAGACAATTCAATCATCCCACAAACACGTGCAGCAAAATGATTTCAATGACTTCTGAGTGTCAGCCACTGTTCTAGATTCTGGCAGATAGCAATGAACAGGCAGAAAGGACTCTGCCCTCAGCAAACATATGTTCCAGTGAGGAGAAGCCAACAAGTGCATGCAAACAACCAAACAAAGAAATAAACAAATAGAATGTAAACCTTGGAGAAGGGTTATAAAAGAATGATCTATAGACTGTTCAGAAGATGGAGCAGAGGTTTCTGACTTGCTCTGAGGGTTTTGGGGAGTCTTCTATTAAGAAGTAATATTTGAGCAGCACTTTAAATGCTGAGTCAGCTAAGATGAGGAAGTAGGAGGGGAGGAAGTGAGATTGAGATGAAAAGAACATCCTGAGTAGAGGGTACATCATGTGAAAAATCCTAGGAAGGGTAGGACAAGGCACATTGGAGGAGATAAGAGAAATTCGGTGTGGTAAGAGAAGGTAAAGAAACAGGAAGGGTAACTGAAATGACACTGGAGAAGTAAGCAGAGGACCGGTCATTTGGGGTCATAAAGGCCAAGTTAAGGAGTCTGGATTTAGAGTTTATTTCATGTGCAGTGAAGCTTTCAAGCAGTGCAGGATGGGGTAGATTGGGATGGGATGGGGCATGAGTGGTTCTGGGGAGGTGAGTTAGGAAGCTTTGTGACATCAGATGAGAAATGTGGCAACCTGGCTTGGGGGAGTGGATTTTAAAGTTATTTTCAAATTAGAAAAGTTGACTGAATTATGTTTTTGGACTGGGAAGCATTAAGGAAGCCTCGGAAATAGCCAACCTGTGAGAGTAGAGCTCCACTCTAAAATGGAGAGGAGATGATTTTTGGAGAGAGATGGTTCTTCTTTCCTGTCCATCATTTTGGATACCATGGTTTATTGTAGATTGTAGATTGTAGACATTTCATCTCTGAAATGCCATAGATGTCTCACATAGCTGGATATATTGCCCAACTGTTTAAAACATGTTCAGTGTTTTACAAGTGCTATCTAATTAAATCCCACAACATTCCATGAAATAGATACTATTATCACTATAGATAATATTATCATTCATACTTAATGAAGAAATTGAAGTTTGGACAGATTAAATAACTTACTGATGGGATCATGTAACCCAGCATCCTCATTTTACAGATGAGGATTCTGAAACCAATAGATGAGCATTAATCTCCCTGTGGTAGATTGGTTTGTCTTTAATTCTGCACTCCCTCCCTCTGCCATGTGAATTTGCAGAATGAAGATCAGGGGGATGACCAGCAGGAGGTGATCAAGGATGATGAAAAAGAGGCTGAGGACGGAGAGGATGACAGAGACAGAGCCAACGGTGAGGATGACTCTTAAGTGCATAGTGGGGTTTAGAAATCTTGTCCAATTATTTCTTTACCTGGGCACTTGTCTAAGATCAAAATTTTCACCAGATCCTCTCTCCTGGTATCTTCAGCACATGCTCACTGCTCTCCCCATCCTTGTCCTTTCCATGTTCGTTAATTGATACTGTCCTGCGCCCAGTCCCATTTTCACTTCCTTTGACACCCTTAGTAGTTATGTTAAGTCTTACCATGTAATTTTTGCTTTCAATTTTGATACCTCTTTATGACTTAACAATAAAAGGATGTATGATTTAAAATAAAAGTATATTTCTCCTTTCCTCTGATGTTGGGCTTGACCCCATAACTTCATTCGGCCAACACAATATTAGTAGCACTGTGCATAGTGCATGCCATGATAGCGACTTCCCTTCTGCCTTGACCCTGAAAGAGACAAAGGGAGCAGAACCAAACCTAGAGCCTAGAGCCTAGTCCTGCGACCTGCAGGCTGATGCAGAACTGCCCCAGTTGGCCTGGAGAGCACTCTTTTGAGATACGACTAATACACATTTGTGCATTCTTTATACATTGTATTTCAAATGAACTCATAAATTTTACCTAGAAGCAATTACTTTGTGAAATTTTATATCATGCTTTTCCACTTGTAATTATAAAGACTTTACCCTATTTCTATAGATCTTATCATTTTTAATGGATGCTACATGAAGTGAATTAATCATAATTTACAGTTTATTTCCTGAGAATATGTTCCATGCTTGTTCTGAGATAGAATTACTGACTTAAATAGTATAAAGACTTTTAATTCATGTTGCCAAATTGTTTTCCAAATGGTTGCAAAAATTTAGGATGTTACCAGCAATATGTGAAAGTGATTCTACTTCAGTGCTGTTTTAATGTAAAACATTTCATATTTATCACGTTTCAACACTTTCCCACATTTTAAAGCCAATATTTAGTTAAAATGTGCTATCTCTTTTGTGAATTGCATGTTCATATCTCTTTTCCATTTAACTAATGAATTTAAAATTTTTATTTTTTTTGTTTTTTTTCTGATTTGTGTGTTTTTTTTAAACATAAAAATCTCTTTTTTGTTGTTATCCTCAAATCTATTGATGCTTTTATTAGTTTATGAAATAAAAACTCAGGTAGAGATTTGGGGAAACAATTGTAGTATATCTGCAACTATCTTTAAAACACTTTAAATAGAGTTATTTTTGGTTTATGGTGTGAAGTATGGTTCTAAATTGATCCCCCCCACCCCAAATTGCAAAGCACTTAATTCAAAGAATATTTGTTAAATACCTCTTCCATTCTGCATAGTTTTGTGATGCCTCTTTTAGTATATGCTAAGTTGTTATGCAGATCATTTTCTCTTTTTAGGTTAGCTCTTTTCTTTCCGATGGTTTGCAAAGCTATTCTTTAATGAGTTCCTTGAGAACAGAAAATATAAGTAACATTTCCTTTTATTTCTCAGTATTCTGCACAGAACACAGACAGTAAATGTTTATTGTTGTTGACACTGGAGTAAAATACGGAGAAGAAAAAAGTCTCTGCTACTCCATCCTGTACTCTGTATCTGTTCCTCTCACCTAAGTCAGCAGTAACACAAGGCATTTTCCTACATTAAGCAACAAAACACTGATTATGTGATAATCTTGATATATAAATGAATCTCACAGGTGGGTCCAGTTGCTGAACATTGAGACTTATTTTGGGACTTTTAAAGTGTACTGAATAGGGGAGAATATAGTCAGAGGATTTGGAAAAGATTCAGAACAACAGCCCTGGAAGAAAAAGATAATTGTAGTTTTAGAAAAGGCTGATGCAAAGAAGAAACACATAAAAATGGAATTAGTGAGGTTGCTAAGAACCATCAGTTTTAGTTTCTTTGTATGTCAAAGAACAGCAATAGTAAGGTAAAGCAATTTAAGATTCCATTTAATTTTTATAATTTGCTTATTGTTTTTATTTTTAAAAGTCCCTTTCTTTTTTCATGTAGTATTTATTAGTAAAAATTGTTTTAAACTCAAAATAAATTCTATTAAGGACGAAGGGAAAAGAGAAACTAAAATTCATTCTTAGTGTATCTGAAAGATGAAAGTCTGAGTGCTGATAACAAAGAAGTGGACCAGACAGACCAATCATCAAAGCCCAGAGAAAAATAGCAAGAGAAAGCTTTGGAGCTATCCCAGGAGCAGAAGTGGTGCTGAGATGAGAGCTTCTGGGAGGCCTGGGTGCATGTAGGATCTGTTTGCTATTTCCCTTCCTTTATGGATCCTTCTGTGTCCTTCTCTTCTTTCTTCTTCAGCATTTTCTGCCTGGTGGATGTGTCTATCTCTTGGACCTTCAATTTAAAATATCTTGCTGGGTGATATCAACTATATGCAAACCATCTTCAAATTTATGGCACTGAGTTTTCCTATTCAGTTCACTTAAATGTCTCAGACTTTGCTTCTGAGATAATTTTTGTGAGGGCCCCACAGGCAATTCAAATGCAGTATTTTCAAAGTCAAGTTCTTTATTCCTCGCCATTCTTGACCAGCTACTTCTCTATTCCCTTTCTTAATTAATAACTTCAGTAGCCACACAATCAGTCAAGCAAGGAATATTGCAGCTTCCCCAGTTTCCTGCTATTTCATACCTCAAATTCAAATGTTTTAACCCCATATTCAAGTCAGCCCTCCTCTTTGAAATGTCTCTCAGTTCAATCTTACCATTTTTATGAGATGAGCCCTTTTTAAAGTCTTGCCTGGAGGATCACAATAAGTTCTTATTTTACTCATCTTAATCTTTTCCATCTCTGATTCATTCTTTCCACTGGATATGTATTTTTTCTAGAATACATATCTGAAATTGATAGTCTGTTTTTATTTTTATTTTTTAAAATTTATTTTTATCTTGCTTTGATTTAGTTTGGTTTGTGGCTGCACCATGCAGCTTGTTGGGATCCTCGTTCCCCGACCAGGATCAAACCCAGGCCCTTGGCAGTGAAAGCGAGGAGTCCTAAATATTGGACTGCAAGGGAATTCCTGATAGTCTTTTTTTTAAAAAAATTAATTAATTAATTGATTAATATATTTCTGCATTGGGTCTTGCTGCTTGCGGGCTTTCTCTAGTTGCAGTGAGTGGGGGATATTCTTCATTGCGGTGCGTGGGCTTCTCATGGCGGTGGCTTCTCTTGTTGTGGAGCACAGGCTCTAGGTGCACAGGCTTCAGTAGTTGTGGCACGTGGGCTCAGTAGTTGTGGCTTGCAGGCTCAGTAGTTGTGGCGCACGGGCTTAGTTGCTCTGCGGCATGGGGAATCGTCCCAGACCAGGGCTCAAATCTGTGTCCCCTGCATTGGCAGGTGGATTCTTAACCACTGTGTCACCAGGGAAGTCCCCCGATAGTCTCATTTTAAATAACCATTAATATCACCATTTTGTTTATTGTATAAAATCCAAAACTGACCTCCACCTACTTTTCCACCTTATTAATTGCCACATCCATTCATGCACGCTAAACTTGAGCCATGCCAGGCTATTTTCTTTCTCTAAATATGTTATGCAGTGTCAGTCTCCCTGACAACATGGTTAATTCAAACAAACTCATCAAAGTAGAATTAATCCTCTCACTTTTGTTCTCCCATAACACATTTTTTTAATACTGTGTAGCACTCAACATTGTTTTACAATAGTGCTGTTTATCTTCGTACATTACAGAAATACGCACTCATGGAAGGCAAGGCCAGTGTGATACCTCCATTTTTGCACCCTCCCATGTCGTCTATAAAATTTATTACGACAGTTTGCACACGGGAGGTGTCCAGTGATTTTTCTTTACTAAATTGAATCTCACCTTCTGTTCACCTAAAATATTCTACATTAAGCCCTAGCTCTCATCTGTTCTCTACAGGGCTTGGCACTTCAAAACCCACATGTATATGCACAGAAAATAACTCAAAACGATACACAAAAAATTCCTAACATTGGTTATTTCTGAAGAGGGAGATTGGGTGGACAAGTACAGTGGGAAACTGGAACTTTTCACTATGTGATCTTCTGTACAGTTTACAATATTATACTACCTACTTTATAAAAAAAGCAAATGAAACTCCACAGCCCCTGACACAGACCCAGTCACGCTGGTTTAAGGACTTGAATATACTTCAAGACAACTAATGTTGATTCAAGAGTACATTTCAAGAGTGGAGAATTATGCAGTTCTTCTTTTCTAATCAAAAAGTTTTATCATGCTAAATTCTAGAGGAATGAATGACATGAGAAGAGTTTAAAATTTATTCTTTTTTTAAAAAATAAATTTGTTTATTTATTTTTGGCTGCGTTGGGTCTTCGTTTCTGTGCGTGGGCTTTCTCTAGTTGTGGCAAGTGGGGGCTACTCTTTGTTGCGGGGTGTGGCCTTTTCATTGCAATGGCTTTTCTTATCATGGAGCATGGACTCTAGGCACGTGGGCTTCAATAGTTGTGGCTCGTGGGCTCTAGAGCGAAGGCTCAGTAGTTGTGGTGCACAGGTTTAGTTGCTCCGCAGCATGTGGGATCTTCCCAGACCAGGGCTTGAACCCATGTCCCTTGCATTGGCAGGTGGATTCCTAACCACTGTGCCACCAGGGAAGTCCCTAAAATTTATTCTTGAATGTGTGTATATCATATATATAAGATATTATTTCAGATTTTAAAACAGAAAATGAGATAAAATTGGATGTATATAGCTAACTAATTGCTGAAATTTTAAAATATATTAAAAGATAACTGTTTGATTTTTATAATTACATTATAATTTGAGTAACTTCTGTTTAAGAATTGAAAAAAAACCTCTCCATAAGGCAAAGAAGAAACTAATTGTAGTTTACATATTTATCCCAAGATATATTGGGGCATTCATGCTTTTGTTTTAAAAAATAGTTATTTAGAAATATATATATATATATATATATAATCAATTTATGCATAATTTAAAATGTATGAACAGTAAGACCATGAAAATATTACTACACACAACAGAGTTAATTAGCCATAAACTTATCCTGAACAAAAGTTCTGTCTCTGGATGGGTCTTATACATAATTTGTAACTTCAATGATATGATCTTCCTCCTTCATTTTACCATACTATAATTAGAGATGTATGAAATATAAATTATACTTTTCATTTATTGTGCATGTTGAAGAATTACATGTCATAAAATCCCTTGACATCATCCTATTTTACCAACAGTGATTGTGGGATATAAAAGATGGTTCTAAGAGCAGCTTGCACTCCTTCTCAGAAGTTGACACTAATCTCTTGAGAGCAAATATAGAAAGAGAAGCAATTACCAAGGAAACTATAATCTTTTCACTAGGCATGCAATGTACAGCCTAACTAAGCAAGTATTATTTCCCTCTATAAGAGTCTCTTCATTATTTTAGACACATGAAGAACATCAGTTCCAGCATTTTCATGAGGTTAAAATTTTGGTAAGTCTGATATCTTTGATATCCTAATTAAAGCAGAGTTTGGATTCTTGAAAGAAAATAATTTCATTAAGACTGAGCTCTGCCCACCAGAGCAACAGTCATCTCTACCCACCACCAGTCCCTCCCATCAGGAAACTTACACAAGCCTCTTAGATAGCCTCATCCACCAGAAGGCAGACAGCAGAAGCAAGAAGAGCTACAATCCTGCAGCCTGTGGAACAAAAACACATTCACAGAAAGAAAGACAAGACGAAAAGGCAGAGGGCTATGTACCAGATGAAGGAACAAAGTAAAACCCAGAAAAACAACTAAATGAAGTAGAGATAAGCAACCTTCCAGAAAAAGAATTCAGAATAATGATAGTGAAGATGATCCAGGGCCTCGGAAAAAGAATGGAGGCAAAGATCCAGAAGATGCAAGAAATGTTTAACAAAGACCTAGAATTTTAAAGAACAAACAAACAGAGATGAACAATACAATAACTGAAATGAAAACTACACTAGAAGGAAACAATAGCAGAATAACTGAGGCAGAAGAATGGATAAGTGACCTGGAAGACAGAATGGTGGAATTCACTATCATGGAACAGAATAAAGAAAAAAGAATGAAAAGAAATGAAGACAGCCTAAGAGACCTCTGGGACAACATTAAATGCAACAACATTCACATTATAGGGGTCCCAGAAGGAGAAGAGAGAGATAAAGGACCCGAGAAAATATTTGAAGAGATTATAGTTGAAAACTTCCCTAACATGGGTAAGGAAATAGCCATCCAAGTCCAGGAAGCACAGCGAGTCCCATACAGGATAAACCCAAGGAGAAACACGCCAAGACACATAGTAATCAAATTGGAAAAAATTAAAGACAAAGAAAAATTATTGAAAGCAGCAAGGCAAAAAACGACAAATAACATACAAGGGAACTCCTATAAGGTTAACAGCTGATTTCTCAGCAGAAACTCTATGAGCCAGAAGGGAGTGGCATGATATACTTAAAGTGATGAAAGGGAAGAACCTAAAACCAAGATTACTCTACCCGGCAAGAATCTCATTCAGATTCAATGGAGAAATCAAAAGCTTTACAGACAAGCAAAAGCTAAGAGAATTCAGCACCACCAAACCAGCTCTACAACAAATGCTAAAGGAACTTCTCTAGGCAGAAAACACAAGAGAAGAAAAGGACTCACAAAAACAAACCCAAAACAATTAAGAAAATGGTCATAGGAACATACATATCGATAATTACCTTAAACGTGAATGGATTAAATGCTCCAACCAAAGGACACAGGCTTGCTGAATGGATACAAAAACAAGACCCATATATATGCTGTCTATGAGAGACCCACTTCAGAGCTACAGACACATACAGACTGAAAGTGAGGGGATGAAATAAGATATTCCATGCAAATGGAAATCAAAAGAAAGCTGGAGTAGCTATACTCATATTAGATAAAATAGATTTTAAAATAAAGAATGTTACAAGAGACAAGGAAGGACACTACATAATGATCAAGGGATCAATCCAGGAAGAAGATATAACAATTATAAATATATGTGCACCCAACATAGGAGCACCTCAATACAAAAGGCAACTGCTAACAGTTATAAAAGAGGAAGTCGACAGTAACACAATAATAGTGGGGGACTTTAACACCTCACTTACAGCAATGGGCAGATCATCCAAAATGAAAATAAATAAGGAAATGGAAGCTTTAAATGACACAATAGACCAGATAGATTTAATTGATACTTATAGGACATTCCATCCAAAAACAGATTACACTTTTTTCTCAAGTGTGCACGGAACATTCTCTAGGATAGATCACATCTTGGATCACAAATCAAGCCTCAGTAAATTTAAGAAAATTGAAATCATCTCAAGCATCTTTTCTGACCACCACGCTAGGAGATTAGAAATGAATTACAGGGAAAATAACGTAAAAAACACAAACACATGGAGGCAAAACAATACGTTACTAAATAAAGAAATCACTGAAGAAATCAAAGAGGAAATCAAAATATACCTAGAGGGCTTCTCTGGTGGCGCATTGGTTGAGAGTCCGCCTGCCGAGGTAGGGAACAAGGGTTTGTGCCCCGGTCCGGGAAGATCCCACATGCTGCAGAGTGGCTGGGCCCGTGAGCCATGGCCGCTGAGCCTGCGTGTCTGGAGCCTGTGCTCTGCAGTGGGAAAGGCCCCAACAGTGAGAGGCTTGTGTACCGCAAAGCAAAACGAAAAAAAAACAAAAAACAAAAGAAACAAAATATACCTAGAGACAAATGACAATGAAAACACGATGATCCAAAACCTATAGGTTGCAGCAAAAGCAGTTCTAAGAGGGAAGTTTATAGCTATACAATCCGACCTCAAGAAACAAGCAAAATCTCAAATAAACAATCTAACCTTACACTTAAAGCAACCAGAGAAAGAAGAACAAACGAAACCCAAAGTTAGCAGAAGGAAAGAAATCATAAAAATCAGTGCAGAAATAAATGAAATAGAAACAAAGAAAACAATAGGAAAGATCAATGAAACTAGAAGGTGGTTCTTTGAGAAGATAAACAAAATTGATAAAACATTAGCCAGACTCATCAAGAAAAAGACGGAGAGGACTCAAATCAATAAAATTAGAAATGAAAAAGAAGTTACAACAGACACCGCAGAAATACAAATACATCCTAAGAGACTACTACAAGCAACTCTATGCCAATAAAATGGACAACCTGGAAGAAATGCACAAATTCTTAGAAAGGTATAACCTTCCAAGACTGAACCAGGAAGAAATAGAAAATATGAACAGACCAATCACAAGTAATGAAATTGAAACTGTTTAAGAATCTTCCAACAAACAAAAGTACAGGACTAGATGGCTTGACAGGTGAATTCTATCAAACATTTAGAAGAGAGCTAACACCCATCCTTCTCAAACTCTTCCAAAAAATTGCAGAGGAATAAACACTGCCAAACTCATTCTATGAGGCCACCATCACCCTGATACCAAAACCAGACAAAGATACTACAAAAAGAGAAAATTACAGACCAATATCACTGATGAATATAGATGCAAAAATCTTCAACAAAATACTAGCAAACAGAATCCAACAACACATTTAAAGGATCATGCACCATGATCAAGTGGGATTTATCCTAGGGATGCAAGAATTCTTCAATATATGCAAATCAATCAATGTGATACACCATATTAACAAACTGAAGAATAAAAACCATATGATCATCTCAATAGATGCAGAAAAAGCTTTTGACAAAATTCAACACCCATTTATGATAAAAACTCTCCAGGAAGTGGGCATAGAGGGAACCTATGTCAACATAATAAAGGCCATATACAACAAACCCATAGCAAAACACCATTCTCAATGGTGAAAAACTGAAAGCATTTCCACTAAGATCAGGAACAAGAGAAGGATGTCCACTCTTACCACTGTTATTCAACATAATCTTGGAAGTCTTAGTCACAGCAATCAGAGAAGAAAAAGAAATAAAAGGAATACAAATTGGAAAGAAGAAGTAAAACTGTCACTGTTTGCAGATGACATGATACTATACATAGAAAATCCTAAATATGCCACCAGAAAACTACTAGAGCTAATCAATGAATTTGGTAAAGTTGCAGGATACAAAATTAATGCACAGAAATCTCTTGCATTCCTATATAGTAATGATGAAAAATCTGAAAGAGAAATTAAGGAAACACTCCCATTTACCATTTCAACAAAAATAATAAAATACCTAGGAATAAACCTACCTAGGGAGACAAAAAACCTGTATGCAGAAAACTATAAGACACTGATGAAAGAAATTAAAGATGATTCCAAAGGATGGAGAGATATACCATGTTCTTGGATTGGAAGAATCAAAATTGTGAAAATGACTATACTGTCCAAAGCAATCTACAGAATCAGTGCAATCCCTATAAAATTACCAATGGCAGTTTTTACCGAGCTAGAACAAATAATCTTAAAATTTGTATGGAGACACAAAATACCCCGAATAGCCAAAGCAGTCTTGAGGGAAAAAAACGGAGCTGGAGGAATCAGACTCCCAGACTTCAGACTATACTACAAAGCTACAGTAATCAAGACAATACAGGGGTTCCCTGGTGGCGCAGTGGTTGAGAGTCCGCCTGCCGATGCAGGGGACACGGGTTCATGCCCTGTCTGGGAAGATTCCACATGCCGCGGAGCGGCTGGGCCCGTGAGCCATGGCCGCTGAGCCTGCGCGTCCGGAGCCTGTGCTCTGCAACGGGAGAGGCCACAACAGTGAGAGGCCCGCGTACCGCAGAAACAAAGCAAAACAAAACGAATACTTTATGTTTTCTCTTATCTGTGGAATCTGAACAAGCAAACAAAAAAACAAGCTTCTTGATACAGGGAACAGATTGGTGGTTGTCAGAGGTGAGAGGGTGCAGTTTGGACAAGATGGACGAAAGAGGTCAAAAGGTAAAAAAATTAAAGTTTCCTTCCTGATTTACATAAATAAAAATAAAAGCTATGGCTCAAATTGCATAATATATGTAACACAGATTTAACAATTACATAGGGAAGTAGAGTGGTGGCCATAAATACATAATAAAATGTCTCATTCAATGAATCACAAACATTTGTATATATTTCAGAAAGTCGTCTCCTTATAAATATGGCAAAGTTATTTTCCAAGATAGTGTTTCTCGATATTTAAAAAGATCACAAAAAATAGGTAAAATGGGCTGCAATCCGATAGGGGTAAATAAAAGGTGTCCAAAGAATTTAGCTCTCTGCTTCTCAGGAATCCAGTCCGAATTGCTTCCCTAATTGTGCCATGGATATATATGCTTCCTCAACTCAGGTTCCATCTCTATATCATTTCCCCTGAATACATTTGAGAAGATATTTCACCACAAAGCTGATGTGAATATTATCTATTTAAAGTTCATTTTTAAAAAAAAGGTTAAAAGGAACGAAGCATGAAGCAGTGCCTAGGGTATCGGTAGTTACTTAATTGAGAGTGACACTATTGTCAGAATTAATGCAAGGCCTGTGGCTTGTTGCTGTTAAACATACAAGTTTTGCACCTCAAAGAAAAGCTTCTTTCAACTGATCGAGTTTCTCAGGGATGGCTCCCTTTATTTTGCAGACTCCTAAACTTCAGTAAATGTGTTGGAAGAATTCTTATTTAAAGGCACATTACTGGGCTTCCCTGGTGGCGCAGTGGTTGAGAGTCCGCCTGCCGATGCAGGGGACACGGGTTCGTGCCCCGGTCCGGGAAGATCCCACGTGCCGCGGAGCGGCTGGGCCCGTGAGCCATGGCCGCTGAGCCTGCGCGTCCGGAGCCCGTGCTCCGTTGCAACGGGAGAGGCCACAACAGTGAGAGGTCCGCGTACAACAACAACAACAAAAAAAGGCACATTACCTTGAAAGAAATAAGAATGGAAAGTGAGAGAATATATTCATATGTATATGTGTATATATATACATGAATATTCACTGCAGCACTATATGTAATAGGCCAAAAGTGGAAGTTTACTGGAACGGTAAAGTGACCTTGGACAAGATACTTACCTCTGTTTTTTGTTCATCTGTAAAAGCAGGAATCATAATAGCACATTATTATTATTATTTATTAGGGTGGCTTTGAGGATTAAACAGGTATATGTAACACTTAGGACAGTGCCTTGTGAATATTAAGTGATATATAAATATCTATTATTAAGATGAAACTCAGAGCAACAAGAAAGGTTCTGTTGGTGTCTTAGGTTTCTGCTATGGTGGGAGCACATTTTGCTTTTGTTCAGAACTATTTGGGGAAAACTGACAAAGGAGAAAAATCCATGTGTGCACTGCTTGTCTCATTGTGAATCAAAGAACATCCTTAATTGTCTCTCCCCTGTGCCAGGCATCGTCATTATCAAGTCAGACAGCAGCATTTATTACCTGCTCCCTGTGTGCAGGTGCAGAAAGGAGTATTTATTAAATGTCCATTTTCACATTGTGTCATGTTCTTTCTAAAGCTAGTCAAAAAGCAGAGTCCCTGCTCTAAAATAAAATCGTGACTTACAGTTGTATAAGAATGCAGTTCCTGTGGCTTTGAATAACACCCCGAACAGTGTGAGTTCCAACTTATAATTGTGACAGACATATTCTTCGTATTACTTAGCACTTAGAATGATGCTTCTATAGACCAGTTAGCAGCATTATACTGTCAGGTGTAATGCAGTTGAGACTATAATATTGATCAGCTCAGTTAGTCTTGAATTCTCTGCAAACAGAAATATTCACAGTCAAGGAACTTATGATTAGCTGGTTAAAATCATCATTTTAAGAACCATTCAGTTAGAATAGATACAGTGCTGGCTAAGGTGCAGACAGGCGTGGAATGAGACATAGCAGGGCAAAGGAGGTTTCGGAAAGGCTCTTTACAAGTGGTTCTGAATCTCAGCGTTTATTTCAGGGGCTTTGGTTAATACTAAGGTGGAGACCATGGCTGGAGACCAAATAGTGTTCTCCGTGACTTTGAGTTGAACTCATCCACTGTAGATCTTTTATAGATGTTGCACTAAGTAGGATCTTGATGAAGTTTCTGGACACAAGCCAGAGGACTTTGATTTCAGTTAAGGACTAATAGATGAACTAGAGAAGTTCTTTCCACTTATTTATTTGTTTTTTGTGTGTGAGATATAAAACCAGTGATAGTAGTACGTGCTTCCTTACTAATGAAGAGACATAAACCTTTAGCTGAGATTCTATCTTTCAAACCAAGATATAATTTAATTTCTTATTTCTTTCACTTTTTAAAATATGTTGATTCTTTATAGATTTGAATGTAATTATCTTTTGAGATTATTAATTCTGTATTTCATAATTGTTATGCAAACTAGTTCTAAAACTGAAAAATTTGATTAGAATTCCAGAAGGAATACCAATTTGTTGATTCAAGTACCTCCTTCTAGATATAATTTCCCCCTCCATGTGTCCTAATTTGCATGTTAAGAACCTCTCTGAATAGAGAGTATAGTATTTTCAACATATCTGTCGAATCTATTCATTTATCCTTTCCTTTATTCAACAGATATTTAATGCTCACCTATTATTAAAATAATAATATTTTATTTATTAATAAAATATTAAGAGTAATATTTAATGCTCACCTATTGTTAATCACCTATCATTAAAAGTACCTATTACTTTTGTAGGAACTAGGAGTAGAACAGTGAGAAAGACATACCAGGTCCCCACTACCATAAAGTGAGGGCAGAGAGGTGATGGACAAGTAACCAAATACATGAACGAGATAATTTCAGGCGGTGATTAATATTGTGAAAATGATTAAATAAGTGATATTCCAGAGAATTCCTAGGGCATATGCAGCTGTTTTCTATAGCATCACTAACGAGGAGCATTTGTACTGATGTCCAAATAAGAACCCAGCTATGATAAGGTCTTGAGGGGGAAGATGATTCATCGTTAGGTTGTCCTTTATTCAATAAATGTTTGTTAAAGGTCACAATTGGGGGCCAAATTGTATGACTTTATCCTGGAATTTCAGAATTGTATAAGTTGATGATAAGAAAATATCTGTATATACTTATGTATATACATGTCTGTGACACGAACTCAGCAGCTCCTCAAATCTCCCTACATTAGTGAGCAATGTAAGTTTCACAGATACTTGGTGCTGAAGGAAGAGGAGCAAATCCATGAATAAGCTTCATCAGTCATGTCTTTCCTTTAAAATCTGACTGTTCAACCATCATCACAGTTTTCTGGGGTTTTTTTTGCCCTTTCCCCACACAGCTTCAAATTGCCGTCTTCATCTCCTTCCTACTAAATTCCTTCCATTATTCTCACCCTTCACATCTCAAATGGCTGCACCCTTTATTATTTAATCCTGTCCCAACTTCTAAATCTTTGTCTCTCCACATCTATCACTGGTGCTAACCAAACAAAGGGCCTCACGGAAGACAGAAAGATATTATAAAAAGTAATGCTTATTTTTCTACCAAGTCATTATATTCACAATCTCATCAGAAAAGGTCATCATTGTTCCTCCATGAGATGCCCCTTATTGAATCTCCTGGAGTTCTCACTTGGCTTTGAGGAGTGAGAGGAAATTGCAGGCCAATAACTCATGACTTCAGTGATTCTCTTCTCTTTTATTCCCTCTAATGTCTGTACATAGATTGTGAAGTGTGTGTGTGTGTGTGTGTGTGTGTGTGTGTGTTTTGGGGACAGGCAGGCTTGTATGCAAGCATGCACATGGATAAATGTGGCAGTGGGTGAGCCAGTTAGGAAACTTCTTTATAATAATATGGTGACTAGCATTTATTTAACTTGTCATCTGAAATCATCCCTGCATTCCTGAGATAAACTCCACTTGAGCGTGATAGTTTTGTTTTTTGGCATATTCTTGGATTTTACCTGCTAATATATATTTTTAAAGAATTTTTGCCTTTATGTTTCTGAGAGATAATGGTTTATAGTTTTCTTTCTTCAAATATCTTTATCTCATTTTGGGTATTAAAATAGTGTTGGTCTTATAAAATGAGTTGGGCAGCATTTCCTCTTCCTGTATTTTTTGAAAGAGTTTGTGGTTTGTGGAAAGATGGGTGGTATATTCTTCATAAACATTTTGAATAATTTACAAGTAAAGTCACCTTGGCTCAGAGTTTTTATTGTGTGAAGATTTTATTACAGCCTAAATTCCTTTAACAAATATTAGGCTATTTAGGTTTTTAATTTTTTTTTTTCTTGTACAGTTTTGGTCAGAGGAATTGTGCAAAGAGTATGTCCATTCCATCTAACTTGTCAAGGTTCTTGTCATAACATTGTTCATAATAATTTCTTATAGTCTTTTAAAATCTGTAGGCTCCATTGTGATGTCCTCTCTTTTATTTCTGATGTGGTAATTTGGCTCTACTCGCTTTCTAGAGTATTATAATTAGAGGTTTATCCTTTTTTTGGTTATTTCAAAGAACTAGCTTTTGGTTTCATTGATTTTTCTTTATTGTTTGTCTGCTTTTCATTTTTCTGATCTCCAATTTTATCTTTATTTTCTTCCTTCTACATAATTTAAGTTTAATTGTTCTTATTTTTCTACCTTCTAAGATTAAAGATTTTAAGATAGAAGTTAGGTTGTTGATTTTAGATCTTTCTTCTTTTTCAATATTAGTATTGTTTTAATATTAGTATAGCAACAGTATAATAGTAGAAGATGTTATATACTTTTTGTTATATTGTTCATTATCATTCAGTAAAAAATGTTTACTAATTTCCCATGTGTCCTCTACTTTGCCCATGGATTATTTAGAAGTGTATTATTCAGTTTCCAAATATTTGGAATTTCTAATTTAACCCTATTGTGGTAGGACAACATGCTCTGTAGTATTTTAAGGCTTTTAAATTAATGAGACTTGGTTAATGGTTCAGCAAGATCTTTCTTGATATTGGGCATCTGTCCTATGAATATCAGTTAGATCGAGTTAATTGATAGTGTGATTCAAATTTCTATACTTTTCCTGAGTATATCTCTATTTGTTCTATCAATTATTAAGAGAGGAGTGTTAAAGTCTCTGATTAAAACTATGAATTTTTAAATTTGTGATTCCAGTTTGTCTATTTTGCTTTTATTTTAAACTAGATTATTACTTATAAACATTTAGGATTTTAATGTGTTCTTGATGAATTGAAGAGCATCAAGAAGAGTCCCCCTTTGGGACTTCCCTGGTGGTCCAGCGGTTAAGACTCTGAGCTCCCAGTGCAGGGGCCCCAGGTTCAATCCCTGGTCAGGGAACTAGATCCCACATGTGGCAACAAAGATTCTGTGTGCCGCAACAAAGACCCTGTGCAGCCAAATAAATAAATATATATAAAAAATGAGTCCCCCTTTAATCCTGGTAATATCTCTTGGCCTGATGTATACTTTGTTATTAACAGAGTCAATTCAACTTTCTTATATTAATGTTAACATGGTATACATTTTTCCATCCTTTTACTTTTAATGTACCTGTTCATTTATATTTAAAGTATATTTCCTATAGACTGCTTATACCTATCACTTGTTTACTTTTCCTTAGTCTGAAAATGTATGCCTTTTTATTGAAATGTGTAGACCATTTGCATTTAATGCAATTATCAATAAGGTTATGTTCAAGTCTATCACTTACTCTTTGCTTTCTATTTGTAACATTTGTTTTTTTTTCTTTTTTCCCTTTTAACTTGCCTTATTTTAGATTATTTCTTAGTATTCTGTTTTATTTCAACAATTGAATTTTTAGCTAGATGTCTATTTTGTTCAGTGAATAATCTAGTGTTCACAGTATACATATTTAACTTACCATGGTTTACATTAAAAATATTCCATTTCATGTATATTTAAGATGTATACCACCATATACTTCCTTTTACCCCTCGTTCTTGATGAACTCAATTTTTACTTTTACATATATTACTTTACTATTATGTTGGTTACATGTCAACTTGACTAGACCACAGGATGCCTAGATATTTGGTCAAACATTACTTTGGGTGTGTCTATGAGGGTATTTTTGGATGAGATTAATATTTAAATTGGTAGACTTTGTAAAGCAGATTCACTTCCCTAATTTGGGTGGGCCTCATTTAATCAGTTGAAGGCCTGAGTAGAACAGAAAGGCTGACCCTCCTCCAAAAAAGAGAATTCTGTCTGTGTGAATGCCTTTGAACTGAAACATCAGCTCTTCTTGGGTCTTGAGCCTACTGACCTTTGGACTGAAACTGTACCACTGGCTTTCCTGGTTCTCAGGATACATACATATATATCTGGTTCTTTTCTCTGGAGAACTCTAATAAAACTATTATACTTTTGCATATATTACTAATCTGTCAATTCATTATTATTTTCATTTTAAATAATCACTTATCCTTTAAAAATTAATAAAAGGAAACTATTTTTTATATTTACCTATACATTCTGTTTCTGACATTATTTATTTCTGAGATTTGAGTGTCATCTGATATTATTTCCCTTTCTCTCGAAGAATTTCCTTTAACGTTTCTCATAGTGCATATCTGCTGACAGTAATTTCTCTCAGTTTTCATTTGTCTTGAAGTGTTTATTTTGCCTTCATTTTTGAAAAATATTCTTACCAGTTATATAATTCTACTTTAGTAGTTTTTTGTTTTTTGTTTTTTAATCAGGACTTATTTATTTATTGGCCGCACCATGCAGCATGTGGGATCTAGTTCCCTGACCAGGGATCAAACCCACGCCCCCTGCATTGGAAGCATGGAGTCTTAACTGCTGGACCACCAGGGAAGTCCCAAATCAGGAATTTTAAGGTATCTTTCCATTATCTTTTGTCTCACATTGTTTTTGATGAAGTCAGAGATCATTGCTGTCTTTATTCCCTTATATGTACATGTATTTTATTCTCTGATTGCTTTTAAAATATTCTCTTTACCTTTGATTTTTCAGAATTGTGATTATGATGTGTTTTAGTGTGATTTTCATTTTGTTTACCCTGCTTGTTGTTGAGATTTTGGGAAATAGGGTTCATAATTTTCATCAAATTTAAAATGTTAAGCCATTATTTAAAAAATATTTTTTTTACTCCTCTCTCTCTTCAGGGATCCTAATTATATGTATATTAATTCACTTGATATTTTCCTCCAAGTCCAAGACTCTGTTCATTTTTTGTTTTGTCTTTGTTCCCTTGTGCTTTAGTTTCAGTAATTTCTATTACTGTAATTTCAAGTTCACCTATCTTTAGTTCAGAGTATCTAAAATAAAGTCTAGAGTCTTGGCACCACTTGGGAGAGGTATTTAGCTCCACTTTTCTTAAGCTTTATTTAGAAGATGGAAATGTTAATATCCTTTTATCCTCCGCTTTGAATACTACTGACCAATTTGGGGGCAATAGGAAAAGTTTCACTCAATATTTAATTTCATATATTCCTTGTATATAACTTCATTGAACATTATATTAATCACCCTAAACTTTGATTAGGTATTGGACATGAAATAGTGAATAATAAGACACTGATCCCTATCGCCAGGAACCTTCACTCTAAGAGATAATCATACAAGTAACTAAAAGTTCCCTAAAGAAGGTGATAAAGAATGCAGTAGCGGTAGAAATAGAGACCATAATCAACCAGCTAATAGCATTTTTTGAGTTATGGAAAACTTTCTAAAAGAGGAGGTGTTAAAGCCAAGACCTGAATGATAAATATTATGGAACGAGGTAAAAGGGGGAAGGGGGAAAGGAGAGATTCAGGTTGTGTGGATTATTTGAAAAAACCCCAGGGAACAAGGGAAGATATTTATTTTATAAACTCAGAGTTTCATAATGTAAAATTTAGGCTGCCAAGAATTATAGTAGTGGTAAAAGGGCTTGTTGTGAAGCTTATAGAGTTTATAGAGTTATGCAATGACTAAACCATGAAAGACATTCTAAGCTGTGTTAAGGAACTTGTATTTTATCCTGAGGACAATGGGGGCCTATTGAATATTCTGAAGAAGAGAATGATATAACCAGATTTATATTCTAGAAACATAAATTGGACTCCAGCGTGGAGAATGGATTGGAAAAAAGTCAGGGGCAGAGAGATACGTAAAGAGGCCATAACATTATTCTAAGCAAAATATATAATAATCAAAAATACAATAATGGCAGTGAAAACAGAAGGAGTGGAAGAATTATAATTAGAAGGAAGAAAAGAGAAATTTGTATGATTGGATGTATGGGAAGTGGTAATGAAAAGAAGGGAGAAGTCGAAGATGATTGCTAGGTCTTCTGCCTGAACATGTGGGTGCCACTTATGAAGTAGGGAACACATATCAAAACCGTCAGGTTTTTGTTTGTTTTTTGGTGGGGGAAAGAGGTTGAGCCAAACTTAGACTTTCATTCCTTTATATACTTAAGTATTCAGGCATTTAGCGAATAAATCAGCACCTATTATATGCCAGGGACCATGTGGGTCACCAGGGATATAACCATAAACTGGCAGGCAAGATCTTGTTCCATGGAGCTTATATACTAGTCAGGGAGACAGAGAAAACAAGTGAACAAAAGAAAAATGTTTTTATAAATGTCAGGTGGCATGTTGAGTCTGAGGGGCCTGTAGGATATTTATTGATATGTGGATAATACACCCCAAATTTTACAGACTTATTTCCGTTTTCCTTTTTGTTTTTCACAGATTTTCTCCTGCTTAAAGCAGCTTTTTCCTATTCAGATAAGATCTAGCCCCATTTCTCTTCTATCCTTGAAATCCTTTCCAGCTACTTCAGCCCACAGCGATTTCTCTTCATCCTCTGCACTTCTGCACTCATGTGTGCAACTCATTTGGTGCCTAACATTTGCCCCCTTTGCCATTATGTGACGTGTTACAGCAGGAGAGGCAATAGAGTGTAAGAAATAAGAGCATGAACCCAGGAGACAAACCAGTTGAGTTCATGTTCCAATTCCACCATTTCTCCACCATCTCTTCCTTTTTTGTTCTCAGTTTCCTTATCTGTAAAATGTACATCATCATAATAATTTTACCCATTCTGTAGAGTTGTTGTAAGTATTGAATGAGTTAATATAGGTAAAGTACTTAGACATGCCTGGCATATAGTAATCATTATGTATTTATGTACTAGATTGTGTTATATACAAGCATTGTATTACATGTATTTGCTTTGTTATTATCATTATTACTACTATATAACTTACCTTAACTGGACAGTAAGCTTCCAGGCACCTGGATACAGGTTTGATATGTCTTTCTATACTAAGTTTCTAATGCTCAATGGATCTTTGATTAATATTTTGGAATGTGATTGTTTCATTCTAAGAGTTATTTCACTGAATAAAACCTCACATTATTAACATAATATTTTAGTGGGCATATACTGTTGCCTTGAATCAATAAGTGTTTCTAAAATTTTATATTTTTAATGAAGAAATCATAACAGGGATTCATCAGATGCAAAAAGAATTATTTTTCATATATATTTTATAAGTTGAAGGGAAGAAGAATTTAAAAAAATTGAAAACTCTCAAGTGCTTCCAAAGTGATGCACTTTTAGAGCCTGGAGATTTGACAGGTGTATAATTTATTGTAGAATACTGGAATAATGTCACTTGCTGCCTTCCCTTTTCCCTTCTAACTCTAAATGGGGACAGTGCTTATATAAATAATGATATGCAGCAGGGTTAAAGTTTGAAAAAGAGCATTATTTCAACTTGTATATAACTTATTAAGGATCTGGAGAAAATTCCTTGTGCTAGTAACGATAAGCCCTCAAAGCAGTTTTAAGAAAAAGTTACTTAAGCCCTTCTCTGCCAGAGTGTAAACGTAGCTTGGCAAATGACAAATGGTTGTAGTTTCTGCACCGTTTATGACTTTATTAGTATTCTTTTCCCATGTGGCTTTGTATGAAAGCCAAATTTAGTTCAGTCAGTAGTATTTGAGACAGTTTTTTCAGTAGATGGAAAAACATTATGTGCTCAAAAAAGGAGATAAATGCAGAAAAGTAGAAGACTATGGAAAATGTACAGTAGTATATAAATGTTTTGCTTTTGCACAAGATTTAAAAATTGAACTTTGAAGCAGAAACTCTCTCTACCCCCTGATGTAGATGGAGATTTCATTTTAGTTCAGTGTTGATATTTGGGGGACTTGGATTTACATTTAGAATATTATATTTTATTCTTTTTACTGGAATCATTCTCAAAATGAGAGGAATATATTTAAAATTTAACATAGCCCTTTTTATTCTCTCCTTCTCTAAATATGATATTTAGTATATGTCAGCCCAGTGAATTTCAAATTTTATTTTATTTTATAAATGTTAGCTTTTTAAATCCAGCCCTACCTCATATACCCTATACTTAGCTTTGTATAGAGATTATTTAGTCACATTTTTAATAGAAAACCCATATTTACTTATATTGTATCTCCTGAAACCAAAATATGAATCTTTCTATGGTAAACAAAACACATTGGCTAAGTTTTGATTTTCAGAATGAGTTCACAAGTACAGTCGTGTTGCTTATACAATTCTATGGAATGCACATGACTGTTGTATTTTGCTGTTTACCCTTGTGAATGAAGTCTGACTGGACTTTTGAGCTTACTTCTAAGTCTTTTGAATCGATTAATGTTTTTTCTTGTTTCCCATGAGCTGGCCAAACTTAGTGATCTATGGAGTTCACTAGGGGTGTATTCTTTTGAGATAATCCCGAAGTTCCAAAAAAAAGCCATCATCATCATCATCATTATCATCATGTATGTTACTACATCTATAACTTATTTAGGCTGTTGATGTAATGGATTACAATAATTGATTTTCTAATCTTGAACCAGCCTTGCATACCTGGAATAGATCCCAGGTATGATCATTGTGTATAATTATTTTTATACATTTTTGGACTCAATTTCTAATATTTAATTGAGGATTTTGCATGTATGTTCTGAGAAATATTGTTCTTAGTTTTTATTTCTTGTAATGTTTCTCTGGTATTAGGATAATGCTGGCCTCATATTGAGTAAGTTAGGAAGTGTTCCTTCTGCTTCTATTTTCTGGAGCAGATTATAGAGATTTAGTATCATTTCTTCATTAAATGTTTCATAGAATTCGCTAGTGAAACCATCTGGGCCTGGTGCTTTCTGTTTCAGAAAGTTATTAATTGTTGATTTAATTTCTTTAATTGATACAAGCTGATTATTTTCTTTGTGTGAGTTTTGATATATTGTGTCTTTCAAAGAATTTGAAATAATTTAAATTCATCTAAATTATTAAGTTTGTGGTTATAGAGTTGTTCATAATATTCTTGTATTATCTTTTTTTAAACGTTTTTATTGGAGTATAATTGCTTTACAATGGTGTGTTAGTTTCTGCTTTATAATGAAGTGAATCAGTTATACATATACATATATCCCCATATCTCTTTCCTCTTGGGTCTCCCTCCCTCCCACCCTCCCTATCCCACCCTTCTAGCTGGTCACAAAGCACTAAGCTGATCTCGCTGTGCTATGCGACTGCTTCCCACTAGCTATCTATTTTACATTTGGTAGTGTATATATATACATGCCACTCTCTCACTTTCTCCCAGCTTACCCTTCCCCCTCCCCACGTCCTCAAGTCCATTTTCTAGTAGGTCTGTGCCTTTATTCCCGTATTGCCCCTAGGTTCTTCATGACCACTTTTTTTTTTTTTTTTAGATTCCATATATATGTGTTACCATACAGTATTTGTTTTTCTCTCTCTGATTTACTTCACTCTGTATTACAGAATCTAGGTCCATCCACCTCACTACAAATAACTCAATTCCGTTCCTTTTTATGGCTGAGTAATATTCCACTGTATATATGTGTCACATCTTTATCCATTCATCTGTCGATGGACATTTAGGTTGCTTCCATGTCCTGGCTATTGTAAATAGTGCTTCAGTGAACACTGGGGTGCATGTATCTTTTTGAATTATGGTTTTCTCTGGGTATATGCCCAGTAGTGGGATTGCTGGGTCATATGGTAGCTCTATTTTTAGTTTTTTAAGGAGCCTCCATACTGTTCTCCATAGTGGCTGTATCAATTTACATTCCCACCAACAGTGTAGGAGGGTTCCCTTTTCTCCACACCCTCTCCAGCATTTATTGTTTGTAGATTTTTTGATGATGGCCATTCTGACCAGTCTGAGATGATATCACATTGTAGTTTTGATTTGCATTTCTCTAATGATTAATGATGTTGAGCATCCTTTCATGTGTTTGTTGGCAATCTGTATATCTTCTTTGGAGAAATGTCTATTTAGGTCTTCTGCCCATTTTTGGATTGGGTTGTTTGTTTTTTTAATATTGAGCTGCATGAGCTGCTTGTAAATTTTGGAGATTAATCCTTTGTCAGTTGCTTCATTTGCAAATATTTTCTCCCATTCTGAGGGTTGTCTTTTTGTCTTGTTTATGGTTTCCTTTGCTGTGCAAAAGCTTTTAAGTTTCATTAGGTCCCATTTGTTTATATTTCCATTTCTCTATGAGGTGGGTCAAAAAGGATCTTGCTGTGATTTATGTCATAGAGTGTTCTGCCTATGTTTTCCTCTAAGAGTTTGATAGTGTCTGGCCTTACATTTAGGTCTTTAATCCATTTTGAGTTTATTTTTGTGTATGGTGTTAGGGAGTGTTCTAATTTCATTCTTTTACATGTAGCTGTCCAGTTTTCCCAGCACCACTTATTGAAGCGGCTGTCCTTTCTCCATTGTATATTCTTGCCTCCTTTATCAAAGATAAGGTGACCATATGTGCGTGGGTTTATCTCTGGGCTTTCTGTCCTGTTCCATTGATCTATGTTTCTGTTTCTGTGCCAGTACCATACTGTCTTGATTACTCTAGCTTTGTAGTATAGTCTGAAGTCCGGGACCCTGATTCCTCCAGCTCTGTTTTTCTTTCTCAAGATTGCTTTGGCTATTCAGGGTCTCTTGTGTTTCCATACAAATTGTGAAATTTTTTGTTCTAGTTCTGTGAGAAATGCCAGTGGTAGTTTGATAGGGATTGCATTGAATCTGTAGATTGCTTTGGGTAGTAGAGTCATTTTCACAAGGTTGATTCTTCCAATCCAAGAACATTGTATATCTCTCTATCTATTTGTATCATCTTTCATTTCTTTCATCAGTGTCTTATAATTTTCTGCATACAGGTCTTTTGTCTCCTTAGGTAGGTTTATTCCTAGGTATTTTATTCTTTTTGTTGCATTGGTAAATGCGAGTGTTTTCTTAATTTCACTTTCAGATTTTTCTTGTATTATCTTTTTAATGTTCATGAGATCTGTAGCAATGACCCCTGTTTCATTTCTAATAGTGATTTGTGTCTTACATCTATTACTTCTACTGCTTCCTTTTTCCTAGTGCATCAAAATGCATCATGTATCTAGAGTCAGAAGGGAACCCAAGAAATTAATGGTCATATGATCCTTTTGGTGGTGGAGGAACACAATCTATCTCATTTTAAGGATAAAGACATTAAGGCCTAAAGAGGACTAGTGAGCAGCCCAAGTCTGCTGGCTGGTTCCAGGAGAGCCCATGTAAGACCCAAGTCTTACTCAGTAACTGCACAAAATTTTCCACATATGCTTCCCTTTTCCCTCTTCTAGTATTTTTTTTTTTAACCCCACATCTCCCATTCACAGAATTTTGTTTACATACTTGCGACTGATAAACCTAAAAAACTGGACAACTGAGAGACCATTTTCTATAAACATTTAAAATGTTTCTCGTTCTCAGGCTACATCATGGGTCATGCCAGATTGACAGAAAGCTTCTTGAGTACTTGATTTAGAGGACAAATATTATTTTCCCAGGTATTGATTATCTAACTAATAGCCGATACTTATTATAAAACCCACACCATCCTTGTTCAAGAAATGAAAGCAGAAGCAGATGCTGGGGTGTCCCAGAATGAAAGGATTCAAGTTCATTACTTAATTCTAGCATTTAACGAATCAGTGACTTCCACTCACCCTCTCTGAACTAAGACTATTTAGAAAATCTGAACCCATAACTCCCTTATTCGTTATTAATGCAGCTCAACTTTCTTCATTGCATAAAGTACCATTTTTCATTTCTGTGTATCAGCCGTGTAGCAGGGAATGTGTGTGTGTGTGTGTGTGTGTGTGTGTGTGTATGTGTTGTAGGCTATGAGCTTCATAGGTTAAAAGGAATGTAAGGAATTATAAGAGGGGACAAATGAGTAAACTGGAAGTGACTAAGAAGAGATGAATAACGGGAGGATGTGATAAGAATGCTTGATTATTTCCCCTGAGAAAAAGAAAGTCACAAAAAATTTTACCCACTTATTTCTAAATCTAGGAATAGCTGTTTTATAGAATAGGCAGAGAAAAGCTCCATAGAGATTCAAACAATTTAATTGGATTTGGGCTACAACCAGGAAAAAAAAAACTTGATTAAATAGAAATTTCTTGACAATTTATAAGATATCTAAGTTACAATACAGGCATGACAGACATCTTGGTTCTCCAACAATAGTTGCCTATAAGAAAAAAACTTTTGATTCTCTAAAATAGTTTATGTCTAATCTCATATTTGAAGACAGGACATTAGAGGTACTAATGACGGAAAGATTTATAATGACAGATATTAGTGGCAGTTGCCTTGGAAGTTTCTCCCGAACCTAGCAGTTAATAGTTTTGGGATTAGTACACACATGATTCTCATCCCTGGACTTCACAATGGTGAACACTCTGCTCTGGTTTCCCTAAAATCCCTCAAACTGACTCAATATTTAATGTTGATAAAGTGTTGCTACTGTTGAAGATGATGATGTTGATGATAATGATGGTAAAAGATGATGATACCTTTTCAGGAACACTGAGTTTAAAAGGAATACACCCTCCATAAACTCCGTAAGTCCCTAAGCTTAGCCAGCCCATGGGAAACAAAAAAAAAAAGCAAATGATTTGATAGAGTTAGAGCAGGGTTTTTCTATCTTGACACTACTGACATTTTGGGCTGGATGGTCATCTGTTGTGGGAGGCCTGTCGTCTTCATTACAGAACATTTGGCAGCATCCTGGCCTCTACCATCAAATAGCAGCAGCACCCTCCCACTTATTCCACTCCCAGTTTTGACAAACAAAGATGTCTCTAGACGTTACCAAATGTCCTCCCAGTGTTAAAATCACTCCTAGTTGAAAATCACTGATATACAGTTAAGATTGAGAGTCCAGGTCAGACTTCACTTTTAATGCTACCGTTTAATAGACTCCCTAATTTGACTCAAAGTTACCATTACATCTCCACGAGTATTTTTATCTATAAAGTCAGGATTCTTATTCTTTGAGAGCTATTTTTGAGTACTTGTTACTGTAAGTTCCTTTATGATTATGGCTGTTGTACTCAAGCAGTTTACAACTGAGTAGACAAAATGAGATATTCTTAAATGACTGGAATGCACCATAGTCTATGGCAAATAACATAGGAATGGATAATAACATGCACTAGGTGTTCAGGATGAAGCAAATCTAGTAATAAAATAAGCCTCAAAAGAGTAACATTTGAATTTTATCTTGAAGGTTTGGATGGGATTTTCAAGAGGTGAAATAGAGAGTAATACATTCCTGACAGTAGGATTGTCCTATGAAATGACATTGATCTTGAAGGAGTGTCTAGTCAGTCTGATAAGGTGACTTTATGCTTAGGTTGACTCCATGAGAATCTGACATTTAGATGGAATAAGCCTTCAGTGATGTATACGTGTCCACTCTCAAAAGACCAAATTATTTTTAACGTGATAACAAAATCAGAGTTCTGAGTGCATAAGGCTGTGTCATCCAGACTCTGCTGAATCACATTGAGCACTTTGTGAAGCATCTTCTCACTCAGCTGGCCACCTCTGTGGACAGGGCCCCTGCTCACTTTAACATTCAAAAGCAGTGGTAGAGATTAGAAATAATATGTATAACGAATACTCATTGTGACCCCCATCTCTGCTGACACTCCCCCCGCCTTTGGTAGTTGTAACTCTTTGGAGTATTTATAAATGACAAAGACCAGTCTGGTTGATAGAATCTGAGGAAATCTCTGAGTGACATGGGGGGCACTCAGGCACCATGGAGTACCATCAGACCCCCTCTTCTAAGCCCAAGACAACAGCTCAGTTAAGTCAGTCTCGTGACAAACATCTAAATATTTCTGAATAGGTAAAATGATTGAGCTTATAAAGTGAGCCCCATCAACAAATTAGATGTCAGCAGGAACATTATTGGTATTTTGGGTGGGACAGTTCTTCATTATGCAGGTCTGTTCTGGAGATTATAAAGTGTTTAGCATTTGTGGGCTTTTATCCGCCAATATCTTTAGCAGTCTTGAGTCATTGTGACCTCAATTCTCTCATTTTCATGGCTTCTTTCATTATCGCCCCATTGAAAACCACTGAATTGTATGTTTGACTTTGGGATAAGGATGTGGGTCAAATGGGTACCAGTTGGAAATCTTCCTTTTGTTCTTTATCTCCTCCTACTGCCTTATTAGCCTCTGGGCCAAGGGGGTTCAGGGGAAAGGACACACATATCCACACGTGATCATTGGGAAATCTCCAAATGGCTCCAGACGCAATTGACATTTTGGCGTCAAGGATACTAATATATTCTATTGATTGAAATATACACCGTTATTTTATACTACTAAAATAGAGAAAATGTGACCAATGAATCTGTGAAATAGATTTTTTTTATCACACAGACTTTTTTTTTCTTTTTTTTTTAACATCTTTATTGGAGTATAATTGCTTTACAATGGTGTGTTAGTTTCTGCTGTATAACAAAGTGAATCAGCTATACATATACATATGTTCCCATATCTCTTCCCTCTTGCATCTCCCTCCCTCCCACCCTCCCTATCCCAGCCCTCTAGGTGGTCACAAAGCACTGAGCTGATCTCCCTGTGCTATGCGGCTGCTTCCCACTAGCTATCTATTTTACGTTTGGTAGTATCACACAGACTTTTAAAAAAATTTATTCTTATGAAAGAGCTCCTTGAGACTTAGACAAGATTTTTATGATGCATTATTTTTGTGGATTAAAAAAAGAATGTTGGGACTTCCCTGGTGGTGCAGTGGTTAAGAATCCGCCTGCCAACGCAGGGGACATGGGTTTGATCCCTAGTCTGGGAAGATCCCACATGCCACAGAGCAACTAAGCCCATGCACCACAGCTACTGAGCCTGCGCTCAAGAGCCCACAAGCCACAGCTACTGAAGCCCACTTGCCTAGAGCCCATGCTCCACAATAAGAGAAGCCACCACAATGAGAAGCATGCGCACCGCAATGAAGAGTAGCCCCCGCTTGCCGCAACTAGAGAAAGTCCGCATGCAGAAGCAAAGACCCAAAGCAGCCAAAAGTAAATAAATAAAATAAATAAATTTATTAAAGAAAGGAAGGAAGGAAGGAGGGAAGGGAAGAAGAAAGGAAGAAAGGAAGAAAGGAAGGAAGGAAGGAAGAGAAAGAAAGAAAGAAAGAAAGAAAGAAAGAAAGAAAGAAAGAAAAGAAAAGAAAGAATGTTATAAGCAATATAAATTGGGAAGGTATTCTCAACTTCTTCACATTGAGTATGACTTTTCTAAAAAGCATTGTCACTTAGTGTCCATTTTTTTCTACGTGATATTATTTACCATGACATCAAAAGACTGTTTTATTATCACCACTGAGATTTAGCAGTGTCTTCTGCCTTCTGTTGCATTTTTTGACCTGTTACAGGTATTAGTTTTGCCTGTATGTCAATACTAAAACATAACACATCTCCATTTACCTGTGGATATGTTCTTTAAAGCTCTTTGTTGTTGATTTGCAAGAAAACATGGAATTTTGGTTGTCCCTCAGTGTCAAACATTTTTTCTTTTACTTATATCAAGTTTATCCCCATTTCTTTATTCTCATGTCTTCCTGTGAACACATCTTTTTCTTTCAGAAACAAATTATAGTGCAGTCCTCCTGAAGATATTTTAAGTGTTAAGTAAACAAGAAAAGAGGCTAAAAGCAGGTAGCAGGAACGCAGTCGAGGGCCCTGTCTAGTGATCCAGGCTGGAAGAAAAGAGGAGGGTGAGTAGGGCTTCAGCCTCAGCAGAAGGGAAACTGAGAACCAAGGTGAGTGTTAGAGACAGCTAGTTCTCAACAGATTGCATTCACTCCTTCCCTTAAAAGGAAATCCAGAAAGGTTCTTTGCAGCACTAGAACACTGGCCAGCGAAGGCCCTGAGTGCCCTCGATCGCAATGGACTTGCAGTACGCTTGTCGGCATCTGGAGGTGGTGTTCCTACTGATGATGAGCAGACAACTGGGCTGGAGAGGGAGGGTCATGGAAGGGATTGGACTCATTCAATGTGCTCACCCCAAAGGCAGCTTTGGGCACCAAGGAAGACCCTAATTTAGTCTCCATCAACAACAAGTGAATAGTGGGCTGCATCTGTGAAGAAGACAGCAGTGCCGTCATCTGGTTCTGGCTGCACCAAGGCGAGACTCAGTGATGCAACTGTGGAACCTACAAGCTGGTGCCCCAACAGTTGGCCTACTGAGCCCCTGCATTAACACACTCAAAATGTGCTATAAAGTTCTTTCTTTCCAGTAAAGACTAGCCATCGCATTGGCTCTTCCCCCAACCGCCAAAAAAAAAAAAAAATGCCAAGTCTTTCTTGGGCTCCTGGCCTTTCAGCCAGAGGTATTTTCCATCGTTCCTTGACTCCAGGTGTCATCAAATATCTAAATGGAAACAGACAAAAGTGATGTGGTGGCCGAAGCATTTCTGAAATAAATGGAAGTTATAAGTGTAAAGTTAGTAACCATAATGGAAAAAATGTAGAGGGACAAGAGGCTGCAAATAGACCTGTGAAGCGTGGGAGTAAAACAGAATCCAAACAAGATTCAGAAAATACATGGCAAGAAGGAGGCTGAAGGAAAGAGGTTAAGTTGCGTGAAAATCAGGTTATGCTAAAAGCAGAGAGGATGTTTCAAGGGTCAGAGAGGGTCATGGGCAGAGAGATAAAGGCAAATGAGAACTGGTTCTAGCTGCACATATGTCTGTGGTGGCGGAAACCAGGTCTTTCCGCAGAGTATGCTAGGCTTATTATTTTGGCCTCCAAAATATAACTGGACTTAATATATACATCATGGCTTTATTTCACATGAATTAAGAAATTAGTTTATGTATTTTCATGTACTCCAAGCCTATTCCTGCTCATTTACCCCATTGCTTATAGTTTCATTACTCTTTTCATAATTAATTTTCTTGTATTATTTAACATGATTCAGTATAACTGAAATCAGGCAAAAAAGTAAGTGTCTTAATAAAAAGGTTATTTTTCCAGACATGGGTATAAAGGTCTGCTTAATGCATCCTCAAAGCATTCCTTATATGTTAAGCTTGAATATTTCTTTAAGTGAGGGGCAAAGAAAAAAAAACTTATATTTTGAGGCTGAAATTATTAATGGAAAATAAAATTTTAATATTATTCAATCAGCCCGGGAGAGTTTCGACGTCATATAAAATGAACTATAATATTTTTTTGAAGTTGGCACCACTCGGTGGGAATATTCTCAGTTGAACAAACATGTAATAATGATGTATAACATTTATTAAGCCCTTACTCTGTATTAGAGACGGAGAAAAATGCTTAGTTCACTGCTGCACTTTGACCACAAACAATAGGCAGGAAAGCCAAGGCTTAGTAAAGTCAAGGGAAGTGTCCAAGTTTCCCAGGTGGTGAGTAATGAGATGGGGTTCAGACTCAGGCTGTTGGATTCTAAAGCTCGTTTAATTAACCATTATTATATATTGCTTAATTTGAAGACAGGTGTGTTTTTGCTATTAGCCTTTTATTGAGATTGTTAAAATATTTTTCCAGGTATCTTTTAAGTGTAAAAAGTTGTCTTTTCATACTATAGAGGCAAAACACTAAATCAAGTATATTTCTTGAGAAAAAGGAAAGTGTCTGCTTTTAATTTTCTCAGAAAGGAGAATTTCATTAATGCACTAAAAATAGCCTTTGGATTTTACAAGGTAGTTGCATAAGGATATTATAGATATTACATGAAATTTATCTAGATTAATAATCTTATTTATTTGGTTAATTCTTTCAGTAAATGAATTGAAGTCCTATGTCATGTTAGGAGGTGTAGAGAGGAATTACAGTCTAGCTTTTGCACTGAGGTCCCTCACATTTAATATATAATGGAGATAACTTGTCAATTCTTTATTTTCTTCATTAGAAACAAAAGAAAAACAAACTCTCTAAATGTTCCATGTGCAAGTAATGCTTTTCAGGAAATTATTAAGTAATCCTAAACTCTATCACATGACTATAATTTAAATAGTTACTAATACAACAGTACTTGCAAAAACACATTAAATTATCAGGAATATTATGAGATGAAGAAAATAACGTAGGAGACAAAGGCTTACATTACAGTGTATTGCTGTGCTGAACTATAAGTTCTTTGTTTACTCTTCTATCCCCAGTCCCTGCTGGACATGATATAGACGATACCCAATAAATACATCATTGAAAAGTAAATAGGGATACAAAAGAGAATAAGAATTTCTAATGACTGGGAGAACAGATAAGTAGATAATTATAATACAGGGTGATAAGTGCTTTGATAGAGTTAAAGCAAGACAAGGAGTGGGGTCCTCACAGGTAATTTCCAGAAGATAATGCTTGAGATAAAGACCTATATATATATATATATATATTTTTTTTTTTTTGTTAACTTTTTGTTTAAAAGAAATTCTTAAGAATTATTTTTAAAATACTTTTTACCTGAAAAAAATTGCTTATTAAAAGTAAAAGTACCATTTCCCTCCTGAATTGCAGTTAATGATGTGAACATATCTCTTTATTTGGGGCTCTAATAGTATAGTTTCATGTTAATAGTATTTTAGTGGTGTCTTCACTTTCAAGTAGTTTCAATTGTCTTTAAATACAAATGCAGTATTTCCCTATAAATATCTTTAGTTTTCAGTGTTCTTAAAGGGAAAAGGCATTACACTTACAAGGCTTACTTAAAGTCTTAAATACTCCTATATAAAATTGAGCCAAAACAGCTTTAATAGAAGTGCAAGTCTCCTTTCTAAAGTGCATACATAACCTAAGCTCCTTGAGGGCAAAAATTTCATTTGATTTACATCTTCAAAAGGTCCCAGTACCATGCTTTGTTGTAGAAGATGTTCAGAATGTATTTATTGATCTCTATTGTTAGATCAGTGCATCTTCTTCAAGTGTTTCCACTGACAAGTGATAGATTGTCTATTCTGAGTAATTTCTTCCAGGATTATGTAAGTCACAGATTTTTGAGTTGATGTTTATTGTTGTCTCCAGCAATTAAAAAAGTTGAGGGCAACATGAAGACTAAAGAGTTAACAAAATAATACAGAATTACAGCATTAGAAAAGACAAAGTGTTCTGCTTTTTTTGTTTTCCAGTTTTTCTGGGATAAGGATTTCATAATTTTAAGCCCGTGAATTACTAAATTCCCTTAAAAATCTTTGAATAAAGTTGTTTTTAAACAGTGGCAATATATATGTACACACACACATAAAGTATACTTACTACTGGCAGAATAGTTAAAATATGAAAATGATATCAATAATTTATAATTTACATTGTTTACCTATTTCTTGTGCTCAACTAGTTATCTTTTAGGTCATGTTTTTTGATTTATTTATTTACCTTTTAGCATTCAAAGTTGGTCACTAAAGCAATTTTAACTTTAACTCAGTAAGACAGATTTAATGCTACAAAAGTTAAGGATGAAAATATTTCCTGAAGTATTATCTATTGGGAATTTGCTTTGCTTTATATCTGCAAGAACAGGCTCAAGATAATGTGAATATTTAATGTTAATTACATGTGATACTTAAAAAACCTACACACACTTCAGAATTTTATGGACACTGTACAAATCTCACAGGACCACGGGATGAAGTAACATAACACCCTCCAAAAGGATTCTGAAAATTAACATTTAAATAAAAGTCATGCCCAAGCCAGTAGACGAATAGCCAAAGGAATAGTTCGTGTTTCACGTGGCTACACAACATAATTTCCACATTCTATGGAAAAGTACACATTGAATTTTATATCATCTGGCGATTAACACAAACACATTTAATTTTCATAACTAAAAGAGACTCCATATGTTACCAAAAAGTTCTGAGTTTTAAAACCAATGCTAAAAGCCAAAACATAATAATTATTATTTTTTTCTCACATGGATAAACTGAGAAAAGATTTCTTATGATATAGTTCTAAAGGTTTTATATCTATCTGTAGGTCTTGGGGTCTTCATGGTTTCTAGTGGGCTACTGGGTGAAAGCTTTGAGACAAATTTTGGGTTAGAGATTGTAACCTTGGTAACTAATCAAATGGGTATGGCCTGAGGAGGCAAGAATTAAACCAACAGCCTAGGGAAGAGAAATCCTATTACAACTCTGGATCTTTGACTTCTTGCCTCATTCAAGACCTTATTATCTTAATAATCAAGTTTCTTCCTGTTATCTCCAAATTTTCTCTTTCCATCTGCTTGTAGTGGCTTTTTTTGTTTGTTTGTTTGTTTGTTTGCAGTACGCGGGCCTCTCACTGTTGTGGCCTTTCTCGCTGCGGAGCACAGGCTCTGGGCGCGCAGGCTCAGTGGCCATGGCTCACGGGCCCAGCCGCTCTGCGGCATGTGGGATCTTCCCGGACCGGGGCACAAACCCGTGTCCCCTGCATCGGCAGGCGGACTCTCAACCACTGCGCCACCAGGGAAGCCCTCCATCTGCTTTTTGTTCTCTATTTCAGACTGTATACTGATGAAGTTTTCAATAGAGCATTTGCTTCTTCAAGTTACTCTCCCATTTTTATCAAACTATTTAAAAAATATTTCTTAAACATCTTTACTGTACTTTGTAACCAGCACTTACCTTTTCATTCCCACATTGGCTGTCCTGTTTGGAGTTTCAGTCTAATCTTGGCATGGTTGGATTATAAGAATAATTTGTTTTTATTGATAAAACTATAAAAGGAAGTTTCATTATTTACAGTGTTAAGAGCAGTGGCTTTTCCCCTCAGTTTGCTGTTTTGCTTACATTTGTCTATAAAAGTTTATCAAAACCTCTTAGATGCTACTCACTATTAAAGTGGAGGACACACAAGTGAAAATGCTGGAGAAGCATATTTATCTGAGGTCATGTGAGCAAGCACAGAATAGTGCATTAATTCAGGCACTGCCGTGAAAAGAAATTATAAAGAGGTAAAGCTCAGTTTTATATTTTTCAACAGCTTCTGTCATCTGAAAATTAGTGTTTTTTTTCTGCACATGACTGTTTAAGCATGAATTTGTTTAGACAATGTTGACATCATGAAGGTCTGAGTTCATTGTTTTCACTGCTCTTCCATGGGTGCAAGTAGCACCTCACAGTCTTGGAATCATGGAGACGTGCATTTGGTGCAAGGCCTGCAATCATGTCCTTGCATTGATATAACAGAATACATGGTTAACTGCCACTGAGGCTGCTAATATGTCCCTCTCCTGGGCCACAGATTTCTACCCATTTTCATTAATCAAAACTCATAGATTCACCAAACAGAGCTAGAATTACTTTCGGAGGTCACTTTTGTCTTTTACAGACATGTGTGGAACCCAGAATTCTTTCCATCTATTGTGCGTTAGAATTAAGAAGGACTTATTTCATGGGTTTCCTTTTCCTGGACAAAAGTTTATCAATATGCCTCAAAAGGAAAACCAAAAAAAAAAAAAAGAACCTTTATAATTAGAAGATGTTGCCTGGAACACTGTGAGAATGATTATCTGACCCATTTTTGGTTGCATTTAGTATTTATTTCCAAGACTCATAAGTGTATATGCTTTGATGCTTTCATTTTTTTTGTCCCAGGATAACATTTAAAAAAAAGAATGATTCTAGTAAGTAGGTCCTGCTCAAATGTTCTTCCAACATTCTGAGGTGGACATATTCCAAAAGTGGATGATTATGAGGATTTTAGTACATCATTCACATCAAGTATTACGTCGTTCACCCTTTTATGGAGGTGGACTTCTAGACTGCAACCGCAGGTTTCTGCTCTTAACACGGAGGTTGTTTCCTATTCTAGGTAGAATGGTCACAAACCTGCTCTCAGAATTCTGTACTTAGATGAATGAATAGAAAGAAAATAGAAATTTCTTGTAAACTGTTTTATATTTGCCACCACATTATAAAACTATTACCAAAAGCTCTTTAACTTGAAAATATTTCTAAGCTCACTGAAAAGGTAAACATTTGCAAACTGTATTTTGTTCAATGAGTTCTTCAGTATGAAGCACCCTTTAGCTATCTTGTTAGCAGCAAGACAAAGTTTCTTGTAGAGCTGTTGAGTTAGATTCAATATCTTTTAAAAAGGGGATTATTATAAAAAAAAGAAAAACCAAAGAGCACTAAGAGGCTCTTAAAAAAATACCCTGTTACAATAATGACACAAAATGTCATCTAGGGTGTTAGAATCTGTTTGTTTTTAAAAAATATTTATTTATTTACTTATTTTTGGCTGTGCTGGGTCTTCGTTTCTGCGCTCAGGCTTTCTCTCTAGTTGCAGCCAGCGGGGCTACTCTTCGTTGAGGTGTGCAGGTTTCTCACTGCGGTGGCTTCTTTTGTTGCGGAGCACGGGCTCTAGGTGCGCGGGCTTCAGTAGTTGTGTCTCGTGGGCTCTAGAGCACAGGCTCAGTAGTTGTGGTGCATGGGCTTAGTTGCACCGCAGCATGTGGGATCTTCCTAGACCAGGGATGGAACCTGTGTGCCCTGCATTGGCAGGCGGATTCTTAACCACTGCGCCACTAGGGAAGTCGCTATAATCTGTTTTTTAAAATTCGTTACATCCTCTTATTCTTCCAGCAACAAAGCTGCCTAGGGCCCTGGTCCTGCTAAGTCGCCCCTGGAAACCACTCTTGCATTCTTGTACTGCAGACGTGTTCTTCAGGTAAAAGCTCCCTTTAGCACTGACCAAAAAGAGGGAGAAAAGGAAAAGAAAAACAGCTGAAAATAACTAGTCACACAATATTAAATGACTCATGATGTCATCATCAAAAAGGGCTACTTTACCTCTTTCACTGCACTGACAGCAAAACACCTCACTTCATAAAGGACCACAGGCCCGTTTGTTGCAGACCATAAACCTTTAGTCCTGTGCATAGGCCTGAAAATTGATGCTGGCCCTGGTTCAGATGGTAACGACCCTCCTGAACTCTAATCTGTGATACACACAGTCCAAATCCTGATAGCATCTGTTATTGACATCCTATGAGCAAACTTAAATCTGTAGACAGAAAAATGTAGTTCATTCTACTAGAGTGCCCTTCTGACAGATGGAATAATTATTTTTGACCCAGCTTTAGAGCTAGTTTTGTTATTTTAAACAGTCACATTGATAACTGTTTTATAATTTGCTGGGTTTTGATATTTTATGGGTGCATAATAACTGTCCTCATTTATTAACTTTATCACTGCTTTATAGAGGCATGAATACATTTCAATTAGATTTGTATAAAATGCTGAATCACAAATTCTTTTCAAATAGAATGAAATGGTCTGTCATCTTAGTTCAACCCACTCAGATAATTTGATCCATTAGGCTTAATACACATGTAAAACAAATTGCTCTAGTAAATTTGCATGTAAAATAGCATCAGTCCTAAAGGCTCTAATATAAACAATTAGTTCCGTGTTTTTATCTTGCAGAAACACTGGTTTCCCACACAACAAAAAACAACCTTGTAAAGTTTATATTTCAAAATTAGGGAGGAAACGGTACATGACACAAATAGTCCACCTTTTCTGCTTTCCTGTTCAACAGTGAAAAGTTCCCTAGACCATTTCGAATATATACTAAAGATATCTGCTTGCACTCATTAAAATCAGGGGCACTATAATTCCTATAATTCTGAGTTTACCTCATTATTCACATTGAGCAAAAATTCTACTGGAAATACCATTTAATTTTTGAAGGATGCTAGGCTTATCTTAATATGCAGGTCTACACAACCTATATTTTAAAACTATAAAGAGTTCATGCACCCCTTATTGAAACAAACATTAGAATATGCTCTTGAAGAGTCTGGAAAGTCATGAAGCCTGAGGAGAGTTTATTTTTAAAAACATGGTAGTGGGCTTCCCTGGTGGCGCAGTGGTTGAGAGTCCGCCTGCCGATGCAGGGGACGCGAGTTCGTGCCCCGGTCTGGGAGGATCCCACATGCCGCAGAGAGGCTATAGGCCCGTGAGCCATGGCCGCTGAGCCTGCGCGTCCGGAGCCTGTGCTCCGCAACGGGAGAGGCCACAACAGTGAGAGGCCTGCGTACCGCAAAAACAAAAAACAAAAAACAAAAAACATGGTAGTGTAGCAGTTTTTCCTTGACTAAAATGGGTTCAGAATATATGGGTCATTAAACAAAGGATATTGTATTTAGTTCTTTCAGCACCTTGATGACCCAGCGCAGATCCTCGAAGCTGATTACAGAATTCACAGTGGAATTTTGTTACATCAATTTCAGTCAGTAATTTTTCTAACCTGGAGTATGGTGTGGCATATTGATTGATTGATAGATAGATAGATAGATAGAGTTTACCCTCATTTGCATAACTGTGGACAGCTCTGACATGCTTTAGAAATTAGTATTAGAAAATCTTTCTAGCATTTAATATGCTCTCTAAGAAGACTTTCTTATTCTTCACAAATCTTAGCATAACAAAGTCAGTAATGGACTGACAGTAATATACAATACAATACACCTATAGGCACAATGTTGCACAGGAACTCTCTAGAACTTATTCCTCAGCAATGATTAACTTTAAGATAATTTTCCAAGTTATAAGTTTAAAGAAATATGTTTTTTTGGATTTGACCAGGAGTACATTTTTTGGTTTTATTATTATATTTTTTAATGTGGCTGCTTTTTTTCCTCAGGATAAAGCTCTTTATCAAATCATTGTTTTTACTATTTGAAAATAGCAAGTAGTGTGTCTTCCCACTGGATACAGTCTGATGAGGCATACAATTTCCAGAGCTCTGTATTTTACAAACTAATTAGCACTAACTTCCTGCAACACATACTTGTTATGAGAGTAAAGGATTATGGCAGGAAGTTATCCATTTTATCATCTGCTTTCAGCAAGCCTAGTAAAATTGAAGATTTACTTCTGTTAAAAATACCTATTAAACATTTTCAACTTCCAAATTTGCTTTCTTAGAGCTTGAATAGCTAAAAAAATTCTCAGCAAGCAACAGTTTCAATCCAGGTAGCACTGGTTGATATTTGATGACATTTTTAAGATTGTTCCTAATTAAACCAGGAATTCCCTCCAGGTTTAACCAACTAGAGAATGACAAGAGAATCTATTATAATCTAAATAATTTTTAAGTTCTTTTTGAATACTCTGTCAAACATGGGGAACTAGGCATGGTTAAAATTATTTAGTACTTCTCTAACTGGATGGCAGGATTTATATGTTTTGATAAAATGCAGTGCTCAGCTCAGGGCACAATTAGCAAATTTCTGGTTGGCTGATAGTGAAAGTGATGATGCCTAGTAGCAGCTTTTTGACTTCAGATAAAAACCAGTTAAGGGCTTCCCTGGTGGCGCAGTGGTTGAGAGTCCGCCTGCTGATGCAGGGGACGCGGGTTCGGGCCCCGGTCCGGGAGGATCGCACATGCCGTGGAGCGGATAGGCCCGTGAGCCATGGCCGCTGGGCCTGCGCGTCCGGAGCCTGTGCTCTGCAGCCGGAGGGGCCGCATCGGTGAGAGGCCTGCTTACCGCAAAAAAAACAAAACAAAACAAATAAAACCAGTTAAGTTTTCTCCATAGCAAATGTTTTTATTTGTTAAATAAAACTAAAAGCCCATTATGGTCTTCCTTGATCAGTCCCTTGCTAGATTATATATATTATTTGGGACACAACTTTAAGAGAAGCTTAAATCGTTCTCAAAGATAAAGGTTGACAATGATCTTCACATACTTTAACTCATTTGATTCCCTTTCCACCAAGGTAACAGATAGTTAAAGAATATTTAATATCAGAAGTGGGATCAAAAATAATGTATGTTATCTTGCACTATTTTTGTGACCAAATTCATATATCCACTTGGATTTTCACAGTGTCTGGCAGGCAACTGACATATATCAGGACATAGATTAATTTCAGAGAGAACCAAGTGGGACTTTGGGCAAAATTTTGATTTATCAACAAACTTTTACAAACTGTGTTTTAACAAATATTAGGGTATTTCCTTGCTCAAATAATTATGGAAGATATTTGGGTTAAGTAAAGTTAAACACATCTCTTTGCAGGACTTCTCAGAGCCTTTAATACATGAATATGTATGGCAAATCTCTAAGGATGCCATATGGTTTGCATCTGCTGGTGCTGCCTTCAGGAGCAATTCCTTTTTTTTAAAATAAATTTATTTATTTTTGGCTGCGTTGGGTCTTCGTTGCTGCGTGCAGGCTTTCTCTAGTTGCGGAGAGCAGGGGCTACTCTTCGTTGTAGTGAGCGGGCTTTTGATTGCGGTGGCTTCTCTTGTTGCTGAGCACGGGCTGTAGGCGTGCGGGCTTCAGTAGTTGTGGCACACGGGCTCAGTAGTTGTGGCTCATGGGCTCCAGAGCGCGGGCTCAGCAGTTGTGGCTCACAGGCTTAGTTGCTCCGCGGCATGTGGGATCTTCCCGGACCAGGGCTCGAATCTCTGTCCCCTGCACTGGCAGGCGGATTCCCAATGACTGCGCCACCAGGGAAGTCCCCATAGCATTTTCAGAATGCCAGTTTCCTTCCTAACTACTTGGCCAGGTAGGCTTTCTTTTGGGTGAAGTTTCTCAGAGGGTAGCATTCTGATAAGCTGACTCCTGATCCTTAGCCACTGGCTTGCCTCTGTGAGTTTGCCAGTCTGCTGAGACCGCCCCCCACCCCCGCTTTTCTTCCGTCAAAATGTCTACGCAGGGTGGCCTAGTTACCATTTAGAGTTTATAACTTTTAATCTAATTTAATTTTATTGCTGCTAATTGTTATAGTTGGCTGTTATTCTTTGCAACTTTTCTTATTACTGAACTGTACAGAAAGAGAGCCTCTTAAATCTTGTGAAAAATAAGAGCTGACCTATGCTGAATCTGACAGTGATACAATGTACTTGATTTGATTAGCATTTCTAAAACTTACATTGTCTTTTAATATTTCTCTAGCAGAGCATAATAAGAATTAACAGACCTAGAATAAATTGTTAGACAACAGTGCAAGGAAACTGTAATCTCACATGTCACCAACTTGTGTCTCTTCCTAAGCAAAATGAACATTTTTAGGAATTAAACAAACACAGTCGATTTAAGTTGAAGAAATGAGGGTCCTTCTATCTTAAGTCACAGTGATGCTGTATTTTCCGAACTTGAGAAATAACTGGAACAGAAAGATTCTGGAAGGGACCTTGATGTTGCAGGAAATCGGTGAGATAGGGAAAAAAGGATAGTCTCTAGATCATTATTTTTGAAGGTGATTATATTGAGTCATCTAAAAAATCCAAGGCATACATCTTTAGCATTCATCAGTAGAGGAAGACTTCATGAAGCACACTAAATACTCTTTTTACTTTTGCCTATAAATTCTTAATACATTAAATTGTAGGTTCTTGATTTGATTATTTGATGTGAATATCTGCAGCACTGACAAATTCAAGAGATGCACTAATACTGTTCTCTGACCTCGCCCATGCTCATTGCTCAAATTACCAGGGTCAATTGAATACACAGAGGAAAAAAAATAAAATTTCTTATAGTGCTATTTTAAAATTCCATTTTTCCTCCTAGCCAAGTTGTACTTAAGAAATCAAATCTCTCCTTGCCTGTGATTTTCCAATACATGTGCAATAAGAGTGCTACTAAATGTAAAATTTTTACATTTTCTCCCCTGTATCCCAGCTACAGTGTTACATCGCTTTCTGATTGCAACTGGTAGCATGTCCACGCTCTAAGTACGTGACTCTGCATCTACTACCCAAATAGCAGGAACTTTTCCAGGATTCCTAAAGATGAAATAATATACTCAAGTGAACAGCAAGCCTCTGTTTAAAGTCATGAGCCCAGTTCTTTATTATTGTTCAATCATGACACAACAAAAGGACACTTTCTGAATTAAAGAGCACTGTATGTAGAAAGAAGGAAATCACACTGATGACTTCAGGAATAGTTACCTGAGGTTGAACTAATTATTATGACCAGGCCTGGCAAATTTTAGAAAGAATGAATTTGATGATCTATCTCAAAGTCTAAACTAAATTTAACTAATCAGATTTTGGGTCAGGAATGTGTTCTTGACATCAGTGTGTGGAGCGCTGAGCAATTAGCCAAATGCACTGTGGTGTGTTCACAACTTTTCCCCAAGAATTTGAAGGCAGCCTGTTGTGACCTGTAACTGTTGTGTTCTCTAGAGTGCGAATCCTTTGTTTCCAAGGTGGCCTTCGTGGTTGCTTTGATGAGTTTTCTTTGTTTTGACTCCAAGGACAGTGTGCATTTCAGCTTTCTTTCTTTCTTCCTTGTTAAAAAGAAAACGAACCCATTGTTAACTTTCTTAAATGCAAGTCTGCTATTGTTTCTACTCAGCTGAACTAATAAAATGAATAGCAATGGGAAATTTTCTGATGGATGCCTTCTGAATGATTACTATTATTGGATGCCTTTGAACTTATGGTAAATGGGGATGGCATGCTATCAGACAAACTTTTGCTATTTTTAGTATGTAGATAGGAAAGCACAAGAAAGAAAAAGAAAGATTTTTTTTTCCTTCATAATTTAAAATAAAATAAAACCAGATTGTTTTGGCAGTTTTACTAGCCATTCATTTTTTTCTATATTGCCTAAAACCAAACCAAAACAGAACAAAACAATAACCTGCTCTCATATCTATATATCAAGGATTAATCTTTACAGAGTTTCAGATTATTCTTTATGAATCTTCCAGACTTTATTGTCAATATATATTATTTTTTGGCAGAGTGAAATTTACTCATTTTTTCCTAACATACTTCTTTAATAATATCCATCCTCAAACTAATCACCAGAATTTTAATTTTTTAACAAAGAACTAATGCAGACACAACTATTATCAAAATCATCTTTGTTTAGCTAGTCATATTTTAATTGGTAACTTTGCAATGTCTAAAATATTCATGGAGTATCATTTGTAGTTTGGCCATAGGTATATGGTAGGATTAACCAGCTTTTAAACAGATTTAAAACAGCTGAAAGTAGCATTAAGTTAATTCCTGTGAGGCACAGAAGTAATTAAAAGGAATGAATGTTCCTGGTGTAGCTTATCAGCAATGCCTGTTATCTCCACCCAGAGAACACACGCCAAATCTATTCAACTCCATATTTCCACTACTTCCCCTTTAGTTCAAGGCATCCCATCTCCCCTTACACTACTGTAATTTCTACTCTCTGGTCTCCCTGATAAGACTCTTTTCCCTGCTTCCAATTCTATCACAAACGTAAATAAGATCCAACCACAGCCTAGGAAAACCCTCCGTTGATTTCCTTTTGTGCTTAAATTCAAATCCTGAATTTGACCCACGGTTAAACCTACACTTTCTTGCCTCCCTGACTTCATCTCACATCGGCCTCCCCCATTCTCCTTTTGGGAGCTTGGCTGACCTCCTCTTCTCAAATATGCTGAGCTTTTTCCTTCCTGAGGTCCATGGCACTAGCTGCTTTCTCTGCTTAGAGCTCTCTTCCCTCAGAATTTTCCAGGGCTCACTCTTTTTTGTCAGTTCATCTCAGCTCAGTGTGATTTTTGGGAGCTTTACCTAACTGTCCAACCAAAAATAATACCCCTTCCAATTACTCCTTGTCTTGCTTTAACACTAGCATAGAATGTATCACACTGTATTACTCCCCATCATTCCCTATCAATCATTTGTGTTTATTTTTCTTATACCATTTATCATTATGGTCTCCGAATTTTCAGTTTGATGTTTGTTTGCTATATGTCTTCTCCTGCAGAATGAATTTAAAATATCTTTGATAATCTTGTATCCTCAGTGTTTAGACTAATGTCTTGTACCAGGATAAGTTTATTAGATTGAATCATTGTGACACAATAGATTACTCCCTCCTCCTTGAACCTTCTCCTGGGAGTACTCTATATTTTGTTGTTGTTCTTGGGGGTTGAGGGGCAGTTTTTCTATTTTACTATCACTCTTTTTAGTTTTCTTTGATAGTTGCTCCTCTTTTCTCCAGCTTTTTGTGTTGGAATGGGCCCAGGTTCAGAGATTGCTCTTCCTTTTTTTTCTGTCTATGCTCACTCCTTGGATAAACTCATTCAGTATCGTGACTTTATAGACCATCTGTGGTAGGCTGAATAATGGCTTTTAAAAGATGGCCCATCCTAGTCCCCCAAATATTTGAACATGTTACCTTACACGGCAAATAGGACTTTGCTGATATGGTTAAATTAAGGATATTGAGATAGGAAGGGTACTAGCTTGGATTATCCAGGTGGGCCCGATGTAATCATAAGGATGCTTATAAGAGGGGGGAGGCAAGAGGGGAATAAGCAGAAGAAGGAGATGAAACCACAGAAGCAGAAGCTGGAGGAAAACACTTTGAAGATGGAAGAAAGATCTATGAGCTGAAAGAGGCAGGGAAACAGATTCTTCTGGAGCCTCCAGAAGGCACACAGTCCCACAGACATCTCAGTGTTGGCCCCATTAAGACTCATTTCAGATTTTTGACCTTCAGAACTATAAGAAACAAATCTGTGTTGGCTTAAACCATCAAATTTGCGGTAACTTTTTACAATGGCAATAGAAAACTAATAGGCTACCTATATGCGGATTTCTCTTAAATTTATATTTTGAGCCCAAATCTCACTCCCAATATACATACTCATATATCTAACAGCCTACGCAACTTCTTCATTCATGTTTCCAAGAGAATCTTCAAACTCAGTATGTCCAAAACTAAACTGATCTTCCTCCCCAAACATATTCCATGTGAGTTTTACCCATCTCAGTTGATGGCAAATCCATTTTTCCCGTTCCTCAAGGCAAAACAGTGGAACTCTCCTCTTCCATTCCACTTCCACATCCATTTTTTAAGGAAATCTTATATGTTTCTACCCTCCAAATATATCCAGGGATCAAATATTTATCATTACCTCCATTGTTACAGCCTTGATTTAACCATGCTCATATATATACATGAATCACTTTGTTCTATACCTGAAACTAACTCAACATTGTAAATTAACTATACTTCAATAAAAAATGGTTAAAATTTAGTTTATATGTAAAAAAAGAATTATCTGAAAAATTAATAAAAATCCAGTTTACAATAGTATCAAAAAAGAATAAAATACTTAGAAATAAACTTAACCAAAGAGGTAAAATATCTGTACAATGGAAACTATAAAACATTGATGAAAAATTGGAGAAGAAACCAATGAATGGAAAGATAACCTGTGTTCATGGATTGGAAGAGTTAAATTGTTAAAATGTTCATACTACCCAAAGCCTTGTATAGATAGATTCAGTGCAATTCGTATCAAAATCCCAATATCAGTTTTTAAAGAAATAGAAAAAATAATCCTAGAGAAAGAACAGTGCTGGAGGCATCACACTTCTTGATTTCGTACTATACTACAAAGCTATAGTAATAAAAAATATGATACTGGCATAAAAGCAGACATATAGACCAATGGAATAGAATAGAGAGCCCAGAAATAAACCCAAACATCTACAGTCAACTCATATTTGACAAGGGAGCCAAGAATATTCGATGGGTAAAAAGGGTAGTCTCTTCAATAAATGGTGTTGGGAAAACTGGACAGCCACATGCAAAAGAATGAAATTAGACCCCTGTCTCATACCACTACAAAAAATTAACTCAACATGAATTAAAGACTTAAACATAAAACTTGATGTTATACATTTTCTAGAAGAAAACATGGAAAATACTCCTGACATTGGTCGTGGTAATGATTTTTTGGCTATGATGTCAAAAGCACAAGCTACAAAACCAAAAATAAACAAGTGGGACTACACCAAACTGAAAAGCTTCTGCACAGCAAAAGAAACAATCAGCAGAAGAAAAGACAATCTATGGAATGGAAGAAAATATTTGAAAACCATGTATCAGATAAAGGGTTAATATTCAAAATATATAAGTAAGTCATGCAACTCGATAGCAAAAAACAAATAGTCTGATAAGAAAATGGACAGAGAACCTGAATAGACATGTTTCCAAAGAAGACATGCAAATGACCAATAAATACATGAAAAGATGCTCAACATCATTAATCGTCAGGGAAATGCAAATCAAAACTATAATATCACTTCACACTTGTTAGAATGGGTATCATCAAAATACATGAGTTAAGATGTGTTGGTGTGGATGTAAAGAAAAGAGTTTTTGCGTGGTCATCAAAGAAATGTGAGGTCTTGCGTTATCCTGACAGAAGATTATGAGTTTTCTGTTGACTAATTCTGGACGCTTTTGGTTGAGTGCAGCTTTCAATTGGTCTAATCAGGAGCAGTGCTTGTTGGAATTAATCGTTTAGTTTTCTGCAAGGAGCTCATAATACAGGACTCCCTTCCAATCCCACCATATACACAACATCACCTTCTTTGGATGAAGACCAGCCTTTGGTATGGTTGGTGGTAGTTTATTTCACTTGCTCCACGATCTCTTCCCTTCCACATTATTGCACAGTATCCACTTTTCATCGCCCATCACAATTTGTTTTAAAAACGGAATGTTTCATTATGTTTCAGTAGAGTATCATGTGCAGAAATATGATCAAGGTTTTTTTCACTTATGTGGAACCCAAACATTAAAGCAATTAACATAACCAAACTGGTGCAAATGATTTTCAGTGCTTGATTTGGATATTTTGAGTATGTCGCCTGTCTCCTGTGTTGTATAATGTTGGTGGTTCTCAATTAATGTCTCGATTTGATCACTATCAAATTCGACTGGTCTACCCAACTGTGGAGCGTTGTCCAGTGAGAAATCTCTAGCGTGAAGCTTTGCAAACCACTTTTTACACGTTCAATCAGTCACAGCACCTTCTCCATACACTGCATTAAATCTTTGCGTTTTAGTTGCATTTTTACCTTTCTTGAAATAATAAAGCACATTATGCCAAAAATGTTGCTTTTTTTCTTCATCTTCAATATTAAAATGGCTACACAAAAATTCACCAATTTTGATGTATTTTTTAAATGCATGCTGATATGACAGTTGTCATGTACAATCTAACAAAATTGTTTTGAATGAAGTTAAAGACAACTAAGGGCTACTAGAGCCATCTTACAGAAAAAAACTAATGAACCTTTTGGCCAACCCAATATATACATGAGTGTTCATAGATAGGAAATGGAAATGGCTATATATATGACGTGAAGGCTTGTTACCTCATGTAGTTTATGTAATGTTTATATTTTCAGGACAAAGTCATCTTAGTACATAATGATACCCATTATCTACATCAGTAAATTTGAAAAATCAGTCTAGAAATGCTGGCATTTCTAGTGATGTCATCTCCTTGAAGGTGTGTAGAAAGTGAATTTTAGTTATAGTTCAAAAATGTTCTCTACAATTTCATCTTAAACAATACTATGAAAAGTCAAACGTTTTCTTTCTACTTAAAACTTCAGCATTTACTTTAGCTACGCTGATGAGCAGATTATCAGAGTCTAAGAAATCAGGATTTGACTTAATAATGTCTATAGTTTTTTATGCTATCTGCAATGAATTCCTGTTTAAATGCAGGTTGGAGTAGTTCTTCACCAAGGAATAAATGTTTGAAAATTGGTATCATAGAGGATGAGGCATATGAGATATGCTTTGTTTCAGTGTGAATGTGAAATAGCACATTTTATTTTACCAATTCCCATTTTGGCTAGAGACTTTCAAGCCGGTGCCATTATATGTGTTAGAGTAAATGTTCTACCATAATAACCAACATGCTCTCAACATGCTCTCAAAATCAGGTTGATTTCAGTAGTTTACTTAATAGAGGTGGAAATAGGGAGTGCCCAGGTCTAAAACTTGTGAGAGAGACTGAACAGCACCTGGAAATATAAAGAGAGTGCATTCAGAGCATGTGTTTTTTGCTGAACTTTATCTTGAAATAAGGCATGAGGCCAGACCAGATGATGCTTAAGGAAAAGGTTTGCCTAACTCCTTTCCAGACAAGGACTCTTCCAGTATGGTGTAGGCATGTGAGAATAAGATATCTGGTATAGCTAAGTTAAAAATTTTAAACTCACTGGTCTTGAGACTTAAGAGAAATTGTTTAACATTTATAAATAGACTTCTTCAATTGTTGAATTGAGCTTCTTCAAAGAAGGATTGTTATTTATACTTGTGAGATCTAAATAAAAGATACACGTAAAGTAGCCAGTACATAATAAGAGTGCAATAGATGTTAGTGTTCTGTCCTGTCCTATTATTCATCTATATTTACAGTAACCTTGGGGAACTTGTATAATGCAGTGAGCAGCTAGGAGGGAAGTCTCTGGAGTCTATATAACAGAAACATACCCAAACAGAAGCAAAAATAACGAAAGCAAAAGAAACAAACTGGGTTTAAGTCTAGAATCGAACAATTAGTGATTTATTTTCTCTGAGACACAGTTTCTTCATCAATAACATAGTGATGTAATAGTGTCAATGCTCTCAGCTTCAGAGCATCAGGAAACCTGTAATTGAACAAAGCTGGTTCATTGACATGTTACAATGAGGAAGAACACACATCCTGGGGACCAGGGGACGTATCATTAAGAGAGTGTTAGAAAGAAATGATAGGATTTGGGCTTTTGCTGAGTGATTTTGGAAAAGGCTCAAAGAAGCAAAGTTTTGTTCTGGATTGGAGGCTTTTGGGGAGCAGAGGTAGTTCTCTGATTTGGTCATGACAGAAGGAATAGAGGGAGGATCAAGCAGTAATTGTTAAAGGAGCAGCAACCTCTCATTTTAGCCAGGCTAAGAGGACGTTGGCTTATTTTCGTGGTTTGGAAAATGCTCTTGTTTTTGTCTGGATTCAAGCTTGATTATGGAGTGGTGATATTTTTGTCCTGATCCATCCTCATCACAGAGTGATCCTACCGGATGGTTCTCTGTGAAAGAGTTTATGTTCACCAGGAGAATGTCAAGGCCAGCTCCCCGCTGTCTGGGGCTGCTTTTGTCTTTCTCAATAGTAATAACCATAGTATATTTTAATTAAAGAGAAAATCCACTTTAACAGCCTAAGATGGCGCCTGTTACTTCAAAATATGTTATCTATTATTATTTTCATCATGGATGCCAGGGTTTTCACTAAGATAGTCCTATTTTGAGATATTCTGTCTTGTTATGTTTAGACTTGGTTTCTGATTCAGGAAATAGGGACTCATTTCCTACATCCTAAAAGAAGGCCTCAAATAGGACAATGACATCTACCATGGTTATTTCTCTCTTTCCTAGTTTCTAGCCCAATTTAAAAGATGTTGAGAAGATGATAATATTAGGTCTTATAGTGCTTTTAAACACTGAATTTAAATGTTATTCTTGTAAATAATATGAATTATGGGTAATCTCTGAATATATTAGTAGGTAAAAAGTATTGAATAGGGATTAAGAGCATGATCTCTGTCTAGACGTAGTCTGCCTGGGTTTGAATCCCGCCTCAATCTTGTACTGACTATATATCCTTCATGTAAAGAAAAAACACCTCTGTTTCTTCTTCACACACTCTATAATTCTGACATGGATGTATAGATTTTCCACACATTAAGCAATTCTCTGACACCAGCTGGGTGTCCTACAATTTAACTCTATTCTGACACTACCTGGAGATAGGGTAAGAGCCCACAGGTTAAAGGCTCAAGTCCCACAACATTGTCCCCCTTGCCCACTTCAGATGCCAATTGCAAGTCCCAGGTTGTCACCTATATTTCGGACCAACCAGCTATAAATTGGGGTTCCCATGACCCCCTCCTTGGGTTTGATAATTTGCTAGAATGTCTCACAGAACTTGGAGAAATACTTACATTTACCTGTTTCTTATGAAAGGATACAGATGATGAAAGAGATGCCTAGGGCAAGGTATGGGGTGAGGGGCATGGAACTTCCACGCTAAGTCTGGGTGCATCACTCTCCCAGCACCTCCACGTATTCAACAACCCAGAACATTCCAAACTCCATACTTTGGGGGTTTTTAATGGAGGCTTCATCACGTAGGCGTGATGCATCATTAACTCAATTTCCACCCCTTTTCCACTTGCAGGAGAATGGGCGCTGGGGCTGAAAGTTTCAAGCTTCTAAATACGGCTTGGTGACCTAGCTCCCATCCTGAAGCTAGCTAGGAGCCCAGCACCTTATTAGAGCAAAAGACACTTCTGTCACCCAGGAAATTCCAAAGGATTTAAGAGCTGTGTCAGGAACTGCGATCAAAGACCAAATATTAGAACAAAAGATCCTCTTAGTGCTCTTATCACTTAGTAAATTACAAGGGTTTTAGGATGTCTGTGCCAGGAACTGGCGGCAGAGACCAACATGTATAATTTCTTTTATTTCACACTAGGAAAAGTTTTTTTTTTTTTAACCTTCTGTGCCTCAGTATCTTCAGATCTAAATGAATTACAAATACCTACTACATAGAATCAGTGTGAAGATTAAAGGAAATAAAACATTGAAGTGTTTAGAACAAATGCCTGGGACATAATAAGCATTAACAGTAACATATAATAAGTGTCAGCTCATTAGATTATGTAGCCTTTTAACTCTGGTCACTTCATCCAATGCTGAAAGAATTTTAGATGAACAACAAATATTCATTGCTACCGGCTCTGTGCGAGAAATTGTATTAGATATGTAGAAATAGCTACAGTACCTGCCTTCAAGGAGCTCACTATATAGGTGAGAAATGCATGAAAAGATATCAATAAATACCTAAGTAAGACTGTAAGAATTCAGTACAGATGTCTATCTGTACGATAAGAATTGCAATGCTTTTGAGGAAAGAGAATTAACTTCTCACTGGAGTAGGCTGACAGAATGTACTGATACAGATGGTAGATGAGCCGAGTCTTTGGTGACTTACAGAATTTGCCCTCAGAGAGATGATGAAAGAGCACTCTAGGTTGTTGGAACTTCAAGGGTAAATATATGAGAATCAGATGATAAAAATTCCAAAAACAACAACAACAATAACATAGCCACAGAAACAAAGTAGGACACGTACTGAACATAAAACCAAGCACTCAGCTAAGTGCTTAAATTTATTATCTCATTTAATCTTCTTTATGACCTTATAGAAAAGGTAGAATCATTATCCCCATTTAGTGAGGAAAACAAAGCTTAGGCAGTTTAATTAATTTGTTTGAGGTTACTAAACTAGCAAATGCTGGGCTACTTTTTAACCCTGATCTGATGGACTCTATGTCCCCTACTCTTAACCTCCACTGTTAGGTTTCCCTTAAATAATCTTTGTATACATTATACCATTCAAGGTTCCCAGTAACTAATGCAAATCGGTGTGACCGTGGTCAGATTATGCAAAGTATTTAATGCAATGTCAGAGAATTTTTATTTTCTCTTGTATAGAATGATGAATCCATTGCTATTTGGAGCAGTGAAGTGGTGTAATTTTTTTTTAAAGATTTTTAAATCAATAATCTTGTCTTTCTTATTTACACAAATATTCTTAAAACACTCCATCACTGCATTCCCTATTATTTTACATAGCCAAACTGAACTGATGTTTCTATAAAGGAAAGAGCCTAACAGAGTGAGGGAGAGATTATATTAAAAAATGTTTCTTCCATTTGCATTTGCAGAAAAGCCTCCCACAAGATTGAAGTCCACATCATATAGGTATATTTTTTCGTGAGGCTATGAAGCATGTTTTTCTCAGGTTTTAAGCCTCACATTTAAGGATTCAGTCCACATACCAATGCCACTGAGAAAGAAAAAACACCTTAAATCATCACATTTAGTGATGGCTATCAAAGAACAAATACATCAAGAATTACTCACTTTAGTTAATTGTTCACAAAGTAACAAAGGGGCCAAAATTTCTTGGTTAAAAAAAAGAGAGAGAGAGAAACAAGATGAAGTTTATTCCAAGCAATAAACCCATCTGTGTTCAAGCAACCAGCTGCTCCTTTTCCATTTGGTACTTACTGAAATGCCCATAATTGATTCATCTCAGGTTACACTTATACATCTGTAGAATCATTACTTTGGCTTATCTAATTGTCTTTGAAATTAAATAAACCATTGAACAACATAAAAGGTAAAACTCAAGGGAGAACAATGGATGTAGGCAAAGTTGTTCTTGAGTGGAAAATAAATTCCAAAAGTAAAGGACTTTTGTCAGATGGTCTGTAATAACCATTGCATGCCTTGTCAATCAATCATGAATTTAAATCCTCTAAATTTACATTTGTAGCACTTTGGATTATATTGCATTCACCTTCTGATAGGTTCCTCCATATTTCAGTTATCTTTTAAAATGTCATAAAAGCCAAGTTCGTAAAAGTAACACTATTTTCCAAGTGCAATTCTTAGCTACCCAGGACTGACTCTGATAGTTCAAAGTTGAATAGGAATCCCAAAGGCTGTTCCAAGTGGAATACAGATCTGCATTCCACACATTACATGCGTGGTTTGGGATTTGCTCTTCTGACTTTTAATTTGCATCTATTTAATTAACTTCTTGACTTCCATTTTTCTGGAATATTCACTTCTATGAAACCTTTACTAGGCTCCCAAGCAACCAGTAGTAGAACAAGGTACTGGGAATGTGCTGAGTCTCCATAACTGGGGGAAGGAGCCAAGGATGTTATCATTTCTGTTGGTGAGTCTGTTACCCCCAGTGGAGGGCACAGGCCTTAGGTAGGAAAGACTGGGGTTTGGATCACTGCTCTGTCACTTACTAGTGTTGGGATCTTGGACAAGACAGTTATGTACTTTTTCTGAATTTTAGTTTCCTCATTTGAAAAAAAACTCACCTCCTGAAATTGTTATGTGAAACAATGAATATATATTTTCAATATATATTCTCAAAATGCTTTGCACAGGACTAGCACAATAATATACATTTAATAAATGTGGACTCTTATTTCTTAAATTACTTCTCTGTACCTACAGTTCTGCACCCAGTTTCAGTGTGTGTGGGTTTTCTCCACAGCACCAAGCTATTATCTGGCATTAGCTGGGTGTCCTACAATTCAACCCAGTTCTGGCACAATCTACAAAGAGGCGGCATCAGATTCCACAGGTTAAGGATTCAGTTCCACAAGACTGCCCTCTGCTTCAGATGCCAATTGTGAATCCAGGTTGTCATGCTTCTGACCTACTGGCTATATATCAGGGGTTCCCACCAGCCCCTCCTTGGATTCCATTAATTTGGTAGAGTGGCTCACAGAACTCAGGAAACTAGTTTACTCACTAGATTACTGGTTCATTATAAAGTATATTAAAGGATGTGAAGCAACAGCTAGATGAAGAGATACATAGGGCAAGGTCCTGAACAAAGGAGCTTCTGTTCGTGTGCATTTGGGGCACAGGGGCATGTGGAAGTGTTCTGGTTCCCTAGCCTGCAAGGTCTCCAAACTCTGTCCTTTTGGGGTTTTATGGAGGTTATTATTACATTGGCATGATTGATTAAATCACCTGCCATTGGCAATTGACTCAAACTTCCAGCCCCTGGAGGTCAGGTGGTGGGATTAAAAGTTCCAACCCTCCAGCTCCCTTGGGTAGGTGCTATCCCAAAGCCACCTCATTAACATAACAAAAAACCTTTATTATTCTTATCACTTAGGAAATCCCAAGGGTTTTAGGAGCTCTGTGCCAGAAGTATGGACCAAGAGCAAATACATACTTCTTATAATGTAAATCACAATATCACAGTACTTCTTATTTTGTCTGTAACTCATTCAGCCCCCCCTTTTTTTTTGTTATTTGTCTTTTCAGAGGTTTACCTTATCTTCACCTAGATAGTAAGTTTCTTGAGGGCAGGCACATAGTTCCCTGGGTACTGTGGAGCATAATCTCCTGTACAAAGATGATTTTCTAAATCTTGTTTCCATTGATGGTGCTGATAAATATGTTTGAAAAACTTTTCCCCCAACTTGTCATTATTAATTAATTCAGCTTACATGGATGTTTTTATTATTCCTAGCCAGTAAGGTAGGTGCTTTGGAATATGCAGAAGGAGTTCTAAATATCTTAAAGATTCCTTTTATTCCCAAGGAATAGTTTAGACCCCAGAAATATCTGGCTCATTAAATGAGTGTTTACACATTTTCTGCATGAATTTGCTTAAAGATTCATAGAGTGACAACTTTGCACCAAATTATACTTCAGTGGCTTCCAGCATCTTTAAAACTGAGGAAAACAAAAAAACCCTTTTTTTTGGTTTTTTTCCGATCCTCTTAAAATATAAAGGGTGGTTTCAATACTGATTTGAGAAAAGGAACAGGACTAACTGCAGAGTACAGGTGGGCTCAAATGAATGTGCAGACATTGCCAAGACAGACTAAATTCCGGAGCATCCCAAGCACTGTTTTATACAGAGATAGCTACAGGAAATCTGCTCTTGAGAAGTCTTCCTGAGCCTGTATTTTCATGGGGAAGGGGAAAAAAAATACGCTGTGCTCGAAGGGTCCTACAAGGAGGAATCATCCCAGTGTCTCAAAGAATGGCAAGAACAAAAAATATCCAGGGCTTCCCTGGTGGCGCGGCGGTTGAGAGTCCGCCTGCCGATGCAGGGGACACGGGTTCGTGCCCCAGTCTGGGAAGATCCCACATGCCGCGGAGCGGCAGGACCCGTGAGCCATGGCCGCTGAGCCTGCGCGTCCGGAGCCTGTGCTCCGCAACGGGAGAGGCCACAACAGTGAGAGGCCCGCGTGCCACACACACACACACAAAAATCCAACATGTCTGCCAAAACATCATGCCTTCCCCATGTTGAAACTTATATCTGCAGAGATTGTTTTAGATAGTTCTACAGTGTGAAATTCAAAAAGTGCACTGATTCTGCTACATTCAATCATTAGAAACTAGTTTTCTGCCGGGCCTTCTGAGATTTTTCTTCCACCTGCAAAGTTGTCATCCTATACTTCAGAAGGAAAGATTTGGGACAGAAGAGAAGGAAAATTTTACCTTTCTGCAGATTTCCCCCTAGAGTTAGTGGTTCACTTCAAAACACAGTTGTATTCCTCCATTAAGTGATCAAATTGATGCTTATATTCTGTGCAACTCAAGGCAACCATAATAATTGGAAGGGTGTCACTGAGGGTCTGTTTACATACTTACCCCTGCCCAATCTTTTTGTTCAATACTCATTTTTGAGTTTGCCCTCCAGTGCTATCTACCTTTCAGCACTGGATCCATCCAGAGTCTGCCCTTTCAGACACTCTAATTTTCCTGCATTTAACCTTTAAAAAATTGACAATTTTTCTTCTCTTTACAATTTTATGACTTTGAGTCCATAGAAAGCTGGAAATAAAATGCCATTTCCTTTCTCCAAATAAAAAATAAAAGAAATTTCAAAAGAGAACAGAAAACGAATTGTTAGACTGTCAAGGTCTTCCACGTTAAGACATTGGATAATGAAATCAAAACAGATCATAACGTATAGGTCAACTCATTTGCATTCAAGAGTTTCTTTAAAATAATGTGAAATAGGAGGATTTTCTGCAAACCCCAAATACAGGTTATTTTGAAATCATCTTCTAAAAGGTACTATTTATATTTAGCCATTGTTTAATTAATATTGACTCGCAGGAGAATGTTAGGAAATACAAGAGTAGCTAAGAATTATGACCTTTAAGTCATTATTATTCATCATATTTGTCTAGAAATATTGTCAAAGATTTTCACACAGTTTATTAATCTGTGATTGTTGAGTTCAGGTATACAATAATGGGCTCGATCTCAAGTGATAAGAATACATAAAATATAGAGTAGCTATATTTGGACACATGTCAGATATAATCTAACAAATGAGAAGATATCTGAAATCAAAACTGTCTTAGTAAAGTCTAGACTTTCTAAAGCATTCAGTTACTCCAAAGGAATCTATATGTGTGTGTGGTGTGTGCAGCTGTATTAAAACAAGCCATTCGTTCTAAGTAGAAGTCCTGTAGCAATGTTGGACAGGTAATTAACACTAAGGATGAAGACTTTGCTTAGTAATACAATGCTCACAGGAGGCCTTGTTAGGAACTCTGGTCCATTGTTTCCATCAGATTTTATCAATCACAAATTACAGGTAACCATTTCCCTTCTAGTTTTTCATATTTTCAAAAATCATTATGAAGTCAGATAAACAATATTTAGAGCTATTATTATTCTACATATTAAAAATTAGCAACAATTATGAGCATGTTATGTAGAACAAGATATTAGTAAACTGAGGTCCAGCTATGGAAGAAACTAAGTGGGCATCTATAGTTGCTACAGATTTTTCCTCTCACCCCATTGTGCTTACCTTGACTTGGGTCCATTTTGTTGTTGTTATTTCATTTTTTTATTAACATGTATTGCTTTTGTAGTGTTTTGAGCAGGCAAGGATTATTGGGGTTGGAGAAAAGAAGGTCTTTCTTGAAATGTACTCTCTTAGATTATGTAATTTGACTGTTATTTTTGTAGAGTACAGCATTTTTAATAAAACTCAAACAAGTGAAATCAGTATTATTCCTTTGTAATAACTTATTAGTGTTCAGTTCTAACCTGATTTTTAGCAAGATAGTATTTGTCTAGTCTCTCTGTACAAGTATAGGGAAGTTTCTGCAGGATCTATGATCTCCAGTTTTCCAGTTATCTGTTCACATGTGTTATTAGATATTTGGTAATGGTATAAGTGTATAAAATTATAGGAGATTGGTGTTTGAAGGGTAATTGGAGCCTGTACACAGACAGGCACACGCACACAGGCATGTATACACATACATGTTGTATTAGCCTTCCCAAGGCAGAAGTCTTCCACTAGTTGCTTTTCCATATAATTTCCTCCAAATGAATTTTTAGGCCAACAGTAGTGGTAACTAATCATCCACGAAGCATTGCCTTCTCCAGTGCTACTTCAATTCTCCCCTCAAAAACCTCTCTGGGGAAAAATAAGGTACTGAGGCAGAAAAAACCTTAGACCTAGGAGCCTAGGAATCTAAAAAGACTTATGACACTTTTTTGAGAAAGGATTTGAGATCAATTTAACCTAATGCTACAGTTGGCTCCTGCCACTATTTTTGTTCTAAGGACAACATTCTGCTAAGGAAAGAGACAAGTATCTAAAACCTTCAATCATTCGTGAATAAAAGCTCTCCTATCGGGCAATGTTATCTGATCTGCCTTGGTGTCAATTCCTATTTTCTTTGTGCCTTGCTGATATTTTTAATGAAACACCTGATTATGATATTGTTCTTACTAAAAAGCCAGCTCTTTTATGCTCTAAAGAGTTGAAGAAATTTAACTTTTCTTTTAGCCAGGCTATATAAATGGTGTAGTAGTGAGCTTTTCATGACTGTGTAGGGAATGATGAATGGACCCATTTAAAGGCAATTCCCCTGATCTCTCTTAGCTGAATATAGAAGGGAGTGATCTAGAAAGTTCTCTGGCTTGGCAGAGAAACTGCTATTAAAATAAATTGGTTACCAAGCATTTATTATGTTTTATGTTTGCCTTTCATCATAATCCTTCATAATGTGTTTAAACAATTAATTGCCACAATATCCAATCTTCTGAGACTTGAAAAGGGACCCTAGGTAGATCAAAAGGGCTATTTGGGCAAGAGGAAGAAGAGGTTTTTTGTTGTGCTTGTTAATTAGTCACATGTTAATTTTGCATTTATTGAACATTCACAACTTAATGTGAATAACCAAATGTACTTAGAGAGACATAGTAGGCCATTATGGTCTTCTCATGCACTGTGCATTCAAGAGCCGAGGGCTGTTTCTTGTTGGGGGCAAAGGGTGTGAGGCAGTGATTCTTGAGAGGTTTCCTGGGTGGACAAAGGGTTGGTAAATATTTTGTACTTTTATGTAAAGAAATATATATATATACCATATATATTTTCTCTCTATAAAGAACTCTCATGTATTCTAACTCTATGCTAGTGTGCAGTATTCAAGATATCAGACCATCTGGCTCCATATTCTGTTTTACCTCATATTCCCAGTAATTCAATCAAGCTGAAAAATTTTGTTTCTCAAGTATACCCTTCCCTGTTCTGTCATCAGTAATGAAAATATTTATCCAGTGCTTAGTCTGCATAAAACACTTTATCTTATATAATTATCAAACTTTCTTAGGTGGAAATTGTTATTATCCCCATTTCACAGATGAGAAAAATTAAGGCTTGAAGATTTAAGGGACTTGCTAAAGGTCAAATAGTTAGCAAAGAGCAGAGCCAAAGAGTGTTCCAACCAAAGCAGTTTGATTCCAGAACTCTTTGGTCTCTCTGTCTGTCTATCTATCTATCTATCTTTCTGTCTGTCTACCTATCTAGCTACCTAACTATTCAGTTATCAAAGTGTGAGGAAACTTGCTTTCTATCTTACATATTTGAAGCTATTCTCAAACATTTAGTAATCCTTGTTTCTTGGGTCAGTAATCAAAGTTAAGAGTGAGATGCTAAAAACTTTCTGGAAACTCTCTGTACCTGGGTGAGCATGTTGATTGATCTCCCCCGCCCAATAGGTTGATTAGGGAGTCAGTCATTTTGTTGGTAGATATCCAAATCAATATCCATTGCTCATTTCTTTTGAGTCATTCTTTCTCCTCAGTGGTATTATCTAGGACGCCAGTGTCAGGGTGCAAGAGCAGGGGGCAGGGCTGTCTCTCTTCAGAATGCAGGCATGTATTTATTCTTTCTGTTTTTGGTATAGTAACTTACACCTTGTGCCCACAGACAGCTTTCTACAGAGAGTAAACCTCTCATCTGCCATATTTCTTTCAGTACCTAGTACAGAACATTCAGCACATTTTGGGGAGCAACAACAATAATCAGGTGATGGTTATTTATATGTTTCCTGTTTATGTGATCATTATGGCACAGGAAGAAAAATCTTTCCCAGTAATTATATATTTTTTGTAGCTGTGCTTCATAATTAATTAATAAATAGGAATAAGGTAAAAAAACTGGATAAATTTTGCAATTTTTTAATGCCTACTTTGCATTAAACATACATCAACACTCATTTTCATAATAACCTGCAAGGCAGATATCACTATACCCAGTTTTCAACTGATAGAATAAAGCTTGGAGAAGTTTGTATTTAGGTAACACACACTTAATAAATCACTTTCACCTTATATGATGTCCTTTTATTTTGACCCTCTCAACAAATCTTTGTGATTATTTCTGTCCTTCTTTGACAAGTGAGAAAAAGAACTTGAGTGTTTCTCATGACTGTGATCTGTGAAACCCTGGGGGTCCCCAAGACATTTTCAGGGGTCCCCAAGACCTTTTCAGGGGGTTCTTGAGGTCAACCTATTTTAATAATGAGACAGTTTTTGCCATTTTCACTCTCATTCCTCCACAAGTATATAGCGGTGTTTCCAAAGATTGTATAATAAGTGATTATATCATCACTCTTTCAGATAATAAAATGTGTGCTTGTATATTCTTGTGTTTTAAAGACTTCTTAGTATTAACTTTTAGTAGGGTAAATCTTGGTAGATGTAGCCCACATAGACAAAAGCTCTTTGCAGTTCCTCAATAATTTTTGAAAGTGTAAAGGATCCTGAGACCAAGGAATTTGAGAACTGCTGCTTTAAAGTAATACCTTCCTTATATTCCACAGGAATACAATTGATTTTTAGTAGAAATGAATTGGCAGTACAGATATTCTTTGACCTTCTTAGTATACTGTGCCTCCCTGACATGGTATATTTTTGGATGTCAGAATCTTCTCTATTTTAGTAGAGAAATTTAACTTTCCTGGAGGATAGGCCTTTATGTGTCCAGTAGAACAATGTGTCCCACAGAACAGCCCTAATTACAATATATTTAGCTTAATTAGCAAACAATTTTTCATGAAGACCTACAGATCTCTCTTTTCTCTTTTGCATTCAATATTATCACAGAAATGCACCTTGGATTCAGTTTACTTTGGAACATTTGATATTGTTAAGACTTCACTGTGTGGCCAGGGATGATGCCTGTACACATGCCTTTCTTTGAGGCCATTTGTTTGTAGACCGAACAAAGTGGCTTCTATGGAAGTTAATCTCTTTGATATTCACAATATAGAAAAATATATCAAAACTTCTTACAAGGCAGTCTGAAAAACCTAGATATAAGAATTATTGAATCCTTTTAGGTTACTGTCTGATTATTGGGAGACTATCTGGAAAAGCTGCTAAATTAGATACATTTGTATGTGATGCACACCAGAGAAAATCGTACAACGGGGTTTTTTTCTAAGGTACTGGACTTTGATCTAAGTGTCTGTGAGCCAAACACTGTGTTTTCAGACATTTAGGCTTTATACTCTCTTGCAAATTAGGATGGAACTATTTTGCCGGTCTTAAATATATATATTTAACATAAGAATTATAATAAATTATAATATTTTAGAGACATTATCAGTTATTAGATTTTGAAGAGATTACCTTGAACTTCAAATTATATAGAGACCCCAAATTTTGACTCAGAAAAGATTACATTGCAAGTAGTAAAAAAAAGAGTAAAAGTTGATGATTTTTAGTCTATCAGAGGTCCTTAAATCAACTACCTGAGAAGTGAGAACACTTCCCAACATCCCAGCTGTTTTATTTGCACCAAATTTCCTACAGTTCATGACTAATACTGATTGGGGGACTTCCCTGGTGGCACAGTGTTTAAGAATCCACCTGCCAATGCAGGGGACACGGGTTCGAGCCCTGGTCCGGGAAGATCCCACATGCCACGGAGCAACTAAGCCCGTGTGCCACAACTACTGAGCCTACACTCTAGAGCCCATGAGCCACAACTACTGAGCCCACGTGACACAACTACTGAAGCCCGTGCGCCTGGAGCCCATGCTCCGCAACGAGAAGCCACCGCAATGAGAAGCCTGTGCACTGCAACAAAGAGTAGTCCCCGCTTGCCGCAACTAAAGAAAGCCCGCATGCAACAACGAAGACCCAATGCAGCCAAAAATAAATAAATAAAATAAATAAATTTATTAAAAAAAATACTGATTGGGGCAGTTGAATCGATTGAGCGGCAATCCCCATTAATCATCAAGACAGCTGAAATGAGCAGATCAGCCACAGGACAGTTTATTTCGTGTGTATGGACATAGCTTTAATTCCCAGCACAGAGAGTCTCAGAGAAATTTTCTTAATAGAAATATGTTTTTGACTGAGTACACATTAAAGAGTCATTTTCTCCAATGCTGTAGGGAACAAGAGCTTAGGGACATGGTCGCAGCATGTTGACACTGCATTTAAGGTTTGTAGCAAAGGGCCTTATTCTTTACCCTAAGGGTTAGAAGTGAGCTCTGGTAAATCTACACCAGGAAAACATCTGCAGGTGTTTTCACAGTGAGGATAGAATGAGCCTCTGTCCCCTGAACAAGAATGAAATGCCCCTGTGCATTGTGATTGTAATGCTTTCTGAATTTTCTAAGTTTGCTCTCTCCACATCTGGTTACAAGCAAGGCCTGGATTATATAAGAGATGGATGCCTCCAAAGAGATTCCCAATTAAAAACTCTGATTCTCCCCTAGGAGTTTCTTGGATGAACATAAAGTCTGAAAGTTAGTGGCGACACAAACTAGGTGCTGATTGTGAGAAAACATTTGAGAAAGAGATGAGCAACATTTGCTGTCTGCATTCAAAATTTCTGAAATATAACACAAATATGAAAGAATATTCACAAAATATCTATGAGGGACGTTCTATATAATAAGATGATTAAACCCCAAGTTACAGCTTTAATCCATTAAACAATTTTTTAAAAACTACTGTAGAATCCACCAACACAAAAGAACTTGGGCAAGAGGGCAGAAGTTTATAAAAATGAAACTTGATTTTGATTTTTGTGAGCAGCTAATTTGGAATAATGTAAAACTTTTTTACATTATTCCCTTGAAACATCACTATTTCTGTGAAATCTGTAGGTTGGGGAGTCATCTTCTTTCCCCCTTTTAATTATACACCTTTTGAGAAAAATGACTTGTTTCTAAATTGTCAACTACTACTTGCTATCTTTTTTGAACTTACACTTGGCCAAATGTTCCTTAGTTGTTCTTTCTATAGATGCTGGATTTTGATTTCCTTTTGCCTCTGATTGGTACATAAGCGTTGTCTGCTATCCTCTCTCCCTCCCTCCCTCCCTCCTTCCCTCCCTCCCTCCCCCTCTCACTCTCTCTCTCTCTCTCTCTCTCTCTCTCTCTCTCTCTCTATATATATATATATATATATATATACACACACATATATGTAATCTTATCAAAAGAGAAAATACTGAGAAGACTAATGAACACAAACAATTGATGTTTTCACTGTTGCCATGGCTCTCTAAATATAATGTTGAGTCACAATAGAAAAATGTCCAGTTCAGAAAACTTCTTCTTTCTATGGGTGAATGTCCCCTTTATTCTTGGACATGTCAGGAATTCTTTGAAGTCTTTTTGGAGCAGCCAGTCATCTGCAGGAAAATTTGGAGACTCAAGGTGGTTTAGAACGACTTTCTCATTTTGGACTGTTTCTCAATGCAAGTTCATGTTTACATGGTGGTATGATGTGTGAATCTATTTGACAAATGTGTCAAGCCTTCAGGGAGAGTTTTTTGAAGGGTGAAATCAGAGCCACTCTGACAAATAATTCAATATTTGCTCATCATAATACCACAAAATATTTTTATATTTTGTATATGTTAAACGTATTTCATATCTGCATCATCATATTAGCATAATATCAGATATATAGCAAACTGTGCATGGGAATCAATAAGCCAATACTGAATTTGTTTTAAATACTCTAAGCTTGTATTCAGATACAAATGGTGAACACACATATAAATTTGCAGATCTGAAGTCTTCTCTTTTTACTCTAATGATTTTCATTTTATTCAACATAAATAAATAATTCATCACTTACATGAATGAAGTAGGAGAAATGCAAAAGATAATTTGTTCATAAAAGAAGACTATCTTAGAGCAGCAAGAAGCGCTGTTTCTCCACCACAAATTAGAAGAAAAAAAAGTGTGCAATGGTTGAGGGAAAAAGAGAAGAGGGACGTGTATTCTGAGGTCCCCACATCTGGCTTCACGTTTGCACAGGAGAGTGGATACACAGAGCAGTTGGGAAGAGAAAAGTAGCTACAGTCTCAAAAATATCTCCTTGTCCCCCTAAAGTGGCAGAGAATCAATCAAATCTGTGGTTCAGTATGGGCCACGTGGAATGACCCAACAGCAACCTTAGCTGTGACATGGATACTGATGATGTGGGAGCAGCTTCTCTCCTCACCAGCTCCACTCTCTTGACAACTTTTAGATCCTGAAAATGTCTGTGGCACATCAGGATGGACAGGATCCCTCAACATCATGATGATTAAGTGTCTGGCCTGTGAAGCAAGTGTTTACTATCATAAAGTTGTCTAGTTAAAAAATATACAGTTGAATAATAAATTTATATTCTTTTTTTTTTTTTTTTTTTTTTGTGGTACACGGGCCTCTCACTGTTGTGGCCTCTTCCACCACGGAGCACAGGCTCCGGACGCGCAGGCCCAGTGGCTATGGCCCACAGGACCAGCCGCTCCGCGGCATGTGGGATCCTCCCGGACCGGGGCACGAACCCACGTCCCCTGCATCGGCAGGCGGACTCCCAACCACTGCGCCACCAGGGAAGCCCAAAATTTATATTCTTAATTAATGGATTTGGAGATCTGTGATTCTTTGGGGGCAAATATATTATTCCCACATTAGAGGATGGTAATCTGAAGTTCAGAGAGTTTGAATAACTTACTCAAGATCATAAAACTGGTAAACAGCAGAGCCAGGCTATGTTCACCTCAGTCTGTGTATGCCCAGTGGATCCATGATCCACTTACTGCATTTTTCTATAATCCAGGATTAGAGCAATAGTCTCAGATCATTAAACGGAAGCCACGTGAAGAGACAGTACACAGACAGTTGTGCCTTAGACTGAATCTAGTTTAAAAGAGGAGTGAGCAGTCTGCAGACCAAAATTGAGTTCCTTAATTCAGTTTAGAAGTAATAAAGCTAATGTTTTGGAGTTTTGAGTCCCCAGCTACTTCTCATCTGGATCAGAATGTTTAGGGTAAAGCGATATGATGAATATACCAGCATCTAACTATTCACTAACAGCACACATCAGCACGGTATTTGGAAATAGAATTAAAGACAGATTCATGGCTATAAAATCTATTTTTACTATCAGATCTCAGCCAGGTAGTTCAAAAAAATGTATGTAACATTATGTAACATTGATATATGTATTAAAGACCAAGCAAATTCAATACTTTTAAGAAGCTTATAAGCTAAAGCTTTCACATCTCTTTCATCATAGCCCCAAAGAATGACTCTTTTTTGCTTTATTGCAAGATCATTTTGTATTTCCATCCTCTCTGAATTATTTGAAGAATATTTCTAGTTTATATTTTAGCACTTCTTTTACTTCAGAATTTCTAGTCACTTCCTTATGTTAATTTGACCTTTTCATTTGTCTTTAATACCCTCTTCAACTTGAGTAGCTCCTATTTTGTTAACTTGATGGGGTCAATACGTGTTTAACCTATGTCTAGGGAGATTTGTTTGTTGTGATTTCAAACCTTATTTTAGTTCTTTCTGTCAGAGGCCTCAAATGAGGAAGGATCAGTTTTTTGGGAAGTGGCTATTACAGAAATAATGGAGCAGTAAATGAACATTATATATTGCAGTTTAGACCAATTCAGTCAGTAGAATATCTTTGTATTGGTGTATCTATTGTAAAACATCACAGCACACATTCTAAAAATAATAATTGCCATTATAATGTTTAACATTCAGTGTGCCAGGAAACTTCTAAGAGGTTTATTTGTATTAAGGAATATAATCTCCATAATAATACTAAATACAGGTACTATTATTAAACTCCAATTTACAGATAAGAAAACTGAGATAGAGGTCACACAGCTAGGACCTGTGTGTGTGTGGTTAAAGGGTATGGTCAGTGAAATCATTGCCAAATCTTAATGGAAATGTTACTTAAGAGTCAGGTGAAAAGGTCAAGTTTGATTCATAATTAAAGGTATGGGGTCATTTTTCTCCTCTCCAGACAAAATTGCCCCAGTCCTTGATGGATTAGTACAAGGACCCTTCTTACTCTTCCAGTGTCCTTGGATGATGGCTCACTCACCTTAGGTGTGAGCAGAAGGGATGGGCTGATTCAAAGGCCATCAGCTCTGTGATTCAGGGTCTCACTAGAAATTCATTCATCTGAGTCTAGGGCATGAAATATAAATGGCTTCCTTAAGACTCTAATTGACTCCCAGAGACTAAATCTAATGTTGAGCAGAATGCCATTCAGATTGTTAATTAAAATGACTGCAAAGTCTAGTTGAAAATTTGGGGACTTCAGAATCAGAGAATCCAGGGAGCAAGTCTCAGCTCTGCCACCAACTACCTGTGTGACCCTGGACAAATAGCTTCCCCTCTGATGTTCAGTTTCTTCATCCATCACATGGGAATGTCTACCTTTCAAAGTTTTGGGAGTGAGTAGAAACAAGTCATGCAAACACCCATGTACTTAGGTTCTCAGTAAGTTTTTTTTTTTTTAGATATACATTTTAAAATAATAACTAGAATTATGACTTATATCATTATACGAGAACATATAAGATTTTTAGGAATTTCATGTAATTAATATTAACATATTTCCATTCCATTAACATACTTCCATTTTTTAAATATTTTTAAACTTAATTTTATTTATTTTTTTATACAGCAGGTTCTTATTAGTCACCAGTTTTATACACATCAGTGTATACATGTCAATTCCAGTTGCCCAACTCATCACACCACCATCCCCACCCCCCCGCGGCTTTCCCCCCTTGGTGTCCATACATTTGTTCTCTACATCTGTATCTCAACTTCTGCCCTGCAAACAGGCTCATCTGTACCATTTTTCTGGTTCCACACACATGCGTTAATATACGAAATTTGTTTACTCTTTCTGACTTACTTCACTCTGTATGACAGTCTCTAGATCCATCCACGTCTCAACAAATGACCCAATTTCGTTCCTTTTTATGGCTGAGTAATAGTCCATTGTATATATGTACCACATCTTCTTTATCCATTCGTCTGTTGATGGGCATTTAGGTTGCTTCAATGACCTGGCTATTGTAAATAGTGCTGCAGTGAACATTGGGGTGCATGTGTCTTTTTGCATTATGTTTTTCTCTGGGTATATGCCCAGTAGTGGGATTGCTGGGTCATGTGGTAATTCTATTTTTAGTTTTTAAAGGAACCTCCATAGTGTTCTCCATAGTGGCTGTATCCATTTACATTCCCACCAACAGTGTAATAGGGTTCCCTTTTCTCCACACCCTCTCCAGCATTTGTTGTTTGTAGATTTTCTGATGATGCCCATTCTAACTGGTGTGAGGTGATACCTCATTGTAGTTTTGATTTGCATTTGTCTAATGATTAGTGATGTTGAGCAGCTTTTCATGTGCTTCTTGACCATCTGTATGTCTTCTTTGGAGAAATGTCTATTTAGGTCTTCTGCCCATTTTTGGATTGGGTTGTTTGTTTTTTTAATATTGAGCTGCATGAGCTGTTTATATATTTTGGAGATTAATTCTTTGTCCATTGATTCGTCTGCAAATATTTTCTCCCATTCTGAGGGTTGTCTTTTCGTCTTGTTTATGGTTTCCTTTGCTGTGTAAAAGCTTTGACGTTTCATTAGGTCCCATTTGTTCATTTTTGTTTTTATTTCTATTACTCTAGGAGGTGGATCAAAAAAGATCTTGCTGTGATTTATGTCAAAGAGTGATCTTCCTATGTTTTCCTCTTAAGAGTTTTATAGTGTCCGGTCTTACATTTAGGTCTCATATCCATTTTGAGTTTATTGTTGTGTATGGTGTTAGGGAGTCTTCTAATTTCATTCTTTCACATGTAGCTGTCCAGTTTTCCCAGCACCACTTATTGAAGAGACTGTCTTTTCTCCATTGTATATCCTTGCCTCCTTTGTCGTAGATTAGTTGACCATAGGTGCGTGGGTTTTTCTCTGGGCTTTCTATCTTGTTCCATTGATCTGTGTTTCTGTTTTTGTGCCAGTATCGTATTGTCTTGATTACTGTGGCTTTGTAGTATAGTCTGAAGTCAGGGAGTCTGATTCCTCCAGCTCCATTTTTTTCCGTCAAGACTGCTTTGGCTATTCCAGGTCTTTTGTGTCTCCATACAAATTTTAAGATTATTTGTTCTAGTTCTGTAAAAAATGCCATTGGTAATTTGATAGGGATTGCATTGAATCTGTAGATTGCTTTGGGTGGTATAGTCATTTTCACAATATTGATTCTTCCAGTCCAAGAACATGGTATATCTCTCCATCTTTTGGTATCATCTTTAATTTCTTTCATCAGTGTCTTATAGTTTTCTGCATAAAGGTCTTTTGTCTCCCTAGGAAGGTTTATTCCTAGGTATTTTATTCTTTTTGTTGAAATGGTAAATGGGAGTGTTTCCTTAATTTCTCTTTCAGATTTTTCATAATTAGTGTATAGGAATGCAAGAGATTTCTGTGCATTAATTTTGTATCCTGCAACTTTACCACATTCATTGATTAGCTCTTATTCATTGATTAGCTCTAGTAGTTTTCTGGTGGCATTTTTAGGATTTTCTATGTATAGTATCATGTCATCTGCAAACAGCGACAGTTTTACTTTTTCTTTTCCAATTTGTATTCCTTTTATTTCTTTTTCTTCTCTGATTGCCATGGCTAGGACTTCCAAAACTATATTGAATAATAGTGGTAAGAGTGGACATCCTTGTCTTGTTCCTGATCGTAGAGGAAATGCTTTCAGTTTTTCACCATTGAGAATGATGTTTGCTGTGGGTTTGTCATATATGGCCTTTATTATGTTGACATAGTTTCCCTCTATGCCCACTTCCTGGAGAGTTTTAATCATAAATGGGTGTTGAATTTTGTCAAAAGCTTTTTCTGCATCTATTGAGATGATCATATGGTTTTTATTCTTCCATTTGTTAATATGGTGTATCACATTGATTGATTTGCGTATATTGAAGAATCCTTGCATTCCTGGGATAAATCCCACTTGATCATGGTGTATGATCCTTTTAAAGTGTGGTTGGATTCTGTTTGCTAGTGTTTTGTTGAGGATTTTTGCATCTATATTCATCACTGATATTGGTCTGTAATTTTCTTTTTTTGTAGTATCTTTGGTTTTGATATCAGGGTGATAGTGGCCTCATAGAATGAGTTTTGGAGTGTTCCTTCCTCTGCAATTTTTTGGAAGAGTTCGAGAAGAATGGGTTTTAGCTCTTCTCTAAATGTTTGATAGAATTCACCTGTCAAGCCATCTGGTCCTGGACTTTTGTTTGTTGGAAGATTTTTAATCACAGTTTTAATTTCATTACTTGTGATTGGTCTGTTCATATTTTCTATTTCTTCCTGGTTCAGTCTTGGAAGGTTATACCTTTCTAAGAATTTGTCCATTTCTTCCAGGTTGTTCATTTTATTGGCATAGAGTTGCTTGTAGTAGTCTCTTAGGATGCTTTGTATTTCTGCGGTGTCTGTTGTAACTTCTCCTTTTTCATTTCTAATTTTATTGATTTGAGTCCTCTCCCTCTTTTTCTTGATGAGTCTGACTAATGATTTATCAATTTTGTTTATCTTCTCAAAGAACCAGCTTTTAGATTTATTTATCTTTGCTATTGTTTTCTTTGTTTCTATTTCATTTATTTCTGCTCTGATCATTATGATTTCTTTCCTTCTGCTAACTTTGGGTTTTGTTTGTTCTTCTTTCTCTAATTCCTTGCTGTGTAAGGTTAGATTGTTTATTTCAGATTCTTCTTGTTTCTTGAGGTAGGCTTGTATAGCTGTAAACTTCCCTCTTAGAACTGCTTTTGCTGCATCCCATAGGATTTGGATTGTCGTGTTTTCATTGTCATTTGTCTCTAGGTATTTTTTGATTTCCTCTTTGATTTCTTCAGTGATGTCTTGTTTATTTAGTAACGTATTGTTTAGCCTCCATGTGTTTGTGTTTTTTACGTTTTTTTCCCTGTAACTCATTTCTAATCTCATAGCGTGGTGGTCAGAAAAGATGCTTGATATGATTTCAATTTTCTTAAATTGACTGAGGCTTGATTTGTGACCCAACATGTGATCTATCCTGGAGAATGTTCCGTGTGCACTTGAGAAGAAAGTGTAATCTGCTGTTTTTGGATGGAATGTCCTAAAAATATCAATTAAGTCTATCTGGTCTATTATGTCATTTAAAGCTTCTGTTTCCTTATTTATTTTCATTTTGGATGATGTGTTCATTGGTGTAAGTGAGGTGTTAAAGTCCCCCACTATTATTGTGTTACTGTCGATTTCCTCTTTTATAACTGTTAGCAGTTGCCTTATGTATTGAGGTGCTCCTATGTTGGGTGCATATATATTTATAATTGTTGTATCTTCTTCTTGGATTGATCCCTTGATCATTATGTAGTGTCCTTCCTTGTCTCTTGTAATATTCTTTATTTTAAAGTCTATTTTATATGATATGAGTATTGCTACTCCAGCTTTCTTTTGATTTCCATTTGCATGGAACATCTTTTTCCATCCCCTCACTTTCAGTCTGTATGTGTCCGTAGGTCTGAAGTGGGTCTCTTATAGACAGCATATATATGGGTCTTGTTTTTGTATCCATTCAGCAAGCCTGTGTCTTTTGGTTGGAGGATTTAATCCATTCATGTTTAAGGTAATTATCGATATGTATGTTCCTATGACCATTTTCTTAATTGTTTTGTGTTTGTTTTTGTGGGTCCTTTTCTTCTCTTGTGTTTTCTGCCTAGAGAAGTTCCTTTAGCATTTGTTGTAGAGCTGGTTTGGTGGTGCTGAATTCTCTTAACTTTTGCTTGTCTGTAAAGCTTTTGATTTCTCCATTGAATCTGAATGAGATCCTTGCCGGGTAGAGTAATCTTGGTTTTAGGTTCTTCCCTTTCATCACTTTAAGTATATCATGCCACTCCCTTCTGGCTTGTAGAGTTTCTGCTGAGAAATTAGCTGTTAACCTTATGGGGGTTGCCTTGTATGTTATTTGTCGTTTTTGCCTTGCTGCTTTCAATAATTTTTGTTTGTTTTTAATTTTTTCCAATTTGATTACTGTGTGTCTCGGCGTGTTTCTCCTTGGGTTTATCCTATATGGGACTTGATGTGCTTCCTGGACTTGGGTGGCTATTTCCTTTCTCATGTTAGGGAAGTTTTCAACTATAATCTCTTCAAATATTTTCTCAGGTCCTTTCTCTCTGTCTTCTCCTTCTGGGACCCCTATAATGCGAATGTTGTTGCAGTTAATGTTGTCCCAGAGGTCTCTTAGACTGTCTTCGTTTCTTTTCATTCTTTTTTCTTTATTCTGTTCCATGACGGTGAATTCCACCATTCTGTCTTCCAGGTCACTTATCTGTTCTTCTGCCTCTGTTATTCTGCTATTGATTCCTTCTAGTGTAGTTTTCATTTCAGTTATTGTATTGTTGATCTCTGTTTGTTTGTTCTTTAATTCTTTTAGGTCTTTGTTAAACATTTCTTGCATCTTCTGGATCTTTGCCTGCATTCTTTTTCTGAGGTCCTGGATCATCTTCACTATCATTATTCTGAATTCTTTTTCTGTAAGGTTGCCTATCTCCACTTCATTTAGTTGTTTTTCTGTGGTTTTTTTCTTGTTCCTTCATCCGGTACATAGCCCTCTGCCTTTTTGTCTTGTCTTTCTTTCTGTGAATGTGCTTTCTGATCCACAGGCTGCAGGATTGTAGTTCTTCAAGTTCTCAATAAGTTTTAGGTATAATTTTATCCAAAGGAAAAAAATTCCCACAAAATAGAGAAGCATTTGTGATACTTTATCCTAAACATTTCTTTCCAACAATACAATATTTAGTTTTTTTTTTTCTTGAGACCACTGAATAACTTACGTATGGTGACCAACAATTTAATTAATGAGAGTGGTCCAAGCTAATCTTGGGTGACTGAAAGCCATATATTGTAATTCACATGTCATGGTCAGTGTTAAAAAATTAAACACACAAGTTTGCTTCAGAGGTCTTGTTCCAATAAAGTGGTTCCATCCTGGGATTCCTCAACTCTATGAGTGCAAGAAGGTAGCAGTGGGGTTGAGTGAGCTTGTCTTAGCTTGGTCCACTATAGCAAAATACCATAGGCTGGATGATTTAAAGAGCAGACATTTATTTTCCCACAGTTCTGGAGGCTGGAAGTCAGAAATCAAGGTGCCGATGTGTCAGGTTCTGGTGAGAGTTCTGGTCCTGAGTTGCAAATGGTGCCTTTTCACTGTGTTTACATGGCCTTCCCTTGGTGCATGCTCATGAAAAGAGAAAGTAATCTCTCTCTCTCCCTCTTATAAGGACACTCTCTCTTCCTGTTCTTCTAATCTTGTTTCTAATTCCATCATGAAAGCCTCATGCTCATGACCTAATCAGAAACTAATTACCTCTCAAAAAGTCCCACCTTCAGTACCATCACATTGGGGTTTAGGGCTTCAATATATGAATAAGTGGAGAACATAACATTCAGTTCATAACAGAGCTGTTTTAAACGTTTCCAAACAGTAAAGTGGCATTCATAGATTTACCCTCTATAAAGCAACTCAGGTTAATAAAAACCACAAAATTCTATGCTATAATTTTATCAACTCTGTGTGGTAACAGATAGTTGTCTCACACTGATCATGAATTTAGATTAATATGTATGATTAATAAAACAGAAAAAATATTACTTAATAAAATGCAGTTTAATGGATAAAATGTTTCAAAATTCAGTGTCTTTGTTGCTGGAAAGAAAAACAGAATAATTTCAGGTCTAGTTGATAAAAAGAATGGTAGTATGGATTTAAGGGAAAGTAATCAGCACATGACTAAGACATGGTGATTGTTTGATACCCTAGCATGAGGATCTTCCTGGCAGTACTTAACCACATAACAAGAAAATTTTCCAGTAAAGCATAAGGAATTTCTGAAAGAATCAAAATACGTGATCTATAAAGTTTGTGGTTCAAGTGACCAGGGAAGCCCTACTAGGACATTCTCAGTCTCTTAGACCTAAAATCAATGTTTAGAGTGTGGGTAGTCCCAGGGCATCCAGCTTTATTGTGGAGGTGGGCAGTAGAGAGAGAAAGGGGAATGCATATAGAACATGTAACTACAACAGAACAAAGGCAGAGAGCAACTGGGGAGGCACAGCTGGCACAAGTCACTAATTAGCAAATATTTCACTGAGTGAATGAGCAAAGGCATGTCAGATGAAACAGTGTTGATTACAACATAGTAAGGTATTGTAGCATAGCCCAGTGTAAGAAGTATACCTTTGCAAGAGAGAGGAATTGAAAAAGAAAGGAAAGAGTTCAGGAGAACGGACAACTATTCGTATAAGGCTTTCATACCAGATAATCAAAGCATTAGTAATAAAATATCTTGTCATCAAGTAAATGCATAAAGAATATCTAAGTTCCCTGATACATATGCAAGTAGGATAATATCCCCTCTTGACAAAGTATTTGCAGAGTGTTGATCTAATCTTCCTTACTGCTTTTGCAGAAGACTGATGATAACCAACCCAGAGTGATGAGACTGTGACCTACTTCTAAAGATTTTTAGAAAAAAAGGATTTCTGCCACCAATATCCACACTTAATAATAACTTTATTTGTATATCCCTTACAGTTTACAAAGTGCTTTTCATAGATTTTCTGATTTAGATTTTCACCATTGGTGATGCAGGAAGGACACAGTTTATTTCTATTCCAGACAAGCAAGGGAAGGCTTATCCAAAAACATGGTCAAGATCAAGTTGCTGAATAAGGACTAGAGTTGGGTCATTAATACAGGTCTTCCAGTTCCCAGTTCTTGCAGCTAAATCCTAAATCTTGTTGACTCTAGATAAATACTGTCAAAAAGTACTTTTTGTTCCTAAACTAGATGTCTCATACAGTAATGAGGATGCAATTTTTCTTGCTTTTTAAAAAATGAAGATAGAGAATATTACTGGCAGATATCTAAGACATTTAGTTATTAAAAAAGATTAAAATTATCCAGCATAATTGTGTTAACCTTTCTTCTTAGGCCATATTTTCTAACTCTTTAATCATCTTAGGTGGGTCTCATTTCACTGTCTAATTATTAGAATTTGTGGTAACCAGTGAGATAAAGTTACTTTACTTTTCTTGCAAAACACAATCTGTCACAGTAAGATAATTATGTGCAGAAAAAAATGAACAGTTAAGAACCTAACAGCACCTATCTTCTACAAATGAATGAATAAAAGAACTGCTGACAGTTAAAAGATTATTAAAATTGTTCTTTCACAATACAGTGGGGTGAATTAGAAGCTAACAGTAAAAATGTGCTTAAATATAAATTGCCACAAGCCATCTTAAAAAAATGTTATTGTTCTTATAATACTGTGGTTTTAAATTATAGTTCTTGTTTTCAAATGTTAAAATTGGAAACTTTATATCCTGGTACCACAGCCTTAAATATCTTATAATATTGTGTGGTCATATGAAATCCTGCATATAAAAGCATTTTAGGTATAACACTGTGGAAATATGAGTTAAGGACAATAATTGTAGAGTGAATGCTTTACGTTTTACGCATAAGCCTTGCACATATATTGCTCACCCTATAAAGTATTATTATCTATATTTTAGCCAAGTAAACTGGAGTGAGAAGCTAGGAATCTCCTCCAAATATCACACAGCTCTTGTGCTGAACTCAGCGAACAGACTCAATCTTCTCATTTCAAATATGGGACTTATTCCATTTTTTTCGCTTTACCTTTCCAACTATTCCACATGATTCATGCAGCAATTTTCTACTATCCATCCCAGCTAAAAATGTAGGTGACATTCAATTTTAAAAGTTTTAGTCCCTTTTATCTCCTCTGTCTGTAGTGACAGAATGTCCTTAATAATAAGAATTCAACTTTTTTAGACAATCAGAATATTGATATGTAAGGTTGCTACACTTTTCTGTATGTTAGCTATCATCATCTTTTAGGTGCATGTGCTGGACTTTATTCTTTTTAGAAAGAATGTATTTAGTAGTCTGTATTCACTGCTGTAGCAACCTTTATCCAAAACGTTGAATTATTTCTGACAAACGTGGAGAAAAATAGCTTCCTCACCTACTGAAACTCAGATGGGATTCAAGCATGCAATTCCTGTCCTGGTTTGAAGGCTTGCAGGAGATTACAATGACCACTAGTTGCATCCACAAGGGCTTGCCAGTTTTGTAAACCCATAGCCATAGAAGGTTGTTTTAAGATGTCTTAGTTTAGCTGCTATAACAAAGTACCATAGACTGGGTGGGTTATCAACAACAGAAATGTATTTTTCACAGTCTGGAGGCTGACAGTTCAAGATTAGGGTGCCAGTATGGTATAGTTCTGGTGATAGCCCTCTTCTAGGATGCGGACTGCTAATTTCTTGTTGTATCCTCATGTAGGCGAGTAGGATGAGGAAGTAAACTCTTTGTGATTCTTATAAGGACACTTATTCCATTTATGAGGACCCCATCCTCATGACTTCATCTTAATCCTGATTACCTCCCAAAGGCCCCACCTCCTAATACCATCATGGGTATGGTTTCAACACATGAATTTTGGGGGGACACAAACATCAAGTCTATAATAGAAGAACTGGAAGTAAGTTGGATTTTGTGATTGGTCAGGCATAGATTTTTGAGTCCCAGCTCTATCATTCCACTTACTCTGTGTGAATGACTTCAAAACTCAATATTCCTAGGTATAATATGGAACCAATAATTACTTAGAACTCATGCAAAAACTAGCAATAACATTTGAAAGCTACTAGCACTATGCATAGTATGCATTTAATAAATGGTGGCTATTATTATCTTTGAAGAATTTTATGCTAAGTTTCATGTGGTAGAACACTTACTTCTTTTGGGAACAGGTCACACAGAAGGTGTACACAATAGAACCCTCTGTATACTTATACCTCTAATCGCAACCCCTTTCTCCAAATGTACATGTGCGTATTCCTTTAAAAACTAAGATTATTTGGGTTCAGAGCTCCTGCTTCATAGGGTTATTGTGATGATTGCATGGATAAGATATGTAAAGTGTCAAGAACGATGCCTAACATTACAAGCTTAATCATAGTTAACAATTAATGTCATTAGTGGATCTCCTATCCTTTCTTTATGGAGATCATCCCACCTCATTCTCTTTGACGTCTTCTTTCGTCTTCTTTCCCACCATGCTACCCGTATGTTGCGTATTTACAATGTAGATCTGTTTTATTTACTAAATAACTATTTTTCTTGTCTGCTGTCAGCAGTGGTCCCTATAATACACAAAGCTCAAACTTTCTGTCTCCACTATTGTGTCACTCAAATGTAACTCCTCACTCTTTTCTCTGACCTTGAAGAGTCTAGAATCTGTTTGTGTGGTGAGTCTTTGATTATTTGGAATATCTGCATTTTCTATTTTTTTCAACCGCTCAACAAATAATGAAAAAAGGAAAAAATTCCAACTCTGTGCTTGCAGTTCTTGTAGTTTAGGAGAGGGGATATCTCATAATCTTGTAATACAAGGTAGTATATGTAATACAAGGTAGTATATGTGACACAAGGCAGTATATGTGATACAAGGTTGTATATGTAATGCAAGGTAGTATATGTAATACAAGACTATGTAATACAAGATATCACTTGCTAAGTGGCAGATGAGTTGCACACACAGTGGGACTACAGAAGTTCAGGGGCTGAGGAGGTCATTGTGGTCTGGGGCAGCCAGGAAAGGTGGCATGAAAGAAGTAGGCAAAGAGCTGGCCTTCACTTGTAAAGGGTAGTGTTCACTCTAGTTGTGCAGCAATGCACAAGGAAGAAATGGATCAAGCTTGTAATGTTTGGAGTAAATTCTCTCCTTAAGTGTTCTGCAGACACTTCCAACTCTTTGAGTTTAAACCTTAAGTGGTTGTCTCAGCTTTCTTTGTCTCAAATACCTACCCACCTTTCCACACAAACACATTCAGGTCTCCCAGTCTTACTGCACAGCACTCCTGTGTATCCAGTTTTCAATCTAGAAGCTGGTAAATGATCCATGACTTTGCTCCCTTATAGTTCTGAGTCTCTAATCAATCACAAAGTGCTATTGATTCTCCTCCTAAATATCTCTCCACTTCTGTGCGTCACCAGTGCCACCACCCAATTGGGTCACTGTTGTTTTGTGCCTGGAGCAGGCCCCTACTTGTTCTCCCTAAGTCCAGTCCCCACGCAGCACCTAGAATGACATTTCTGAAATATAAATCCAGTTGCTCTTTCTGCACCTAAACAGAGTAGCTGCTTTCAGGAAAGACATCGCCACAGTGGAATAGCTGTAACCTCTGCCTAGCAGTGTTGGGTCCACAGTGGCATTGCCAATGGTCTCGGTGGGTAGTGCCAGTTAAGGTGGGCAGGCATTGCATGTCCAGGGGGAAGTTGGACCTCTAGAATGTGAGTGGATTTCTCTCTGAGCATCTTTGATACTTTCTTAGAGGTTCCCAGATACACAACAGGAGATAGAGAATGTTTGAGGGGATTGATTGATGCTCTTTAGCTTGACTAGGAAGGGCCACAGTAGTTTGAGTATTAAAGTGTTCTTATTTGCACTCACCAGCTGGAGGCAAATGAGTTCAACACTAATATACAATTAGTGATTCAGTAGTTCTCCATGATCTATTTGTCCTGCATGGGATACTCTCCCATATCTGCCCACCCTGAAGTTCCTTATTTTCCTACAATACCCAGTTTATTTTATTTTTTTAAAAAGTCTTTATTGAATTTGTTACAATATTGCTTCTGTTTTATGTTTGGGTTTTTTGGCCCCAAGGCATGTGGGATCTTAGCTCCCCAACCAGGGATTGAACCTGCACCCCCTGCAATGGGAGGTAAAGTCTGAACCATTAGACCACCAGGGAAGTCCCCTTACAATACCTAGTTTAAAAAGACACTTTCTCTGAGAAAATTTTCTGACACCCCCTGCCCCCAGGCAGATTTAGGGACGCCTCTGTTCTCCCACAGTGCTCAGCTCCAACCTTGTGGCCGGGTTGTATCACAAAACATTAGTCTATATGTGTCCTCCGTATATTGCTCACATCTGCTTGCTCACTGATACCCCAAGGGCCACCATCCTGCACATGGCAGTCACTGAAGAGCTGAGACAGACTTAGAGAGAAGACTTGTGTGAAAACTTGAAGATCAAGATTTTTATGCTCCCCAAAACCTGGAAAGTGTGTGTCTTTGGAAAAGGGGGAAGAGGCAGATTGGAGAGAAAAGGATTGTCTGTCCCAAGGGCCCAGGGCTGAGTATATGGGAGCTTTATAATTTGTGGTGGCATAGGTATGAGGGGAAACCTTTCCCCATCCATCCCCAGTTCACCGAGTAGGACCTGAACCACTTTAAGTTTTTGATGAAACAGGGCGAGCCTACTTGCTGAAATTCTGATGTCCAAAGGGTTACTGACTCATTCTGTAGATTTTCTGTGAACGTTAGGGGTACTGAATTAAGATACTGCAGCATGGAAGGAACATTAGGAGTTTTAAAACGTGAATGAAAGGAGTTAGGAAATTAGATATATTTGCTAGATGAATATGTTCTTGAGATGTGCTGTACAACACAGGGCCTGCAGTTAACAAAACAGTATTGTGCATTTCAAAATTTGTTAAAAAGGTAGATATCATGTTAAGTGTTCTTACCACACACAGAAACACAGACACACACAGACACACACACACAGACACATGGAAACAACTAAAAGAACACAAGGAAATTCTGGGAAGTGTTGGATATAGTATATTCTTCTTTGATTGTGGTGATGGTATCACTAGGTTTGCATATGTCTAGACTCATCAAATTGCACATATTTAGTATGTACAGTTCTTTGTATAGCAATTGTATGTCAATAAAGCTGTTAAAAAGATATATTTACAATAATTATATACCAACTGAAGAGAAAGATGAAAGTAGAAGAAAATTACTGGCATCTTACCTTTGCTTGATGGCAACTTTGCCTTGATTTTTCTGATTACTAAAGAGAAGATGTCTAGAGCCCACCTCTATTCCTTTTTATAACCCCCTAAATTAGCTGAAAATTTTTATACAGAAGCTTTAAGGCCAATTCTTGCACTTAAGCCAGGTACCAGCTATTGTCATTTCTGCTTCGTTTACTTGCACTGAGCCAGTCTCCTCCCTTCTTATCTACCTTTGATTTGAATTGTTTTGACTTGAATTGTGAAAGCAACTACTTTTTTTCTTTTCTATAAAAGTTTTTAAATTAATTAATACTTTTCAATTCATGGCTCATTTATACCATGGGTATAAAAAGATAAAGGCCTTCCTCTTGTTCAGTAACTTATGAATTTCCTTTTCCACATGTTCATCTTTGCCAGTCTTATTTTGAAAGAAACTTATTTTAAAAGGAGGATTTGGAAAATTAAGATATATATGTATGTATTCATTTGTGAGAATTTAGAAAGTAAAAAGGAAGAAAATAGTATGGTTAGCCACTTACTCTGTAATAAACATTATTAAGATCTTGAAGAATATACTTAATTTATTTATCATTCATGTGTTTGTGTGTATTTACAAAGTGGGATCATAATGTGCACAGATTTTTAAAATCTATTTTTTCCAAATAATTCTACAGTATATCATTAGTATTTTACAGCATGATTTTTAATGATTGGTTCATACTCCATTTTACAGATGCATCATAAATTTAACTAACCTTCTGTTGTTGAGCGTGGAAATGGTTTCCAGTTTTTTGCTACTATAAGCAACACTTGATGACTATCCTTATAGCTAAATCTTTGCTTGCTCTCACGATTTTTTTCCTCTGGATTTGTTGAGTAACTTTACGTTTATATTTTAAGGCTTTCAACACAGATTGCCCAACTGTCCTCAAGAAATGCTTTACTAATTGGTATTATTACCAACTGTGTATGAGAATGTTTACCTCCCCATTCCACCTCCCATTCTGTAGTTAGCAATTATTGAGTTTGGTGAAAATCAGGACTTCTCTCCTAAGGAAAACTCCCATGTCCCATATAACCAGCTGTTAATTACATGTGAATCATGTATCCATCAAAGTCCTCCTCCTTCCCCCAGGACATTGAAGAGAGGCTTTTTCACTGACAAACCTCAATGTTTTGTTTTTTTTTTTTTAATATTTTTTTCATTATCTTTCCTTTATCTTTTGAATCTTAAGATCTTCCTGACACAAGAACAGAGGGATATATGATCAAAGAAAGAAAACATTGTCAGCATTAGTTTTCTTTCCATTTGCAAATTAACGGGAGATACGTATAGAAATACATATGGAGCTCTAAGGAATTGAAAGTTACATGGAAAAATACAGTAATGAGCCAAGAATATAAATGGAAACCATGGAAATGCAGGTGACCTGCAGAGAGGGTAGGTATAATATAGTACTGATTACAGCTTCTGACACACACTGCAAGGGCCACTAAGAAAGTGCATTCTGAATGAATTTACAGCATTGATGACATAAACACACATACACATACACAAAGATAAGAGAGAAAAGACATCATGTGCTAACCATTGTGTGTGTGTGTGTGTGTGTGTGTGTGTGTGTAGGGGACAATGGAAGAATGTGAAACAAATTCAAGTGAGCATTTATTTTAAAATTCCAGAATTCCTTTCTTTTTCTGAAAGGATCAGATCATTGAAAAGACGTTCAAAATTAGCTTATCTGACAAATAGAGAATTGCTAGAACTCAGGTGAAGGATTCTGTTACAAACATAAATTTTACCTAATACAAATAAAGGTGGAAAGGACAGGCGTAACATCACTAGTTAGCAGGAAGGGATTCCCTTGTGGTGTTCTAATAGAACTGACTTATACCTTCCATGTAATATATTTTAGTCTATTATAATAACTTTTACTACACAAGTTCTTGAACTAGAGTTCAATATTAGAGAAAAATTTCAAGGAATTTATAATATTTTTAGAATGAAGAAAAAATCTGCAAATTTAAGTCTGTAGTCCCTATAAGAAATTAGAATGGGTGCCCTTGAAGTGTAATTCTAAGTTCTAGACTTCTGCATCCTTAGAGAAATGAACAGCACATAATTTTAATCAGAAAACACATGAGTTGTGACAAGTACTCTTTTGTTCAGTATAACCAATATGTGTAATAGTTTTAATCCTTACATATATGAATACTTTGAAGGTAGGATTAATTCATAGAAAACACTAGTGGTGTTAACCATTTCCCGAAGTGATCATTTCAAAGAAGAAATCAAGCAAAAAATGTCTTATGCTTAAAATCTATTATTTGACTCTAACTCTGTAAAGAATGGGATTGTAGCAGTATTTTGCTATCAAGCCGCTGGTTCGTTCAGCTTCCCTCCTTCCGTCCTCTCTTTGTGGCTCATGTTTGCTCAGTGACTGTGTCGAGGCCTTATGTAGTCCGTGGAGGCCTTGGTCACCGGTTTAACTGTGTATTATGGCAGACCCAGAGCTGTTTTTGAGGCAGATTTTGGCTTTGCCTTTCATAGGTACTGTCTGAGTTCGCCCCTCTGCATAGGGCACATTTGTGGCCATGCAGTATGCAAATGCCCAACTCCACGGGGCACTGGTCACACTGAGCTGTGAAACACGGCTCACTATCTCTCCAGAGGTTTCAAAGGCCATCAACTTGGGCATGTTTCTTGGTTAATCTCACTGTTTTTCAGAAGAGAGCATTTACCACATCTTTCACTGGTTTGATTTCCAAAGCTAACTGGCATATAGGTGTGTACAAAACAGATATAAGTCCAAGATTAAAAGCTTGGAACTACCTGCTGTTTCTCTTGACATAGAAAAGAGCTCCAAAGAGGCAACAGAACCTCCCAGTCCTATTAAAAAAATGAGAAGGAAAATAAGAACAAGTGAAATGTTCTAGAATTGTAAAGAAGGTAACCCTTTAGTGATTTCGAGAGAGCACCTTTTGGAGCATGGTAAGAAAGTTAACCCTGATTATAGGAAGTTGGGAGAAAATAGAGCTAAGACTCATAAGCCACTCAGATTTTAGCAGTAAAACAAAAGTGAAAAAGACTGAAAGATGCAGCAAGATCTTGGGTGATTTTTGGAAATTTGGGGAGAATTTTGGGGTGTTATCGCACAGAAAGAAAGGAGAAAGAGAAAGTGAAGATATTGGAAAGGAAAAGAAAACACTGGGTGGGTGAAGGGTAGCGAGGCATCGCTGGCTTGGGAGGGCATGTCACTCCCTAGCCCAGGTATCATGGTGGGCCATGGAGAAGCACTTGCACCTCTCCTATAGGAGGCCAGATTTTGGATGGTGTCCAGATGCCTCTGACATCTAAAGTCTTCTTTAGCTAAAAATGCATGTTATTACTAATAGCTGGGGTCTTTACTGGGGTACTGAAATCTGTGCTATTTTCCCCAAGCCTTTGGTTCTGGGGGACCACACAGAGCTACAAACTGAGCAGTGCCTCATGTCAGGGAGGTTAATCATGTTGTACTAAAACATAAAAGAGATGTCTCATGCTCCCATGCACACAATTTGCTCATAACTCTTCCATCCCTTTCTGCAAAACACCATGGGGAGTATATCTTTCTGCTTTTACATGCATCTCAGATTACCCTCTAGTAAATTTTTTCCTTTCCCAGACTGCTGTCAGTGCTTACTCCGTCTATCCTGGTTTTGCCTGTAGAAGACATTCTCGGGAGAAGCCGGGAAGCGCGCACTGAGGTTTGCTTTAGGGCTTGCGCTGCCCAGGGTGCTCCTGCCACAGATCATCGGTCACAGTACAAGGGACAGTAATGCTCACTTTCAAAAGATAAAAAGTGTCTTTTCTGAGCACATTTTATACAGTCAAATAGAAGCTAGCACATAGCTACTCATGTTTGGTCTTCTTCCCAGAGATAATTCTTTCTACAGCAATTTGAATGTGTGAATCTTATAGTGGACTTATTTTTTTGAAACACATTTGACAAGAGGCAGATGAGTGACAATGAGGTAAATGTGTCTCCTAGTTCAATCATTATAAAATGAAAGAACTTTCAATCTGGTGGGACTGTTGATTTTACTTGTATGGGAGGACTGCACTTTAGGAAGGATTCCTATTTATATTTCAAAGGAAGCAAAGCTTATTCTATGCTTTAAATTTCATAAATAAACATATTAGTGTATATAAACTCAAAGGAACTTCTGTGCTATCATCATCAACTTGGCAGGTGTTGAGTCCAGAAAAAATAAAGTATGGTCACATAAAATTAAGGCTTTTGATGTTTCAGCATTGTCTAGGCATGAAAAAAAGTCCCCTGCCTCTTGAACTATAACTAAAAACCTGTTTATGAAATATAATGAGTCAAAAGAGAAAATGTGAGGTTAAAGAGAAATGTGAGTCATGGACAGTGAGGTGTTCCATCCCAAAGGTTCATAATACGGATTTTTTTAGAGTTGTATTACTTCAGAGTAAAAGGAGACTGTGCGTATAAGTAGCCATGATATTCAACTGCTTTCCAAAGTGATGGAAATAAATCTGACATCACTTTGAAAGTAACACCTTGCTCTATTAGGGTAGTAACAGCTACTGATGAGTGTCCATGATGAGCTAGACATTATGCCAAGCATTGACCTCTGTTAGCTTGAATTTACATAAAAACCTTAAAGGTTAGAAACTATCAACCCATTTCATCCATGAGGTGACGCAACTGGGGTTCAGAGAGAAACTGTGGTCAGATACTTTGCATGTAGAAGTGCCTGGGCCCTAAAGACCACGATCTTTCCTCTGTCTCTTGATGCTCATTCTATTGTAGGATATTGCTGTCTGACAAAAGGTAAGGTACAGCGTGACAATATGCAAAGCAAAGTAAGTCAGTTGAATAGAAAATAGTCATTTTCTATTATAATTAAGTTAAAAAATTAAAAACGGAAGGATGCACTTTGAGATTAAGTCAAATGTTGAAAGAGGTGTTGATGTCTCCAAAAAAGCACTGCATTGAGATGTGGCTGGGGAGCCTTGAACAGACAGACGTCGTTACCAGGAGAGAATAACTCTGAACCCCTTTTTTTCTGGTTCTCCTTAATTCATCTTTGAATTCCCTAGCAAATTACCTAAGATCTTTGGCTCATTAAATACCTATTGCAAGAAGAGAGCATGAAAGGAAAATCCCCACCCCAGACGAGGAGACAGCAGTAGTGGAACATTCTACTGCCACTTCCACAGTCTTGCCCAGCCAAAAAGTCTCCCCCAAATTCCCTTTCCACTTTTTCCTTACATATAAATGAATAAGCCTCTCTCATGTCAAAGATTTTGACAATAACTATGAAAAAGTAGACATAAATTTTTTCAAATTTGGCCTGAAATATTATCTGGATCTTTACAGAATAAGTTTGCCAAACCCCTGCTCTAGATAGATCAGGTGATTTTAGATTGGATCATTCTTTTTATGTTGCATAATCTTAACATAAATATAACTAACTTGGAAAGGCAATTTTTCCAGTATCCCCACGTGTAGGACAAAGACGATGAATGAGCTTATGTCTGGTACCTGTTTTCTGTGGCGGAATCTTATTAAATGCCTCAGCTGGCCTTTTTGAAGACACATAGAGATGTTTGCTGGTAGGAAATTAATGCTGACCAAGTTTCAGAGTTCTTAACTCTTATCTTTGTGTTCCAAACATGAGATCACCTGATAAATTATTCTTTCCAGAATTAGACCGGCAGGCCAATCCATCTATTTTCTTCCTCAGAAAAACAACAACAAAGACTGACTCTTTTCTTTCATTATTCACAAGTGAAACGTCATCAACGACTTTATCAGACTCCTATGGTGAGAGTCCTAACATGCTCTAAACTTAAATTCAGCATCAGGCATGTGTGAACAAGCTTCAAAGGCAGTTTCCATCTTCCCTGTCCTTTTAGGATTACAGCCTTGAAATCCCTGTAGGACGTGAGGGCTTCTCTTAAGAAAAGTCGGGCTACAGTCTAAGTGTGAATGATGTTCATAGAGACACTGAAGAAGCCTGATGGTTGAAGTTGCGACCGAGCCTGCTCTGCCCTTTTCAGACAGCCCGCAGGACTTCCTGTCTTGTTTAATGCACCAACGGGTCATTTCATGAAAAGTCACAAGTTGCAGTCACAGTGCTGTTATTTCCAACTGCTCGTTCACTTGCTAAAACACAGGCAAGAACTTCACAAATAGAATTTCCTGAGGCCAAGCTAATGGATGCGCTGATGGGCAGTACGAGGAGGTAAGAACGACTACGTGTCGGGATCCGAATGACCCAGGTTTAAACTCAGATTCTGCCATTTCCTCTTTAATGTGGCAACAGGCACCTAAGTCCTCTGAGTCTCGGTGCCTCACCTGGAAAATGGGATATTTCCCCTGGGTTGTTTGAGGATTAAGTGTGGTAAGTCACATACCTAGTTGCAAATCTAGCAGCTGTTCAATAAACATTATTATATTATTTCCATCTACTAGGAAACATTTTTTATGTTTCGGGACATATGATGCTTAAAACTGTACCACTAAAACACTGTATTCTTAAAAAAGGTCAAAAAACATACGTATATACACAAGCACATGCTACTTAACTTGTATGTAATGTAAACATAACCTTGACGTAACTTAATGGGGAAGGAACCTCCAGTCTAGGTCTAATAGTGTGATGATTCACCTCTCTGGCTTATAGTCTTTATCAGCAAAGTGAGAAAATGGAAACAAATGCTCTTGTAGGGTGGCATAAAATGTCCGTTTCTGTGATATTCAGATCCTGATTCCTTTATGGGAATGCTTGTGTATTCCTCACAGGTCTCAAAATCCATTCTCCTTATTTCTTTATTTGAAGCTGTACATATTACAAGTTGCATTTATGCTTGGCTTGGGAATGTCATTTTGTACTTTAATATGAGTGTTTGGAAATGTGCATTAAATAAAATGATGGAGTCCCACTCTCAGGCTTTTTCTTCTGCCTTCTGCTCAAAGCTGTCCCTGGCTTCCTATCCCATGTGGAATGGCTAAATCACATCACATCTCTTCCTGCTGACATGTATTGGATTAAGCTGGCCTCCACTGTACTCTATTTCTCTCTCACTCTCTTGCTTTCCCTTTCTCAGTAGGTTTTCTCATCACTACTTTCCTCATTTGGGGAAGATAATGAAGTACTTTGGTTTAAACATATCCTGCTGATTTGTAGATGGCATATGGAAATGAAAGCCAGAGATACTGAACAATATTAACTATTAGCTATTCTGTTTAATTATATCAGTGTGAACCATGAAAGATAACTGATAATTGATCACGTTATCTTCCAGAGAATAATTGTTATTTACACTTTGTTTTTGTCTTCTTGTGGCTGATTTCCTTCACAGGACTGAAATGGGGTCTCTGTTCTGAGACTCACACTTTACTCTCTCTTTTTTATATCATGCTGCAAGCTGTTATTATGAGTACAATAATGAACAAAATAAATCCTCTTACTGTAGGCAGATAATCTCTACTCCATGAGATAATTATCAGATCTCATGGGAATTTGTTCTTAAACTCACTTCATAACGATGGCTCTTTTCTCTGAAGATGCTTCATCACCTCTAATAGAATGTAATCACAAACCAGGGTGGGATGCGCAGTAGTTGTTTAAAATTCATCTCCTAAGAGGAAAGGAATGGGGTAAGTTAATTGTATCTAATGGCCCTTGATCTCCCAAGAGGGTAGTCCTTCCCACCTGATGGAAAAGCCAGGAAATCTAAGTAGCTTAACTGTTTTGTAAAAGGTGAGTGGTCCACTTGTATTATATGTCAAGGCTACTGTCTAAAGGAGAAGCACTTAGAATTGCATATTCCTTAAAGAAAAACTGACAAGCAGAATAAGGGTCAAAGCTAATACTATAAAAATAAAAGAGGAAGAAATCCCTTTGAATTTTAAATCATCTAACAGTCTACAAATATAGGTTTTTCACTTAATTATAGCAACTACCTTGAAGGTTTTACATATTGGCAAATATAGCAGATAATGAACTATTGATCCGAAAGAAGTTCAGGAAATGCAGAGCTTAACTAAATTGTCTATTTTCCATTGGAAGGTAAATTGATGTAGTAGGAGAAGGGGGGGCAATCTATTGATTCACTCCCCAAATCCCTCTGATTTGTACTGACAAAAGAAAGGGAAAAGAGCTGAATATACTCTATCTAAGCCTGGTTTTCATCTAAGGAATAATCCTGCATAGAGAGAAGTACTTGGACCTCCTCAAATCTGATATCATTGTCATGATAGCCTACCTGGTAACCCGTTTTGAGTTTTATCAGCACCACATGTAAACAAAATAGCAGCTGAATCTTTCACCCAGAAGCAGATGCTTGCCATGCAGTGCTAAATGAAGTGCTGTGGATTTTATCTTGCTGATAAGAGACAGGAGTACAGATAATCTTTCCTAGGATGTTTTCCTTTTCACTCATGTCTGAAATAAAGTGAGTTGAGGCTAGGTTGTGGTGGAGATTCTTACTTCTGAGGAGAGGTGGACTACTTTACCTCTAATGCCCCAGCCAGTCTTAAAATTCTAAGCTGGATCCTATCAGAGTCAGCACAGTAAGCAAGGAGAAGAGAATCTCAATGAACTGGGAAAGAGAAGTTCATTATCTCCATTAGATTCCATTTTAACATAGTTATCCATGTACTTAACAAATATCCATTGTGCACCTATTATGTGCCGGGCACAGTGTCTGGTATTGTGGGATCAAAAGGTGAATTGGATGCAGTTTAATTACTTGGGAGAAACAAGCAAATCCACACCAAAATGTAATAAGCTCTATGACCAACATACAGCCACAATGCTAAGAGAAAACACAGGAGCATCTAAATTATCAAGGAAGGACGTTTCCCCAAGATCTGAGTAATTGGAACAACAGATCATGCCTTGTACATCCAGGAGGAATGTGTGGAGGCTTGATCTGCATGACTCATTGGACAGACTCAAAGCAGGATCTACAGCAAAAATCGCAGATACTGAAAGTATCAGAGATGATGTTAGAGGAACAGAGGGCAGCCAGTCAGTGAGGGAACTTGTGCTAATCAAGGAGTTAACACTTTACTATCAGGAAAGCCCTGTGGAGTCACTGAAAGACTTAAAGCGGAAGACTGATATGACCACACATGTGATTTAAATACAGCCTCTGGCAGCTGTGGGGAAGGCACATGCGGGGAACCAAGGCCAGAGCAGGAAGAACACTTTAGAAAACATGGAATCAGTGCAAGAAATGATCAAAGTCTGAATAGTAATCATTAACTTTAACTAAATAGGTGTCATAAACCAGTAGGATGCTAAGTATTCTTTAAACACGATTTCATTTAATCCCCACAACAAACCTATGGAGTAAGTACCAGATACCCATTTTAAAGGCAAAGGAGCTGAGATTCAGAGAATTTAGACACCTTGAGTGAGATTGCACAGATATTGGTAAACCAGAATTTGGACAAACAAAATCAGGCTTATTTAACTTCAGAATGCATGTACCAGGAAGCATCAGACAATACTTCCAAGGTCAAAGGTAAGAGGAACTTAAGTGTCAGTTCTACCGTCCACCAAAAAATATTCAGGTGCAGACACAGCACTTGGGGGAAGAGATAATGAGATATTTGTGGAAAATGCTGAATATGAGCTGCCTGTTCGACACCTGAAGAAAGATGTCCCCTGAGCAGTTATATATTAATATTTGTGTGGAGTTTAAGAGGGTCTGGGCTGGATGTCCATCGACAGGCCAAACACAGAAAGTCACATAAATGGCTACTCACTCACAAAGAGGTATAAAGTGAAAAGAACAGCAGGTCAAGACAAAACACTGGGAAACAGTATTAAGCAAAGAGAAGCCCATGAATGAAGTCAGAAGGGTATCCAGGATGAGTCCAGTGTAAAGTCAACCTATGAATGTTAATTATGCATTTTATGTACACAAGGTACTGCCTTGGGCCCTGTAGTTGATGCAAGAAAGCAGTGTGACATCAGGATTTTCCCTAAAAATTATAAAAGTGACATTGGGAAGAAAGTCACACACACACACACTGTTAAAATTATACAAAAATTCACAAAACCACTAAGCAAAGTAAGAAATATCATCAGGCAGAACACCATAAATTTCCTGTGAGTGGTTTATGAAAAAGGGTTCTAAATTAGGTGGATTAATAAATCACTGGGTGAACTGGGTGAATAAGAAGGGATTTATGGAAAATATAAAAGAATTGCTTTCAAATTTAGCCGTGCATCAGACTCAACAAGACATCTTGTTTAAAATGCAGATTTCTGGGCCTTTCCCTCAGTTAATCTGATTCAGGAGTTTGGAATTGGGCTCAGATAGCTGAATTGTTAACAAGGACTCCAGGTGATTCTGAAGAAGATGATCCATCAATCCCAACGTGAGAAATACTATCTTAGAGAATGTTAAGATGTGGACAGTGGTGTTGAGTGGTGTCTAGGGTGTGTGCTGGGGGAAGGAGTGAGTGTTTAAGGTGAAGAAAAGGCAAGACTGAAATCAAGACAACATAAGAAATGAAAGACTAATTTCACAGATAGTCAATAGAGATGGAAGTGCCAAACAGAGGCCTCCCTCACTAAGAGAACCTTGATTAGCATCGAAGAATTTGTTCTCAGCTGAAAAGATCTAGTTGGTACTTAATGTTGTGTCACTCGATAGAATTTTGCTTTCTGGAATAGATAATATACGTCACATTGCCCTTATTGTTGGAGAGTCTACAAGTTCTTCTGTAGATATGCTGAGTTGGAGGTCCGTAGGAAAAAACTAAGACATGAGAAAGAATGAGGTTGAAGTGGTTTGGTCAAAATCATAAAATGCTCCATAGCAAGTAAAATGTATAGATTTGATCAAGTCATTTAAGTTGCCCCATAACCGTTTGTCAACTAGGCAGTCATAGCATTCTGTTTCATTTAGGCCCTTACTTTTGAGGATTATGACAGTTTCAGAAGACCTTTTTGCTTCCTACAAAGTGGTGTTTAAAACTCATGCTTAAAATATACTAACAGACATTAATTACTGTTAGTAATAACTCATGAAGTTACTCCTCCAAACTATAGATGTATATGAAAATACAGGTAAAAAGTGGGAATTTAATCCAAGACTCTGACAATGAGTTGACATGCCTTTGCTTGCTCTTATTTTGACATTTATTTTATAAGAGTTTGTCAGCAGCCCATAGACTTATTTGTTTCAAAAAACAACTATTTTGAGGTAAAAGAGAAAAGAGAAAAGGAGAGGAAATTAACAAAGTGCAATGTTTATTTTCCTGGCCTTTTCTGTCTTAAATCCTGATTCAAATACTCTTTCAAATACTTAATCTCTAATTGCCTGGGATGCTTGTCTTTAGCGTGTTTTGCATGGAAGTCAGCTTCTCAGCAAAATTCCTCTGTCTCCTAAAGTCAGAAGTCTCTTTGGATGTACATCTTCACCTAAAACAAAACCCTTCATTTTCTATCTTTTACCTCCTACTCGGTGTCAAGTTTCCTCTCCAGCTCTCCGATACTTCTTAGCTTGTCCTCTGTTAAATTGGAAAATGACTATTATCTCATAAAATGTTGTGCATCCAGGGCTTCCCTGGTGGCGCAGTGGTTGAGGGTCCGCCTGCCGGTGCAGGGGACACGGGTTCGTGCCCCGGTCCGGGAAGATCCCACATGCCGCAGAGTGGCTGGGCCCGTGAGCCATGGCCGCTGAGCCTGCGCATCCGGAGCCTGTGCTCCACAACGGGAGAGGCCACAACAGTGAGAGGCCCGTGTACCGCAAAAAAAAAAAAAAAAAAATGCCATTGTAAACTCTTCTAGCTTCTCACAAGAAGTCAGTCTCTGATTGTATTATGTTCCCTGTATATAATGTGTCCTTTTTCCCTGGCTGCTTGCAGGATTTCTATGGATTTCAGCAGTTTGACTATGATGCATGCCTAGGAGAGGGTTTTTGTTTATCCTGTCTGGGGTTCATTGAACTTCAATGATCCCTTTCAGTTGCAGTTCTCAAGAGTCATTCCTCTTCCAGTTTGTGTTTGCTTTGATAAACTTCCCAGTGCCTTTAATAACTTTTTTTAAAATTAAGTAATTTATTTTTGGCTGCGTTGGGTCTTTGTTGCTGCGTGTAGGCTTTCTCTCGTTGTGGAGAGCAGAGGCTACCCTTTGGTGCAGTGCCCGGGCTTCTCACTGCGGTGGCTTCTCTTGTTGCGGAGCATGGGCTCTAGGCGCATGGGCTTCGGTAGTTGTGGCTCGCAGGCTCTTGAGCACAGGCGCAGTAGTTGTGGCGCATGGGCTTAGTTGCTCCGCGGCACGTGGGATCCTCCCAGACCAGGGCTCGAACCCGTGTTCCCTGCCTTGGCAGGCGTATTCTTAACCACTGTGCCATCAGGGAAGTCCCTCCCAGTGCCTTTAGAAAGTTGTTCTTTATGTTTGGTCCTGATTTAATCACTGCTATCTGTGGGAGGATTTACACGAACACTTCACTCTACTACCATTATACTGTAAGTTCTCTCTTACTAACCAGTTGGGGAAAAAAAATGGTAGACACCTACCTCACACACTCACAGAAGTAAATCCACATGATCTGGGACTCAGTAAAACACCTTTATTTTCCCATCTATTACTGTGTTGTTTAGCCAGCAATAGCACTTTGAGAGACTAGTGAGGAGTAAAAGTTAGAATGCAGTGTATACAAATGTACTTGACCGTCAAATATTATTTTCCTCTTTGGAGTGATTTTTGAAGGTTTTGAAACTGTGGGTTAAATCCACTTCACCTGCCTTCACTAATCAAAGTCGTTTTAAGACTCGTGTGTCCTCCAAGCTGCACTTGCATAAACAACAAGATGTTTGCCTGAGTTGTTTTCTGGGAACTTGAAGCCAGTGGCATCTAGTTTGAGCTGAGCTGGTTAAGACTAGATAGGACCGTCGACTCTCCAGCTGGGCATCCACAGGCGTCCATTGCTTCATGATGTTTTGAACGTGCAGAGGCCTGCATCTTAGTTACACCTGCGCAGAGAGACGATTACCCGCCAATTCCCACATCTTTTCCCAATCACCTTTCGCCACGCCCCGCACGCTCCCCGTGCCTCGGACCGCCCTGCTGTTTTTTATTCCTTATCCCATAAATGCCCCGAGCTGCCTGCTTGCTGGAGGCTGGTTTGAGATTTGTTCTCCCGTCTTCCGGTTTGGCTGCCTCTTTTTGCTGCAAACCTCGGTGTCTCCGCGTTTGGCTTGCTGTGCGTCTGGCAAGACAGATCTGGTTCGGTAACACACGTGGTGAGCCAGCCAAGAGGTGAGTCCAGGCGAACCTTTGGCCCACGGCTCGTCGGCCCCTTGCAGGCACTGAGGTCCGGTGGGCCAGCCCGAGCAGCTCCCTGGCGTGTCCGTTCCCAGACTGACCCTGGGTTTTCAGGGAGGCACTGCTGACCTTCCGTGCTTAGTTTCATCTTGTAGCAAGGAGAGGAAATGGAGCAGGACCCTATGGTGCTTCCCCTCCATGCCCTCTGCCTGTCTTCTGTCTGTAGAAAAACTTTAGTCAAATAATAAATTCAGAGAAGTGAGAAAGTGCAGAAGCAAAGGAAAACAAGACCAAGTAATAATAGTTTAGTCACTGAATGAAGTCGGGGACCATTAGTCCCTTCTCATAGGGCTATAGATAATATTCTGGGCCGTATCCTTTGAGCTGTTTTATAGATACTGAAACCCCCACTAGGTGAAAGCAATTAACTACATGATGACCAAGCTGTGTAGCCATGACATAAGCTGCCACAGTTCTGAGAACTGGCTTCAAAGAAATGGGAACAAACCGACCCTGGAACTGAAGACTAACTGTACTTAAAACAATGAAGATGACGCTGACCAGACCACCACGTGCCCAATTTCAAGGTGACTGTCGGAGCTGACTGGGCTGTTTCTGCATGTAGCCCCCTCCCTCTGCCTAAACACCCCTGAAACTCCCCTTTAAAAGTGCTTGCCCAGGGCTTCCCTGGTGGCGCAGTGGTTGAGAGTCCACCTGCCGATGCAGGGGACATGGGTTTGTGCCCCGGTCCGGGAGGATCCCATATGCCGCCGAGCGGCTGGGCCCGTGAGCCGTGGCCGCTGAGCCTGCGCGTCCGGAGCCTGTGCTCCGCAATGGGAGAGACCACAACAGTGAGAGGCCCGCGTAGCGCAAAAAAAAAAAAAAAAAAAAGTTGTGCATCGGCATAGATAATAAAGATAGGCAATTAACAAAGAAGCCATCTTTTTATAAGCTCAGTGCTAAGATCGCTTCTAGTTTTGATAATCATGTGTACATGGGCATGTCAACGTTTTGATTTCAAATATCTTATTAGTAAACAAGACAGATATATCAGGTGATTCAGTCCTCTAAAGGCCAAGCAGAGAAATCATTATAATTCCAGAACAGTAGCAGTAAACACTTCCTTGTGGCCTTATTCCAATGTCAGTATTTCATTTTAATGATAACTAGATCTCTGCTGTTCATTGTGAAATCCTTGAATGTGTTTAACAGCCTGCTCAGAGTGTATTGCATTTATGGGGGTGACCAAATGAAGCCTGAAAATGTATTGTAAGGAAATGGTGCAGATTATATGGGAGAGATTCCTTCTGATGTAGGGTTGAGCAGTAGCATGAAAAATGTAAAGGTTTGAATAGAACAGTGTTTAAACAGGTACAGTCATGCCTGTTACCATTCTTCATCATGTGTCTGCCCTATTTAGTATATTTCTCTTAATTCTTGATTAGCAGCTGTCAGAGCTGTCCCTAAAATATGATCACACTAATGTCATGGTTCAGATACCACTCTGCAGTTTGCAGAGCAGTTTTCAGTGAATCGTCTTTTTGATGTTCTCAACAACCCCAAGAAACCAGCATTTATTATGGTTACTTTATGTATGAGGAAAAGGAGGATGAATTACATTGACCCAAGATTGCTAGCTGAGTAAGGATGGTCTTCTTCCTCCCAGCGGAATGCCTATTTGTTTGTGTTTGGTTTCCTTTTGGCTGTCTCACATGCACTCCGTAGGCTGTGACTTTAACGTGTGGTCCTGTGGGCCAGCAGGGCCCTGCCCCCCTCTGTGGAAACTGTAAAGGGGCCAGATCCCCTTCTTCCTAGTGCCTGGCAGCAAGGGGGCGGCTCATTCATTACCTGCGCTGGGTCAATGTAATTGAATTTGAGAAAAAATGAATCTTGAGAAAAGCAGAGATACAGGAACGATGAGGATATACTTCTGTTAGCTGTGTTTGCTGATGGCAGCGTTTGTTAGGTCCCACATACGGTAAAGCTAAATATTTAAACATTATAAATCCATCGAAGGACCTGTGTAATAATACAATATATTTCTATTCTTATACCTTGACAAATGTAATTTTCATTAAAACCAGGGTGGCCAGGATTGAATTAGAATTCTGAGATCCCTTGGAGTTGCGTGGTAGATTTTAAAAGCTTAGGGAGAGTGGACCTCTGGTGCTTGGCCCTGGTCTGCCGGCCCTCTCTCTTTCTCTTACTGCTCCTGGCTCTGTCCTGCTTTGTAAGGAGCTTTGTGCCTATACGTGTGGACACCCTGGGCTGCAGATCCAAGCTCCATTCATATTTCCCAACAGAAAGCTCTATCTTGGCCACCCCTGTTGGAGGCCCATTCTTGAGTGGGTAGAGCCTGTGAAGAGGCCTGCCCAGGCTCTGGAAGTAGGTTCAGGATATTTGTGCAGGGAATTCTGGGGTCCTGTGTATCCAGAGCATGGTCAGGAAGGCAGGGCTTGGGCTGTGGGTCAGCATGTTCCCTTAGCTTCATAGACTTTTGCTTCAGGAAGGTCACATTCAGAAAAGGGCCAAGGTGTGCATTTTAACCTTCCTGCCTGGACATGAAGGCAGTACTAGGTGGTGGTATCCCATTCAGGAAGTTGTTGCTTCTTGGCTTCTAGAATCCCTTTGGTTCTTGCTGGTTTTCTAAGCAGGTCTTCTTACCTTATTACTGTATATTCTCTGAGCCCCCTGCATACGCCTAGTCTATTCCTTTGGCTTAGAAGAGCCAAGCTCATTTTTGTTGCTTACAACAGGAAATCTTGTTTGACACAGTCTCTCATTTTTTTTCACCACAGGATGAGGATGGTATGGGGTCAGCAGTGGCTGGACAGTGATGGATGGAAACACCCTGAAAGCGGTAAGTACAATTTATCAGTCCATAATGAATATTCCACTATCCTTGTGCAAAAACAGGTAGGTAGGCATGCTCCTCTGCCTTTCTATATATTCCCTCAGGCTCACTATTTCTTACCGTCTTCCTTCAGGGTAACCTGAGTTAACCCCTCAGCTGAAATATGGAGGGAGTGACACAGTGCCTCGTGCTGGTTGCTGTAAACACTAAAATGCTATTTAGTTATTTAAAAAACAATGAAAATTATCTTGCAGATTACCAAATCAACAGAAACCCATTTTAGGAAAAACTTGTAAATATAGATAAGCAAAAGGAAAGACATGCACCCATAATCACCACCCAAAGATAATCACTGTTATTAACAGATCATTTTCTGTGCATATCTTTAAGAAAAATGGTTCATACTGTACATACTCATTTAAAACTGTTTTTGTCCCCAACTCTGAATTATAAGCACTTTCATTTCAATAGTTATTCCCATAATGTTTTTTAAATAGGTAAATATTGTATCATTAAATGCTGTGAAATTGTCTAACCTAAAAATTATTTTGGGATGTTTTGATTGTCTTAAATTTTTACTATTAAAGACAATATTAACAAACATCCTAGAAGTGAAATAATTATGTATATGTTTAATTATTGTCAAAGGAAATATTTCTATAAGTAGAATATTCATTTCAAAGACTTTATAATTATAGTATTTGAATGCTATTTTAAAACATGGTAACCCATGCAAAGGGTAATTATATATTAAACAGCATTCATCTAGTATATATTTTGATTAAGAACTAGTAAAGTATGATTAAAACTTGGTATTATTCAAATCCTTTATATTAACTCAGTGTGTTACAATACATTTTGGCAAGATCTTCAAACAAATCTGGAGGGAAATGAAGATCTCTTTCATTTAAGAGTGACCCACTTTTCTGTTTCTCTTCTTTTTTAAAAACAGCTTTGTTGTGATATAATTTATATATCATACAATTCACCAATTCACTTGTTAGTATAGTCATAGTTGTGCAGCTATCACCATAATTTTAGCAAAATTTTATTACCCATGAAAGAAACCCTGCATGCCTAGGCTCCACTCTGGTCCCCTATATTCCCCAGAACTAGGCAACCACTTACCTACTTTCTGACTTTTATAGGTTTACCTATTCTTGACACTTGATATCAATGGAATCACACAATATGTGGTCCTTTGTGATTGACTTGTTTCACTTAGCATAACATTTTAAAGGTTCATTTATGTTGTAACACGTATCAGTAATTTGTTCATTTTTTTTGCTGAATAATATTCCATTGTATGGATATACCCCATTGATCTGTCCATTCATCAGATGGACATTTGGGTTGTTTTTACTTTTGTCTACTATTAATAATGCTTCTATGAACATTTGTGTACAAATATTTGTGTGGATGGACATATGTTTTCATTTCTCTTGGGTGTAAGTGTAGGAATGAAGTTGCTTGATCATATGGTGACTCTGTTTAACCACAGTGGCAGTGAGGAACTGCCACTTTGTTTTCAAAATTGATATCAACTCCATTTCACAATGTTTATGTTGATAATTGATTTTCTTTTAAAATTCATTTTTTAAATAAAATAATCCAACTTTACCTCAGGACCTATAGTTGTTGTAGTTTTATAAAATTATTATGTTTCTAATAGATTTGATATAATTAAGCATTATCCCACTCTTGATGCTGAAAGCTCAGACTCTGTACACCGGTGCCAAATCCAATCTCAGAGATAGAGTTCTGGGTGAAGTAGAAAAGAATAGCTTTATTGCTTTGCCAGGCAAAGGGGGACACGGGGGTTCCTGCCCTTAAAAACTATGTGTCCCAACCCAGGGGAGTTTGGTGAGGAGGTTGATGGCAGCAGTTCAAGGGTGGGGTTTCCAACAAGATTAGGGTGTGTGCAGGGCCTGCACTCCCTTAATCTCATCTCAGGTGGCTGGTCTCCTCATCTTGATGAGCTTCTCTGGCCCCTTGAATCTCGCCTCAGGTGGTTTCTTGGCTGCCCCTCTCTTGATTAGCAACTGTTCAAATCTGCGCTTTAGAACTCAGGGAAGGTCATGGAGGCTGGAGGGGGACAGAGAGGCTTCCTCCATGCCCAGGAGCCTCACAGGGTCCTGCTTGGTTTCACTCTCTTATAAATTAATCGTTTTCTGTCTGTGGTTTCCAAGAATTTATTATTTACAGTTTTATCAAACATCATGACTAAGCTTTGGAAATGTTCTATTAATGAAGAGGCACTAGACATTCAGAACACTGTATTCTCTGATAGGAAAATTGATAAAGCATATATTTTTGAAAAGCTGATTTTAGCAGATCAAGAACTTAGATTTATCATAGATTTTTTTGTGTGTGTTTTAAACTTTTTATTAAGATTTTTAAAAAAATTCTTTTCACCCTTGGAATGTTAAGTTATACATGTTATAGTGGTAAACCAAAAACATTGACATGTATCTCTTTGATTTAATATATAAGTTACTTATTGTTGCACTATTTTACAGTGAATATGTTACAGTCACTCTAGTTGCATATTTAGTATCACATTATGCCTGTTATCACCTGGACTGTTTTGGGATTCCATTAAAGGGCAGTTTAGGGTTTTTATGCTGGGGTTTCACACACATGCACTCAAGACAGTAAGCTGGATGTCGGCCAGGAAGACATTTCTGGTTTTGCTTGGCCAGATGTCCAGTATCCAGCAAAACTCCTGATATTTAGTTAATTCTCAGTAAGCACTTGATGAATAGTAAATCTACTTCTATACATTGTAAATAAAACCAAAATCAATGTTATTTTCTTAGTCTTCTCTCCTTACATGTGGAAACTTCTCTTGGGGAAAAATAAGATCAATAATATAGGAATATGGTCTAGTTTGTTTATTTTTATTTTTTTTTAAGCAAGTACATTTGATTGGGGTCAAACATTTAAGTCATTCATTCATTCATTCAGGAATCACTACTGAGTGTGTACATTAGTACTAACTTAGTCAGCCACTAAGTTAGGCAGTTGGGATTCATAGACAGTATGATGTGATGTGGTCACTCCCCTCCAGGAGCTGCAAGTCTTCCCTGAGTCATGATATCCTCATCTCGGGTCATCTGGCTGCAGTAAAAAGAGTTTTTACTGTTAATATATGACTCAGCTCAGAGGAGGACATCTTATATGAAGCGATGGTGATGTACTGTTACATTAAATAAATACAACACAACTAAACATCTAATTGAATGTTGAAAGTTAAATCTTGCTGCAGAGAAAATAACTCTATGGCAATACTTTGAAAACGATATGTGGATAAATATGTAGCTTTATTTTATGATATAAAAGTGGCATTCAACCCCTGAGGTAACAAACTTTGATACACTTGAGACTTTGAGAAAAAGCTGAAAGGCAGAGTGGTGAATTTACTTTCAGAACAAAATCCACATGAATATATTGTAGGTCTCAGATGGATTTGCAGAAAATCTTGTTCTCAAAAGGATAAAAGTGTGCAAACTCCTTTGAATAAAAAAAAATTCAAGAGAGCAGTATCTGTGGTGTAAGCTGGAACAGGTATTTCATCAGCAGAATCGGAGATGGCTCACAGGGCTCTGAAAGAATCAAGCTTTATATTGATATATATTCTAAGAGGATTTCAGTTCCCTATTGCATCAAGGACAAGACTGACTGAGATTCAGATTTAATCTCATGGTTTCTGGAGAATGGACTAAACAGATGACATGGCCCAACTGAAAGGTTCATAATAAATCTAAGAAAAGATTTGAAGAAATGTTAAAATTGTTACAGATTTGTTTTCATTAGCTTTGACCTTTGCCGCCTTAACTTGACCACTATCGGATGGTGTGACCTTGAGCAAATTTCTCCAAGCATGATGGAGGCAGCTACATCCCAGGGTGATTATGTGGGTTAAATGGGATAATGTGTGTACAAGCAATTACCCAAGTGCAACTTTCTCATTGTCTGTAGCATATAATAAGCATTCAAAAACAATAATAAAGGACTTCCCTGGTGGTCCAGTGGTTAAGACTCCACGATCCCAATGCAGGGGGCCTGGGTTCGATCCCTGGTCAGGGAACTAGATCCTGCATGCCACAACTAAGACCTGGCGCAGCCAAGTAAATATTAAAAAAAAAAAAAAAAGCTTTAAAAAAAAAAACAACCAAAAAACAAACTAACAAAAAATAATAAATCGAGTACTTACTCTGTGCCAAGAACTTTTAAAATAATTTACACATATTGACTCATATAATCTTTTTATCGATCCTAAGAGGAAGGTATAGTATTGTATTTTTTTTTTTTTTTTTTTTTTTTTACAAATGAGGCACCAAAACTCAAGTACAGAAAGGTTCAGTGACTCACCTGAGGTCATATAGCTACTGAGTAGTGAGCCTAGGATATGAACCCAGGCAGTAGTTTTAAGCATAGTGCTATTGTTACTTTAGATATAAGGTTAGAGTCATACCACAAAATGTAGTATATTTTAATGTAGAATTATTATTTTTATACCTAAAAATTACTTTCTTAAACATTAATTTGTGAATAATAATAGGAAACAGAAATTTAGAAAACAGGGTTATTTCACTGGTTTTGTAGTCATCCTTAGTAAGATAACTTCATGAAATGACATAATTTGTTTTCCAACAGAGTATTTGATATCTATTCCCATAGGTCACATATCATAATTATTGTAGTGTTTGAGTCAATTAAATTTTCTTGGAATTAAGTCTCAGTGATTCTAAAGACAGGTAACTTCATAACTCTAACAAATACATTATCCAAAAGCCAAGAAGAGTCAACACTCTGCTATATTATGATTAAAGGTGTCTGTCATGATTTAATTGCAAGATCTTTCAACCTCTCCTTTTAGTGTATTAATCACTGAAGGTCAAGCCTACACCCTAAACTTTAGGCCCTCGCAGTGCACTCCAAGTCAAATTCTAGATTCACATCTAGAATGAGTTCCCTGGTGAAAGAAAAGATTACCACTTTAAAGCAAGCACTGACACTCTGAATCTGACTTAGGGCTTTGACTCTGTAATCCTTGGTATATGAATAGTGAGTCCTTTCTTTCTCAGAATTAGGTGATTTATTCTGCTAGGGCCCTAAAAATATGCACTGTCTAGTGTGGCAGCCACAAGCCTATTGACACTGACATATGGCTACCCAGAATGGAGATGTGCTATAAGAGTGAAATACACATCAGAATAGAAAACCGAGTACCAGCCCCCCACAAAAAAAAAGAGAACATAAAATAGCTCATAATTTTTTTTTAATAATGAGTACATGTTAAAATGATAATATTTTGGATATACTTGGTTAAATAAAATATATTATTAAAATGAATTTCACATGTTTCTTTAAACTTTATTAATGTGGATACTAGGAACTTGTAAATTTTATACATGTGAAGTGCCCTGTATTTCTATTGGGCAGTGCTGCTCTAAGAACTCTGACTGGAAGATGCTGCTGTTATCTTGGAAGACAGAGAGCTGAAATCTGCAAGTTAGTGGTCTTGGGGTCCACTCTTAGCCACAGAAACAGTCAAACCTTAGGGACAAAAGACAGAGCTCTTCAGAATAGACCTGAGATCTCAGTAAAGTGCTTGAGCAAGCAGACGACTCTGAAGCTTAGGGAAAAGAAATAGACGGAGGTAAAGATTGAGACATTGGAGTTAATAATATACATAGTAATCAGAGTCAACTGAATAGATAATTAGCCAGAGAGAATGTAAAGATAGGAAAAGAATAGAGTTTAGGTTAGAGCCCTCAAAGATACCAATATATAAAGGACAGAAGTTACAGCAAAAACAGGGAGAATGCAGGTCAGATAAATCAAGGCAGGAATATTACCATGTCCATTTGACCAGGCTTGTGGATAAGATCAGAAACTCCTATAAATTAATTTTTTTAATTAGCTGATCTATCAAATGGTTAAAACTTAAGATACAAAGGTCCCTTGTTCCTTAACTATAACTAACTCTTTTACATATAAAGAATATCCTCTAACTAATAAAGTTAAGAGCAATTTATGAAACATTTATAATATTTGACATACTTGTCCAAAAGGGGAATATATAAACCAGTGAGAAGAGCTAATTGGGTTCAAATCAGGCACTGAAATATTCAGTAAGCAAGTTCCATGAGGGCAAAAATGATCTGAGTCATAAACAGTAAAGAAACTGAATCCAGAACAGTAAATCGACTTGGCATTTGGGTGACTGTAAATTTGGGAAAAGCCTGAAGAATATAGAGTCTCTGTTTGCATAAATATAGCAATGCTTCCGCTTGGTATTTCTGTGTCACAAAAAAGTGCTAGCCAGATTTTATTCAAATATTAGAGGATGTGTTTGGAATCATTTGATTTGAAATATAAACTACGTGGCAGAGAGCAAGTTTGTGTGGGGAAGGGACCTCTGAGCAGAGGCTGGCAGTCAGCTCCCAGGATAGATGGACTCACGGATTGCTGACTGAGCTGTTTGTCATGGGCAGCCACGACAACAGTTGTCAGATGCCCAATCTGACAATAGATCTCTAGGTGGAGAAACAGGAAGAATTGATTACTTAAGTTTATTAATGGTTAATAAATCTCCTGAGCAATGCAGAGCTGGACAGTGAGGACTGAAAGTGGAATATTATACTACATTGAAGTTATTTTCTGTGAATAATGCAGTAAAAATAAGATATGTACTGCCTTTCAAAAAATGGTAAAGATGGTTGTTATTAATAATTCATTTTGATGTGGTGTCCATTATTGCCCCTAAAACAGAGTTAGAGAAAGGTTTTCTCTTCACATATTGACTGAAGATTATTGACATCCAAAGTTAATTTTGATCAACTTTCTATTTAAATTCCTGTTTTCTTTTTTCTTTTTTTTTCTCCTTAGGGAACTATTCACTTACTACTCCATTCAGCAGTGTGTTTCGTCACTATTTTTTTGTCTATTGGGAAAATCCACCCAAAATATCAAAATGTTAGTTTTCTTCAGCAGTATAAGACCCATGCCTAACCTTTTATAATCATATCTAATCTTTCTCTTTCATGTGTGCCTATTTCTTTTCCTTTCCTTTGAGAAGTCATTGATTTCCCCGTCATAAATTTTAAGGAAACCTGAGAACAATGACTAAATTAACAATGCATCACCAGATGGACGTTTGTCTTGGCACCTTTTCCAAGATAGTGAAATAAATACTCTTTTTATGACACAGAATCTCTTACACCAGAACATGAAATTGAACCAATAATCCAATAGCTTACTTATGTATGTGCCAACTAAAAACTGTCCCTCACTATCTAGCACTACAAGAATGAAGTCACTAGCCACTGTAGTAGCTGACCTTCGCCACACCCTGGAAGGAGTTCAGGGCAGAAATCAGGAATGAGGCACTTTGTGCTCTGGGAAAAACTGGCAGAACAGGCCTTCAGATGGTTAGGTATTTTTCAGGGAAGGTTTTATGAGCCCAATTTCTTGCATCTTCCCATATCTAGAAAAGCACTAAAATCATTGACGGAGACATCTGCTCCTCGTAGCAGCAACCTTCTTGTGACCAGCAGCAACCTTCTGCCAGAATGTGTGCTTGACTGCACGTACCCTCTTCACCAAAATCACATATATATGACCTCCCCCTGTCACCTCTTCAGAGCGGTTCCTTGGAGCTATCCAAGAGGCTGTCTCCTGCACCATAGTCCTCATTTTGCCTCAAATAAAACTTAACTACTCTCATGTTGTGCTTTTCTTTTTTCAGTCAACATATGGGATAGTGATTGCTCATTGAGATACTGGGAGATCTGTGCTTCGACACACAAAGCTATGTTTAAGTTTAACTTTGTTTCAGTCCAAGACATGCTTAGTATGTTGTTAGAACCTTTGATTTGTGGTCCTTTCTTCCTACAACTCTTTGTTTTGTCTTATACAACTTTGTCCTTTTTCAAAGTTGTTTTGAATATTCTAGGCTATTTTCTTCATAAATTTTAGAATCAGTTTGTCAGTTTCTTAAAAAAAAAAGCCTTCTGGGATTTTGATTGGCACCTGAACTGAGTCTATAGATCTATTTGGTGTTGAATTGACATCTAAACAATATTGAGTCTCTGGTATATGAACACAGTGTATCTCCTCATTTATTTACTTCTTTGATATCTTTCATCAATGGTCGGTAGTTTGGGGTATGCAGATCTTACACATAGTTTGTTAGATTTATCCCTAAATATTTGATGCTTTTTGATGCCATTGTATCACTTACAATTGAAATTTGAATCCTTGTATCCTGGGATCTTGCTAAATTCACATAGTAATTCTAATAGCTTTTTTTTGTAGGTACTTTTTGATGTAGACAGTCAGGTTGTCTGAGAATAAAGACCATTTTATACCTTCTTTTCCAGTCTGTGTACTTTTTTTTTTTTTTTTTTTTTTTTTTGCGGTATGCGGGCCTCTCACTGCTGTGGCCTCTCCCGCTGCGGAGCACAGGCTCCGGATGCGCAGGCCCAGCGGCCATGGCTCACGGGCCCAGCCGCTCTGGGGCATGTGGGATCTTCCCGGACCAGGGCACAAACCCATGTCCCCTGCATCGGCAGGCGGACTCTCAACCACTGCGCCACCAGGGAAGCCCCTGATGCCCTTTTAATTAGCAAGTTTTTCCAATCTGGTGTTTTGAGTTCTCCGAATTGTTACACTACTCTTTTTTGGTGGTTATTTTTTCATCTTGTATAATTCTGCACATGCCTGTACAGACCTGTACTCAGCTGGAGTCTCGATAAGACCCGTGTGCAGATTCCCAGAGTTCTCTCTGTTTGCAGCTCCTTCTCCTTCCAATACTCTGTTTTGAGCAGTAAAGCCTGCTCCTCCACTCAGGAAAACCACTGGGCTCTGTTTATCCCCACTCCTCATATTGTGGCTTTGACACTCTCCCCAGGCATTAATCTGGGGCTCTCATAAAATAACCTCATTTGTTTTTCTTTACTCAGGGATCATAGACCTGTACTACTTCTTGTCCAAAGTGTGAAACTGTCTTCGAAAATGTATATTTTATGGTTTGCTAGTGGTTTTAGGTGAGCACATTAATACAATTCTGGTTTTTCCATTGAGGCCAGAGGTGGCAGTACTTGTTTAATTATTATAAGCCCTTAGGAGGACTATTTATTTTATATAACATCATTTTATATAATTAAATAGTAATCCAGCCACTATGTTAAACCTTATAAGGTTTATATTATAAGCTTTAATAGTTTGTAATGTGTATATTCTCTTGGGTTATCTAGTTCAGAAATCAAATTGAATGTAAATATTGTCAGTTTTGTCTCTTCCTTTTCTATTCTTTTACCTATTTTTATTTTATATATTTTTCATATAAATTAGAAAACTTATACTAAATGAGAAAACTACATTCAAAATGTGCTTTCAAAGAAAATGAAATTAGAAAAAAAAGTTGTATGCATGTTAAAGAAGTTTTCTTTTTTTGTTTTGTTTGCACTGTGCTAAAAGTCAAATATATCTTGCAGTGATACAGTGTGGTAATTCATAAAATGTAAGTTAACAGGATTCTCAATTTAATATTTTTAAGGATGCTATTTTATTTACTTTAATATGTAAATGTATTTCATTATATTATTCCATTTTGTGATGTTATACAATGTTTGAATTTCTGAAATGAACACTTCTTGCCACAGTTCTTTATTATGATAATTTTAATTTACTGATAACTTATTTAAGGTTTATAAATCTATGCTGCATATCTGAGATAGGTATCTAATTTTTTGTCTTACAGTTGAGTAATTTCAGTATAACTTATATTCTCTTTAAGAATGTGAGTCATTTTCTAGTCTCTTTTATCCCTTGGTAAATATGCATTTATGATTATTTTGTCTTTCTGGTGTACTGAACTTTTATCATTGTGAAATGTTCCTCTTTATCTTGGTTAATAGTCTTTGCCTTGGAGTCTGTTTAACCTTGTATTGCTATAGACACTCATCCTTCTTATGTGTGTGTTTTACGTTGTATATTTTTGCCATCCAAAACCTATCTATTTCTTTATTTTTAATATGTGTCTCTTGTAGATAGCATATGGTTAGTTTCTTGCTTTTTCATCAATTCCAAAAATTTCTAATGTAATTGATATGGTTGGATCTGTTCCCTCTGATTTTTGTTCTTTATTCCTCTGATATTGCCTTCTTTTGGCATATATGAATATTTTAGAATTTAATTTTTAAAATTTTATTGAAGTATAGTTGATTTCCAATGTTGTGTTAATGTCTTCTGTACAGCAAAGTGACTCAGTTATATACATACACACACACACACACACACACACACACACACACACTCATATATTCTTTTTAATATTCTTTTCCATTATGGTTTGTCACAGGATATTGAAATAGTTCCCTGTGCTATACAGTACAGAATTTAATTTTATTTTACCTATTGGGTTTTTTTAATAGCTATATATCTTAGTGGCTGCTTGAGGAATTATAATAAATCTTTAAATTCTCAAAGTTTACTAATATAATACCACTTTACAAACAGTGTATGAATCTTGAAAATGCATAATCACTTTATGACTCCCTTAACTTTGATGCTCTAGTTGTCATATGTATTACATTTATATATGCTATAATTCTTATCATACTGATATATATATATTTTTTAATAGTGGTATATATTTTAAAAACAGTAAGATTTTAAACTAGTCTTTCATATTCAGTCATATATTTATCATTGCTGATGCATCTTATTTCATCCTGTAAATTCAAGTTTCTTTCTACTTTTATTTTACTTGAGCCAGAAAAATGTCCTTTAGCATTTCTTACAGGATAGATTAGCTTAGTTTTTATTTCTCTAAAATTGTCTTTATTTTGTCTACGTTCTTCAAGGATGTCTTCACTGGATATAGAATTCTTCATTGACAGTTTTTTCTTTTAGTATTTTAAATCTGTATTTCATTGTCTTATGGCCTCTGTTTTTCCTAGAAGCCTGAGATCATTCAAATCATTATTCATTTATAAGATATGTGTCATTTTTCCCTGGCTGCTTTCTAGATTTCTTTCTCTTTAGCTTTTACTAGTGTGTCTCTGATGTACTAAGGCCTCTGTGTGTATGTGAATGGGTATTTGTGTGCCTGAGTCTTTATCCCATTAGGGTTCACTGTTTGCTGAGCTTCTTGGATCTGTAGATTTATGTCTTTTATCAAAATTATGAAATTTTAGCCATTATTTCATCAAAAAATTTTTTTCTGCTCCATTGTCTGTTTCTTCCTTTTTCTTCTCCCTCTGGCATTATGTATGGGTGTATACACACACACACACACACACACACACACATATATATAACATATGTGTGTATATGTATATTATATATAATATTATATATTAGGCACTTTGATATTGTCCCACAGTTCCCTGAGGTACTATTATTTATTATTTTTCTGAATAATTTTCTTTCTTCAGGTTAGATACATTATATTGAACACTTGCCAAGTTAACTAACTCTTCCATCTTCTCCATTTTGCTGATAAGCCCACCCAGCAAATTTTTTATTTCAGAAACATTTTACTTCTAGAATGTCCATTTCTAATAGTTTCTATCTTTCTGCTGAGATTTTCTACCATCAAGATAGAAGATAGATTTCATAGTCACAATGAAAATAATTTGAATAATAATATAAGGGAAAGTACCAATGGAAGGTGTGTTAGTGGGGAGTGGGGGAAGGGGGTGATTTTAAGGCCACAGTATTATCCATGATTTACGAGAAATCTCAGGGAATTCGATGATTATAACACGAAATTTCACCTTGTGGGCTTACCCAATACAAAATTATGGTATGTTAACATTAAAAAGAAACTTAGCAACCATCTAGTTATAAATGTGGGAAAAGTTAACCAAGGTTACACAAGTAGTAAGAAAAGACTTGGCTCAAGGGCCTGTGATTATGGGTTGGTTACTCTTTCCTTTGCCCCAGTAATTCCCCAAATCAACTTCTCAGACTCCTAGAGATTTAGAAGATATTTTCATTATTTCAAAAAGCCAAATATAACATATATTCACCCTCAGAAACATCTCACAAATTAAAAATGTCAGTGTATAAAGCCAATATGGAAGTGCAGTACTAATTATCTCATGGTATTAGGAAAAAATATTTTAAACCATGGATACAGATGAAAGGGACATGAAATAATGAAATAAGTCTTTGGTGGGAAATTTGGGAACTATTGCTTTATACCATGCATATAATCAACCTTATTCTAACATGAAAAACATAAGTTTTATCAAAATCTTCTAGTAGCCAATGTACAATATTATCCCATTGGTTTTGCAACAGTCTAAGAATTAAGAACTATTCATTAATACTAGGAGTCCATGCTGGTTTCATGTTCACTACAAGAGTCATTAGTGAAAACTACCTTTAAACTATTTATAAGCTGTCTCTAATAATAATTTAATGATGTATCTCACCATGGCATAACACTTCAGAATTGTTTTCTTTTAAATATGAACAACAGTCATGTCACCAGGCAACTAAAATAATGAGACTTCAAAGAATAAATGTTCTTTGAAAATAAATTTCATTTCATTTCAACCTGGAAACAGAAGATGCTGTCTGATCCAGGTAACAAAAGTTGTTGTGTGTGCTTTGAATAATTTCACTTGTAGGTATTAACATTTTGAATAGTTAAAAAAAAATCATTATGGTCTTTAAAATCATGAATTTACTAACAAACCTATGAATCAAATCTTGGTAATTATTTTTTTCTTAACGTTCCAACTTTCCTCTTTGTTTAGTTCATATATGAAGAGTCCAATTCATCTGCACTGTTCTTTACATAATATGGTATCTATATTATCTGTCACAGCTTTTGAGTTTTTAAGAGACATAGAAATAATTCAAATAATTTTATAAAGAAACAGTGTTTACTGTTTTAAAACAAGGTTATAGAAATTAGTTATTGATGAAATTTAAACTTGAAAGAGATTATTTTTAAAAGGATGGTGAGGGCTTCCCTGGTGGTGCAGTGGTTGAGAGTCCACCTGCCGATGTAGGGGACACGGGTTCGTGCCCCGGTCCAGGAAGATCCCACATGCCGCGGAGCGGCTGGGCCTGTGAGCCATGGACGCTGAGCCTGCACGTCCAGAGCCTGTGCTCCACAACGGGAGAGGCCACAGCAGTGAGTGGCCCGTGTACCGTAAAAAAAAAAAAAAAAAAAAAGATGGTGACTAACATTCATCATCTTTAATAAAGAATGTTTAAACAGAAGCTTAATTAAATCAACAAAAGGGAGAATTTCCTGACCAAGAGGAGTTGATACTGAAATTCATTTGGGTCTCATGAGATATATGTTAATAGGTTAGGTATTTTCCTAGTTTAGATGAGTCTTCTAACTTAAGATCTCATGGGCAGAAGTAATACATTTAAATTTTCATGAAAAATTAAATAAATGTAATGTAAATTTGAAGCTCGCCCAAGCTCACTGAAATCTTTAACTAAGAATTATTTTTAAATTTTAGAACTAAGATGGGCTTTAGAGACTATCCAGGCACTAAAATATAGAAAGTTAGAGCTACTAAAGGCATCTACAACATCATAAATCCCTCAGGTTTAGATAAGGAAATTAAAGTTCAAGGGAGTTTAAGAAACTTGTCCAAAATGATTTATGTGGTTTTAAGAAAAATTCTCATTAAAATTATTCATTGCAATTTGTATCATTATTCCACATATAATGAGAAGAGTGGACCCAAATAAATTTTTAGCTTTCAACCCTTGAATCTGTTTCATAAATATGCTCTCCTTTATTGGATTCTGAATGAGCAACACACTTCTAGGTGCTGCATTGCTGGGAATCCAAATCCCACTGTTAGTTCTGTCCCTTTAACCATTCAGCTTCTTGGTACAATTGTGTGATTTTAGAATGAGAGCCTACTTCTGAAGATCAACCTCAGTCTGAACTTAATCTTAGGGATTTCATGGAATAAATCTATGGAAGACCTTAGATGTTCAAATATTAGTGTTAGAAAACAGATTTTCAGTGTCAGCTGGGAGCTTTTATACCTACAGAAACCACAGTCTTTCAGTTCCCTTTGTTTGGCTTGACTTTTATTTTAATTGTTTTTGAGCATCCATTCTCCCAGGAAAGAAAGATATCTAGCATAATCTTCCTCAAAAAAGACAGGATTCAAACCTTATGGAAATAGTAGTGGTTAAAAAGGAGGACAATTTCTTGAATTGACTTGAGGGAGGTGGCACAGCTGTCTGGAGTGATGTTAACTATATTTAACATAAGTAATATATGGGTTCAACAGAAGGCTGATGATCATTTTAGTTTCTATGTGAATCCTTCATCAGTCACAAGAAAGTTGTTTAATTTGACAGTGGTTGAGCAATCTGTGATTCATAGCTCCACAGACAAGAGAGGATGTAATTTTCTGGTCTTTGAGATTATTGAGATCAATAAGCAAATTGTATAGGAGGCCATGCGTGTCTGAAATAATGAAGCAGAGTTGCCAGAACCGGTTTTCTCTATTCTATCTCTTTATTTCACAAAGTACCCTGAGAAAGCTGGGATTTGGGAATAAACAAACAAAAACAAATCAGCCCTGCTAGTTATTTATTTTAGGTGAGGCATACTGCATGTGAAAGAAAAGTGCATTATAAGAAGCCATTACTTTTCTAAGGTCAAAAACAATGAATAATGAAAACAATACAGAAAATGTATAAGATATGATTGTAAGTGTGTCTGCTGTAGGGGATTGAGTCCTGCGGATGGGAGCAGGCAGAGAGAAGATAGATATTTTACTCAAATATGGCATAAACTAGAGTCTGAATTATTATGCTTAAGTCCTCTCTTCCAAACCAAGTCACCATATGCTGATTATATTCCACTTTTTTGCTTCATAAATTATGTAGCAAAAAATTCTGTGCACATACATCATATTTTGTTAAACTCACCTTCGAGTGGGTACATGCAACTTATTTTAAGTCCAAACTTAACTGTTTTTTTACCCCCTCAGAATGAATTCTTTATTTTTATCACAATCTATTTCTTAATGCTTTAATTTCATTTTGGAATTACCAATTACCTGTTCAAGAACAATTCTTAAGGAAAAAAAATCTTCCTTTAGGGCCTATTGAACACATCAACTCTCAAGTTAAATGAGAAGATATTTTGAAAGTTGATTATATTTCTTTTAAACATCATATTGATGTTTCATGGATGTGGATTTTAAAGCAAATATCAATATCATTTATTTTAATCAGAACATCTTGCCTAACATTATCTATTCATAAACAAAATGTGACTGCCCAAACACACATCTATGGGAGTCACAAGTAAAATCCTAGGCTTATTGTAATGAGGCTGTGTGATATATACTTTCTAGAGAGGAAAGCAAGCTGCCTAGGCTAAAAAGTTGAGAGGAAGTTTACACCCCAAATTTCCTTTATTTTTCCTCAAAGAATCTAGTGATGAGAGCAAAATGGATACACTGTAAACAAGGCAATATGCATCGTATCTGTACTGCAAGTTGAAAGAGATGTTTGACGTGACTTAGCCTGACTGTGTTCTCTTACTGGTGAAGAAACAAAGGTCTAGAGAAGTAAAGTGATTAACTCCAGGTCACAAAAGCTGCTCTAGGACTCAGGTCTCCCAATTCTTGCCTTTTAATGGAAAGAACAGAGCCTGAGGATTCAGACAGAGCTGGGTTTGGAGGTTAGCTGTGTGACCTTAGATGCAAGTTATGTAACTTTTCTGGGCCAAAGTTTCCTCATCAGTGATTTAAAAAAAATGGGGATAAAAGTTCCTATATTTTAAGTTTGATGTGAGGATTAGAAACGTTCATAAAATACCTAATACAGGGCATTGTCGATCATTTGAGGGGCTTTGTAATAATACATGATAAATATGAAGCATAGCTGTTCTACCAGAGCTACAGTTACAGGCACAGGGATCTAGTCTGAGGAAAAAGAATAAAGCCTTGTCTATAGAGATGTGTTAGAATTCAAAATTCTACCTAGGAGATCTTTAAAGAGAGAAGTACCATGGAAATATAATAAACAATTCTAGTGCACAGAAAAAGAAACAACAAAATGAAAAGGAAGCAAAGAATGGGAGAAGATTTTTGCAAACCATGTATCAAATAAGGGGCTAATATCCAAATATATGAAGAACTCATACAACTCAATAACAGAAAACAAAGAAACAAACAAAATCCAACTTAAAAATGGGCAGAGGAACTAAATAGATATTTTTCTAAAAGGTGCTTAAAATCACTATTCCTCATGGGAAATGCACTCCCATGTTCATTGCAAAAGTATTTACAATAGCCAAGATATTAAAACAACCTAAATGTCCATTTATGGATGAATAGATAAGGAAATTGTGGTATACATATGCAATGGAATATTATTCAGCCTTGAGAAGGAAATTGTGTCATCTGTTGTGCCCATGTCAATGGACTTAGACAATAAGTGAAATAAGTCAGAGAAAGAAAAATATCACTTGTATGTGGAATCTGAAAAAGCCAAACTAGTAAACACAGAGACTAAAATGGTGGTTGTCAGGGGCTGGGGGTGGAGGAATAGGAGAGATGTTGTAAAGTGTTTCCAAGAGCATTTGAAGAACAGAGTATTTAGACATTAAAAAAACAAAAAGTTTCTTGGCGTAAGGTTACTAGGTTAATACAAAACTGGTTACAGGGCAATGAGTCCATAACCTTTGGAGATATCTTTTCTACCAAAAAGAAATCTACCAAGTTAACTTGTTACCTCAAAGAGGCTGAACTCTTAATTAAATAAAATTAACAAAATCAAAACAGGTGCAATCTTCTAGAAAAGTAAATAATCCTTGTTTGAACCTGTTAAATAGTGTTCTGTATGACATTGAAAGGAAATGCTTTTTCCTATTTTTTCCTAGTTTTAAATACTTTTCTTCAATATGATTCACAAAAGTCCCCTTATAATTCTTTTATATTTTTCTCCATCATGCATTACTTTTCTATTGCTATCTTAACAACTTTACCACAAATGCAGGGGCTTAAAATAACACAAATTTATGTTACAGTTCTGTCTGGTATAGGTCTCACCAAACTAAGATTAAAATGTCTCCAAGTTCTATTCCTTTCTGGAGGCCGTAGGGGACAATCTCATTCAGTTTCTTAGCATAATTGAATTTATTATGGTTGTGGGAATAAGGCTTTCATCTCTTACTGTCAGCTGAGGGTCCTTCCCATCTTCCAGAAGCTGCCACAGTCCTTGGCTTGTGGGTCCCTCTCTTCATCTTCAAAGCACAAATGGAGGATCAAACATGTTGCATCTTTCTGACCTAATCTTCTGCTTCCCTCTCCCAGTTTTGAGGATACGTGTAATTCTACGGACCCATCTAGATAATTTAGGATAATCTCCCCATCTCAAGGTCTGAGCCCTTAATCACATCTGAAAAATACTTTTTGCCCTGTAAGGTAACATATTCACAGGCTTGGGGGATTGGGAGGTAGATATCTTTTTGAGGGGGCGGGGGTCATTATTCTGCCTATCATACATTGTAAATGTATGTACAATTCAGTGGTTACTAGTAAATGTATAAAGTTGTGCAACCATCACCCAAACAAATTATAGAATATATTTCATCACTCCCTCAAATTTTGCTTGTGCCAGTTTGTAGGTGTGTTTCTGATCCCAGCCCTAGGTAGCCACTGATTTGCTTTCTGTATTTATAAATTTGCCTTTTCAGGACATTTCATATAAATAAAATCACAAAATATTTAGCCTTTTCATTCTGGCTGTTTTTATTTAGCATAATTTTTTTAAAGTATTACCCATATTTAGCATTTATCTGTAGTTTCTTTTTATTGCCGACTATATTCCATTGATTGTGTATACTGTGTTTTGTTTATTTACCAATTAGTAAACATTTGAATCGCATCCAGTTGTTGACTATGATGAATAAGCCTTCAATAAATGTTCCACATATGTCTTTGTATGCGAATACATTTTCACTTCTCTTGGGTAAATTCGCAGGAGTGGATCATAAGGCAATTTTATGTTTAATTTTTCAAGAAACTGGTATTTTTTCCCAAAGTTGTTACATTATTTTAAATTCCCTCTAGGGATGTATAAAGGTTTTTCCACCTGTTATTTTCTGATTTTTGATTATTGCCTATCTAGTGGGTGTAAAGTGGTATAGTTTTAGTTTACATTTCTCTAATGACATAAAATGTTAAGCATCTTTTCCTGTGCTTATCAGCCATATGTCTATCTTCTTTTGTGAAATATCTATTCAAATATTTACCCAGTTTTTATCTGGGATGTTTGTCTTAATGAATTGTAAGGGTTCTGTATTTTGGATATAAGCTCTTTATCAAGAGGTATGATTTGCAAATATTTTCTGCCAGTGTATTGTCTTTTCTTTTGTTTTTCTTTTCTTCTTTCTTTCTTTTATTGTGTGTTTTGAACCATTAAACTTTTAATTTTGATGAAGTACAATGTATCTCTATTATGGATTATGCTTTTTAAAATTGAGGTATAGTTAACGTACAATATTATATAAATTTCAGGTGTACAACATAGTGATTCACAAGTTTTAAAAGTTATACTCCATACATAGTTATTATCAAATATTGGCTATATTCCCTGTGTTGTACAATATATCCTTGTAGCTTATTTATTTTATACATGGTAGTTTGGACCTCTTAATCCCTTCCCCTATATTGCTCCTCCCCTTTCCCTCTCCCTACTGGTAACCACTAATTTGTTCTCTACATCTGTGTGTCTGTTTCTTTTTTTGTTATATTCACTAGTTTGTCTTATATTTTTAGATTCCACATATAAGTGTTATCATACAGTATCTGTCTTTCTCTGTCTGACTTATTACACTTAGCATAATTCTCTCCAAGTCCATTCATGTTGTTGCAAATGACAAAATTCCATTCCTTTTTATGGCTGAGTAGTTTTCCACCATGTGTTTGTGTTTTTGTGTGTATGTGTGTGTACGTGTGTGTGTGTGTGTGAGATCTTCTTTATCCAGTCATCTGTTGATTGACATTTAGATTGCTTCCATATCTTGTCTACTGTAAGTAATGCTGCTGTGAACATTGGGATGCATGTATCTTTTGGAATTAGTGTTTTCTTTTTTGTTTGGATATATACCCAGGAGTGGAATTGCTGGGTCATATGGTAGTTCTATTTTTAGTTTTTTGAGAACCTGTTTTCCACAGTGGCTGCACTAATTTACATTCCCACCAACAGTGTGCTTCCCTTGCTAAATATTTCTTTGCCAGAAAAACTTGGCATGTAGAAATTTGGGAATTTAAGTGCTAACAAAGCAAGAATGCTGCAACTTTATTTATTTTCAGGATTTAAAAAGGTCACAATATTGCAAAACTGCCGAGTGGCTGGATAGAGTAGCAGTACAGTACTACAAGTGTGGAAAGATCGTTCAATTGATAGATTGGAACTGGAGACCAAGTAATTGGTGGCAAATTTTCTAAAGGCCCTTGTTTCTCCTCAGTGTGAATCTGCAGCCAAAGCACCTTTTCTGTGAGGAATAAATAAGTCAACCACAGATGCTGAATCCTTCTTTAGCACCATGGTAACAAAGATGAATAAACCCCTGTTATGGCCCATTCATCTATCCTACGGTAACTAAATTTCCTCAAAGGTAATATTATTGCTGCTCTCCTCTGACATCTTACATGGAAGCCAGGAAATCCACAAATAGAGGCTCTATGAGTTTTGAAAGCATGCAAAGTGGGCTCGATCCCCGGAATTATATCACTCTATTTTTCCATGACACATTTTGTAAACTAGTTTTAAATCACCTTACCTCATTTGTGATTCTGCTACAGTAATCTGCCCATGTATTTCTTTTGAAGTAAATTAAATGATCTGCTTAAAATGACCCCTTCTATTTTCACAATATCCCCTTTTTCCTTGCCTCTCTCCATCCCATATTCCTAAATACACTCCCAAATGATCCCTCCCCTTAGAATTTAGAATGTTATTGTTCTCCTAAAAGGAAGAAAACTGAACCAGCCTACAGGGTTGAAGTGCTTTGTAAAATTACCAAAACCATGTTTTATTTCATTGGCTGAGGTTTGGTTGAGAGGATGTGAACAGAGTGGGTCTGGACACACTGTGTCTGAGGCAGATCAGGGCTCTGGAGAATGAACCCTGAAAATGAATGACTAAGAAATGAAGACACCAGTTTCCTAGCAGAGAATTACCGGCTGTCATCCAAACTGAAGATTGCCCAGCAATGTATTGATAGTTAGGAAATCTGAAAGACAAGATTACCTCAGCTATAATTTTGCTTCGTTAATTTCTCTTACCAATTTATACTCGGCTCAGTGTTGTTGTTTAAGTTGAAATACTTTAAACAGTATTTTAAAAAGAAGTATTTGCTTTGGATAGATGTTTTTCTTTTAATCCACCTGTGCTGATTCTCTTATCAATGAAATTCTTAGTTATCTGATATGCTCTGAATCAAAGACACAACCTGATTACTTCTACATGCTTTTCTTCAACTTCTGATTTCACACCATTCTTTATTTAAGAATTTCTTTAAGAGAGCTCCCAAGGAAAATGACTCCCCCACAGGACCCAATCAAATTTCTATATCAATTAAGAAATTTGACAGCAGTTTTAACAGATTTCCCAGTTATTAATACAATCACTTTGTTAGAGCAACTCCTTCTCCTGCTTCCTTCAAACCTTTAAAAATTCTTCCCTTGGGTTATATTCAATAGAAAATTGAGTGAACAATTCAACCATTATCCATACAGCAATCTTTTTCTTTTCTTTTATATAACAAGCAAAACTAGAAATTTTAAGATAAATAACGATTTTCCCACCTAGAACAATAGATATAAAATATTCAAGGAAAACTTTTACATAAAATAAAAGAAAGCAATATCTTGATGGGGTGTGAAGAAAGTATTTCATTTGCAAAAGTTACTTCTTAATGTAGCTATCAGTAAGTTTTCACTTGTTCCAGCTCACAAAACATAATCCCTGCTTCCTGCTGAAATAAATATCACATTTGTTTTTGCTAATCTACTAATATAAAATCAGTAAAAAAAAAAAAAAAAAAAAAAAAAAAAGCTACTATGAAGCAAAGCTCAGAATTGTGGGATGCATTTTTATGGGATTTTGCAAACTTAAAAAGCAAAGAAATTACAATTCTAAATTTTATAATTCTGATGTATTATGAGTTTGCAACAAAAATAATATATATAGTGTTCGGCTTTTTATATTTTATCAAATTTAAAATTTAATATCGTATACATGATTTGGTAACTGAATGACTTGTTAAAAATAATTTTAGAATTGAGGAAGACTAATATTTTATAATCAAATGTTTGAATAATTATTTGAGTAAAATATGAAAATCTCAGAAAAATAAAATTCTCAGAGAAGATGACCTTTCAAGGACAATTAAGAAGCCTTCAATATATAATACAGTATTTATTGAGTAGCTCTGTAGGGAGAGAAAATTATTTAAGAAAAAATAAATACACATTTTAAAAGCGCAGTTATATTCCCATATTTATTTTCAAGAGAAACTTTCCTCTCCTTCTTGTTTTCCAGATGAAATCTGTTGTCTAGTCTATCACTCTTGACATGCCCATCTCATTACACCTGCAGTCATGTACTATAAGCCTTTTTCCAACCAAGAGGGAAGGTGAGAAATTGCCTTTATAGTAGAATCAGTGCTGCAGCCAATAGGAGTGTTAAAACCAAAGGCAAGAGTCATTCTCCTACTCTTCCATCTGTCATCTCTACACCAGGTGTATCTTGCTGCCAGCCCACATGAAAATCCATCCAACTCTACCTTAACTTCTATCGTCTTGTGTGGCCATTGGCTATCTTGGTCATCAACTCATTTATTGTAACTAATATGCCAACTGCTAATAGAACTCTTTCATTCATTTGAACTCAGTCTGAATATTTATAAAATTATTTCATATACTTTAAAGGATTCCAAGATGTGTATATAATATCAGATTTTCACTGTGAGCTGTTAGAGTAGAAATATTATGATATCGAATTAGACTTCCAAGAAAGCATGATCCAGGTTACTACGCTGCAGAAACTCAGCTTTGTTGGCGATTTTCCTGGCCTTTGCCAAGGAACTAACTGGGTGTCCTCGGGCGAGATATTTAAACATTCTTCCTAAGATTCCTTAGCTTAAAAATGGGGATACTGTAAAATATAAACTTGAAGCATACGGCTATTAGAGGGCCCACAAAATAAATATAAATGAGAGTCGAGCACTTGTCATTATAACAGAAACTTTTCTTTAAGATCTAACTTAATTCATAACTCTTGGAACATATAACCTATGCTTGTGATTTCTGTGTTTTAATTTAGAACTACCCATTTTATGAAATTTCCATAGGGTGCCTAACTTGAATAAATTTCATCCAACTCTGTGGGGCAGTCACTAATTAATCATTTAAAATATTTTATGTTAAAAAATATATTTTATGTTCCGGTTAAGTTAAAATGTGTTTGGTTGGGAAATCAAAGGGGTTGAGCTCTTTGAGTTAAGGTAAGCTTGTTTAGTGCAGAAATAGCATTTGACATAAAGCCAGACCTCCAGGAGCAAGGATCCTAATGTGCTCGTCATGGAGTGAGTAGCCCTTGATTAAGAAGTTGATGCTACCACAGGCTCATGATAAGCCCAGAAGTTACAGACAGACAAACATCTTGAGATGATATTTGTAAAAAGAATGCTAAGGATTATATAACGCACCCGTACTGTTTCATGTTGTAATGGAAGAGCAAATATTCCTGAATCATTGCTTATCTTTTATCAGTTTGACCATATCTGAGAAAGACAATGCCACCAGAGTAGAGTGGCAGCAGGCTACCTTGAAGGCGAAGGGGCTCCTCCGGCCATCTGGAGCACCTGTGAACCAGTTGCTTCTCTGTTTATTGTTCAAATCTGGAGGTAGGGGCAGAAAGAGAGACTGTGTGCTTCAGAGGTTGTGGCAGACGACGGAACTACAGAGGAGTGGGATATTGTTGAGCCTCTGTGAAGAGAACCTAAATCTAAATTTACTTTTCCTTTAGTGAAACCTCTCTTCAGTGACAGCCATGAATTCAGTGGTTTTAGGACAGATTTTAAGAGATTATTTCCATGTGTCTGGACACCAACAAAACCTTAGGTGTCTACGGCAGGACTCCACCAAGCCTCAACCTGGGCCTGCAATGCAAGTGCTGAGTCCATAAATGAAGTAGCAATTTAAACTCATAAACAATGTGAGAAAAGAAAACAGAACTTTAAAGAAGCATTTTTTTTAATACTGTCTTTTAATTTCCAAGTTAGTTTTCTTTACTTATGTTTATTTGACTGATCTACCTCTTTGTGTTGACAAACAAGATGTTTGTTCAAACATGTTCCTGAGCCCTCTGTAATTAATGGCATACCTCCATGGGAAAGTGTCTTTCTGCAGATCAGGTCTGCCGTGTGAATAGCACTGCCACCTATTGGCATTTATCTCAAACTGCAGCTCAGATTAGCACAGCCCTTGTGATTGTATGGCGAGTAGAAGAATTACAAAACCAGACCATTCCAGAGTAAGAACTTTGGAGATTTTGCAGTCATTGATTCAATCCCCTAATTTTACTGCTGATGCACAGAGGGAAGAGAGGGTTTTGCATTGATAAGAAAGATCCCCAAATGGATAGTTGCAGTTTTTGTTGTCTTGGCTATACAGTAAATTGCCAGAATCTAAGAAATATTTTAGAAACTTTATATATTCTACATTTTATAAACTGACTTTATTTCTTTACACAAATTAAAATCCAGCAAATTATTCTTCAAAAAAATCAGACTTGATCTGAATATCAGATGGCAGTGGTTTCTTTTGTTTGTTTGTTTGTTTTGATATATATATATATATATATAAATATATATAATAGACAACTGGAGAACTGCTAACAATCATTTGTCTTGAGGGGCAAGGTATAAAATGCAGAACAAACAAGAAAGCACAGGCATTCAAGGCACTTGGCCCAGTAATTGCTATTTGAAGAAATAAAACACAATTTCCAAAATAACAAATGAAGATTTGAGAGTAAAGAAATATTAGATAAAACTATTCTAATCTCAAAAAAGTGAGATTTATTTATTTATTTATGGCTGCGTTGGGTCTTCATTGCTGCACATGGGCTTTCTCTAGTTGCGTCGAGCGGGGGCTGTTCTTTGTTTTGGTGCGTGGGCTTCTCATTGCAGTGGCTTCTCTTGTTGCAGAGCATGGGTTCTAGGTGCGGGGGCTTCAGTAGTTGTGGCACGCAGGCTCAGTAGTTGTGGCTTGCGGGCTCTAGAGCACAGGCTCAGTAGTCGTGGCACACGGACTTAGTTGCTCTGCGGCATGTGGGATCTTCCTGGACCGGGGCTCAAACCCATGTTCCCTGCATTGGCAGGCGGATTCTTAACCACTGCGCCACCAGGGAAGCCCGTGAGATGTATTTTTTAAGTAAAAAGAGTCATTGTGTTTATTTTAATAATTATTCCTACTTCTCTGAAAAAAAAAGGAAAAAAAACAACCTTTCTTTGATGGATGTAGGTCCTTTTTCTCTTGAAATCAACATGTCAGCCGTACTAATGTCTTTAACCAAAAACCTGAAATTGTACACTCTATGGTTCTACGAAAAGGAGGTCATGCATCATATATATTAAAAATTAACCCTGTGGGGAAGTTTTCAAATGTCATATTATAGGAAATAATTTTTAAAAAACCAGCTCTGGGATTCCAACTAGAGAAAACATAATACAGAGCAAGCGCTTGTTCTTGCTATAGATTTTTTTATACTTTATGAATCACATGTGCAATGCCGTTACTAATGGCTATTGAAATCGTTTCCTGGGGGAACTCTTTTACTCTACGCCCCTTAGACACACTTTAATCCTACAGTCAAAACCTTCTCTCTGTTGCCCAAATAATAAACTGCAAAACTCTGAATGCGATGTGATTTATTTTAGACCTCTAACCTGAAATTTATGATATGAAAAGCTGACATTATCTCGCTACCTGAAGTAATGCATTCCCTTTTAAAATTTGTTTTCTGCCCAAGCAAGGGAGCTTCTTGATATATCCAATGTCATATGTGCAAAGCACTCATTTTCAAGCTAGCAAGTTATTACTAAGCATGTATTTATTTTTCTCACTGTACCAGTACTTTATGTTGAAGGTCACCACAAATATAGACCACATCATGACATTTTAAGAAAGTATTTGGAGCCATTTAAAGTCAATGACATACCACAGAATTATGTGAATTCCTGCGGGATCCCACCTTTCGGCAGTGAAGTTTGTGGTTTTTGCAAATTCTGGAAATAAATGGATGACTTGTTGGCATTTTTAGACATCCACATTACACGAGGCAAGAACAATTCAAGTATGACTTAATTGGCAAGAAGAGTCAAGAAACAGCTAATGCTCCTTTCACCAGGATTGTCTAGGAAAAGTAAGTTCTTTTCTATCTTTGAAATCCTAGCTCATTGAAATCATAAAGCATCAGAGTTGCTCCTAATTGAAGAGGAGGCAAGTTTCAAGCTGTTGTTTCGCCGAAATTGTTTAATGCTGAGTGTAGCAGCAAGAGGTTCAAAGTCTCCCTTTTCATCCTCAAGTATCTTAGAAGTTTAGCTACAAGCACACCAGAAGCCTGAGGCATGGTTTTCTGCCAAACGCACTAATGACAGCAAGGTAGTAATTTTGTAGAAGGAACTGTTCTGTGACAGAAGAACAGAGAAGTTATTTAGCCCAAAGGATAGCAGGTAGGAGCAGGACACTCCAGGAATGCAGTCTCAGAACTGGCAGAGAGTCAAGTTCTCAACAAGTCCAGAGAGAAAGGTCAAGAGGCAAAGTGGGAGAGACGCATAAGCGTTGGCTTAATCTTACGCATTCAACAAGGGTGCAGAGCCTTCTCCGGAAAAGAGCAACAACATCCCTCTCTCTCGTCAGAAATCCCTACTCTGCAGAAGCAGATAGTGACGTGTTCACACTGGAAGACTGGGCAGTGCTTTACAAGTAGCAAATTATTATCACTTCCTTTGGTGCTTATTAGACTAACATTAATCATAAATTCTTTTGGTGTGACATTATTTCCTCTTCTTTGTTCTCACAAGAAAACCTTAAGCAAGGTGTCACTTGCCAAACAAGCCGGGTTGATTTATTTTTTGGCTCTTTTTGGTCGTGAGTGATTTTAAATGAAGACTCGTCAAGTCTATGAAGAAGAAAGTAGGCATCATTAAAGTTTGACTGAACTCTCTTCAACCTTGATTCATGCCCTCATATTTGCCAAATCATACCATCATTTGCATTCACATTTAAGTTCTGCCAAATGATGGTAGTGAACATTCAAATAATTTAGCATTTCTTTCAGTAGCTAGTATGTAAAAATCTTTCGTGCATTTAATAACATTTACAACCTTCTTTAGATGATCACTGCATATTTTTCCATATTTTACATTTCCTATTAAGTTCAACGATTTTCTCCTCCTTCCACTCCGTATCTTGTTTTCATAATAATAGGGCACATAGTTTAAGGCATTAAAACTAGCTCGTGGTGTTAGCCAATTTTGGAAATCCTAGTTTGAGAATTAAAGAACTAACACTGGAGTAGTTGAAATTACAGTTTTATGTCATGGTCCATTTATTTAAATTAGCTAGATTTTAAACAAATGTTGAAATTTAAACTACCTTTTTTTTTCCTAAAGAGGATACCTCTCTTCTTTCTTTACACAGACATCAGAAATTTCATGGTATTTTCATGATAGAGAATACTTTTCTCTTAGCACAGTTTATTATTGTTACCTGCCCTTAAGAACTGCCTGCTATTAACTGCTACCATTGCAGAATAAAGTTTTCTTATTACTGTCTAGCTGTAGTGTTGATTAAAGTTCTTATTCATTTATATTATCTTCTATGTTGATGCCACATGACATTGTCAACAAAGAGGTATCAATATATATAGTCCACTTTTGTTTGAATTTTTTGTTGTGTGTTTTTCAAATAACAAATCACTGCTGCTTGGGTAGCTTTTTTTTTTAAGTTTCAAAGCTTTTGGTTGCTTTTTTTCAAAATTGAGAGATTTTACTTTGTTTCAATAAAGTACCTACACAATGACAATGTAAATTATGGAGCAAAATATTGCTCATTTATGGAGTTTAAACTACTAGACATTTATGCCTATATATCCCTGATATGAGTGTTGTCATACATGATTAGTTAAAATGTCTTTTATATCACCCTGTGGGTTATATAGAAGTCAATTATCAATCATTTAGAATATAAATAATGCTGTATGCAGCCAAGAAGGAAGCAAAAGTATGTAAATAACCTTTGACAGGTCAAGGTTAACTTATTCTATCATCTATTCGTTAAAACTGTGGAATATTGAATATTATTCTCAGGCTAGATACTGGGAACAAATATGGCCCTTGCTTTTATGGAGCCTATAGTCTATGGAAGTGATAGGTTTTAACCAATGAATAACACATAAATAATACAAAATATGTAATTTTAGGTGAGAGTCCAAGAATGATTGGGGGTAAGTCTTACGAAAAGCAATGGAAAAAGTGTTCCAAGCAGAGGGACAATTGTTCAAAGTCCTGAGAGGAAGAATAATACAAAATGAGACTGTGGAGCAGACAGGACTGACATATATATATTTAGTCAGAGTTATTTAAACAATTGGGAAGGCATTCCAGATGGTTTCCCTATACTTCAAACCAGTTCCCACTATTGACATCTTACATGAGTATAGTACATTTAATGAACTAATATTGTTAATTATTAACTAAATTTCATACTTTATTCAGACTTCCTTAGTTTTTATAATGTCCATTTTGTGTTCCAGAATCCTACCCAGGAAAAACCACAGTATTTTATTTGTCTTGTTTCCTTTGGTTCTTCTTGGATGTAATGGTTTCTCAGACTCTCCTTATTTTTGATGACTTTAACAATTTTGAAGAGGGCTACTCGGGTATTTTATGGGTTGCCGTCTACTGTAATTTTTCTGTTTTTCTCATGATTAGGCTGGGTTATGGTTTTGGGGGGGAACATTACAAAAGTGAAGTGGCATTGTCATCACATCATGTCATGGGCACATACTCAACGTGACTTCTGACTTTGACTTTACCTCACGGGGGTAGTTTCATCAGTTTTTTCTGCTGTAAAGTTATTCTCCTTTCCATAATCTCCTCTTTGCAAGGATGTCGCTCTGTGCAGCTCGCACTTGAGGAGTGGGGGTTATGCTGCACCCCCTCAAGATCAGAGTAGCTACATAAATTATTTGAAATTTTTCTGTTTAAGAGATTTGTTTCTATTCCCCCATGTATTAATTGATTCAGGCATTTGCTTATATCAGTAAGGACTCATCAATATTTATTTTATACTTTGGGTTATAATCCAGTTCTACTTTTCATTGCTCAAATTGTTCCAGCGTCGGCCATTGGGAGCCCTTTCAGTTGACCTCCGTGCCCTTTTGACATGCTCCCACCATGTGGGATTTAATTCTGGGGAGAGAGGGCACTTCTTTACTTTCTGTCACCACAAGGTGCTTCAGGCTTATCCTGTGTATTTCCTGCCCCAGTGTGAGAATCAGCCATTTCTCTAAGGAGCCGTGGTTCCTTTTATGGGAGAACGTACTAGAAAGCAAGATCTGGGCACTCAGTGTGTTCATTGCTACTGGATTGCCATTTATTTTAGGCCTTCTCAGCTGACAGAGCAAAGGTATATATGTGTATATCCTAATGCATGTCTATACACATGTATAAATATTTATGTAGGTGACCATCTGTATGTATGTTCTGCTAAACATGAGGTAATAGTGATATCTTCAACTCTAATCCATTAGTACATGCATCGTTCTAACCTCTGCTTGCTGACCTGTAAATTCTCACTCCAACTGTAAGAGACCTGACTGCCTCCATCCACCACCCATTTACATAGGTATTCAATTCCGGTGTTCATGTATAACAGCATAGGAGTTGTTACACTGTATGCCCTCAGGGGAAGTAATTTTATCAACTAGAGTAGAATGCTTGTGTGCAGTTTTTTTTCCCTTTAGGCTTAGGGGTTCCACTTAATTCCAGAGTTACTTAGGTCAGCATCTTTCCTCCCCCACCCCCGTGTTACCACTTCAGTGAGGTAATTTCATATATTTATAATATAGTTGGTTTCTCGTGTCATATTCTGCATTTAGTTCTGGGATCTCCAGCCTCCCGTTTTTAAAAAATGTGCATACATTAAGGTTTACTCTTTGTGCTATAAAATTTTATGAGTTTTAACAAATGCATATTGGTATCCATCCACTGTTACAATATCATACAGAATAGTTTCACTGTCCTAAAAATCCATGGTGCTTTGCTAACTCACCTCTCTTTTTCCCTCCTGGCAACCACTGATCTTTTTACTGTCTCTGTAGTTTTGCCTTTTACAAATGTCACGTAATTGGAATCATACAGTCTGTAGCCTTTCAGACTGGCTACTACTTAGCAATATGCATTTAACTTTCCTCTATGGCTTTTTGTGTCTTGATAACTCATTACCGTCTATCACTGAATATTATTCCATTGCATGGATCTAGCTCACTGTTTATCTGTTCACCTGTAGAAGGACTTTCTGTTTGGGTCCAGTTTGGGGCAATTATGAATAAAGCAGCTATAATCATTCACACTTAGGTTTTTATGTGGATATAAGTTTTCAAATAAAATAGGTATATATACCTGGGGGCGCAATTACTGGATGATATGGTTAGACTATGCTTAGCTTTGTAAGAATTTGCCAAACTGTCTTCTATACATTTTTTTCATTTGCACCAAAAATGAATGAGCATTCTTGTTGCTATGTATCCTCACGATCATTTGGTAATGTGAGTTTTTCTTAGATTTTAGCCATCCTAATAGGTGTTGTTTTAAATTACATTGTTGTTTTAAATTACAACTTATTTCCTAATGACAATATATTGAGCATCTTTTTATACATTTATTTGCCGTCTTTTTGGAGGGACATGACTGTTCAGATATTTTGTCTATTTAAAAAAAAAATTTTTTTTTTTTCTTACTGTTGAGTTGTGAGAGTTCTTTGCAGAGTTTGGATACATGTCCTTTATCTGATATCTGTTTTGCATGTATTTACTCCTAGTCTCTGGCTTGTCTTTTCCATTCTCTTGATAGTGTCTTTTGCAGAGTGGAAGTTGTAACTTTTAATAAGATCCAACTTAACGACTTTTTAAAATTGATTATGCTTTTGGTGTTGTATCTAAAAACTCCTTGCTGAAGTCAAGGTAACATAGATTTTTTTTCAAAAAATAAACTTATTTTCTAGAGTAGTTTTATGTTCACAGAAATATTGAGCAGAAGATATAGAGATTTCCCACATGCTCCCTGCTCCCACACATACGTAGCCTCCCCCCATTATCAACACCCCCACCAGAGTGCTACATTTGTTACAGCTGATGAACCTACACTGACACATCCTTATCATCCAAAGCCCATAGTTTACATTAGGGTTCACTCCTAGTGTTGCACATTCTGTGGATTCGGACAAGTGTATAATGACATGTATTCAGCATTACAGTGTCATACAGAGCAGTTTTACTGCCCTAAAAATCCTCTGTGTTCCACCTATTTATCTCTCCATCCCTGTTAAACCCTGGCAGCCACTGATCTTTTCACTGTCTCCATAGTTTTGCCTTTTCCAGGATGTCATACCGTTAGAATCATACAGTATGTAGCCTTTTCACACTGGCTTTTTCACTTAGTAATATGCATTTAAGGTTCCTCATGTGTTTTCATGGCTCAGTAGCTCATTCCATTTTAGCACTGAATAATGTTCTATAGTTTGAATATACTGCAATTAATTTATCCATTTACCTACTGAAAGACATCTTGGTTGCTCCCAAGTTTTGGCAATTATGAGTGAAGCTGCTATAAACACCCACGTGCAGGTTTTTGTGTGGACATAAGTTTTCACCTCCTTTGGGTAAATGCCAAGGAGTGTGATTGTTGGCTCTTATTGTTGGCTTAGCTTTGTAAGAAGCCACCAAACTGTCTTCCAAAGTGGTTGTACCATTTGCATTCCTACCAGGAATGAGTGAGAGTTCCTGTTGCTCCACATCCTTGCCAACATCTGGTCAGCATTCTGAATTTTGACCATTCTAATAGGCGTGTAATGATGTCTCATTGTTGTCTTAATTTGCATTTCCCTGATGACGTGTGATGTGGAATATCTTTTTATATGCTTATTTAATATCTGTATATCTTTGGCGAGGTGTCTGCTAAGATCTTTGGCCTATTTTTTAATCCAGTCTTTTGTTTTCTTATTGTTGAATTTTAAGAGTTCTTTGTGTATTTTGGATAACAGTCATTTATCAGATACGTCTTTGTCAAATATTTTCTCCCAGTCTTCCTGGTTTATTTTTTTATTCTCTTGAGTCACATAGATTTTTCTCTTATGTCTTCTTCTAGAAGTTTTGTTTTACATTTAAATTGAAGATCCTTTTTGAGTTACCTTTTGTGAAAAGAGTGAGCTGAGTGTTTAGATTTATATTTTTTGCAGGTGGATGTTCAATTATTCCAGCACCATTTGTTGAAAGACTGTTTTTTCTCTATTGAATTGCCTTTGCTCCTTTGCGGATAATCAGTTTACTATATTTGCATACAATTTAAACAATAATATTGAACTATAATTTCATCTCATAAACTCTGCTGGAGTTAAGTGTACAATTTAATAAATTTTATAAATTTATAGGCTTATGCAACAATCACTGTGATCAGTTTTAGAACTTTTCTTTCACTTTAAAAAGATCTCCTGTGCCCATTTTCAGTTTTTGGAGCCCCAGCCCTAGGAAACCACTAACCTAATCTGCTTTCTGTCTCTGTGTTTGCCATTTCTTGCTAGTATGACCATTTGCACACAAGTTTTTGTGTGGCTATATGTTTAATTTCTTGGGGTAAATTCCTAAGAGTAGAATCGCTGGGTCATATGGTATGGGTTATACTGTTATTTTCTATTTCTTGATAATTGTCGTTTCTCATTGTGGCTTTAATTTGAACTTCCCTGACTGACTAATGACATTGCAGGAGCATCCTTTTATATGTTTATTAGCCATTCACATGCCTTCTTTAGTGAATGTCTATTCAGATCTTTTGCTCAGTTTTAACTGAATTGTTTATCTTCTTATAGATTTGTAAGAGCCTTTTATATATCCTGGAAACAAGTCTTCTATCAGATATATGATTTACAAACTTTTTCTTCCTGTCTGTAGCTTGTCTTTTCATTTTCTAAAGGTGCATTTTGAAAGCATAAAAGTTTTTAATTTTGGCAAAGATTAACTTATCATTTTTTTTTCTTTCACAGATATGCTTTTAGGGTCACATCTAAGAACTCTTTGCCAAACCCAAGCTCATAAGAAATTTCTTGTTTTCTTCTAGAAATTTTATAATCTTAGTTTTGACATTTAGGTCTATGCTCCATTTTCAGTTAGTTTTTGTGTATTGTGTGAGTAAAGTGTCTAAGTTTCTCTTTTCCTATGAAGTTATCCAGTTGTTCCAACACTTTCTTTTGCAAAGATCATCCTTTCCTCATTGAATTACATTGGTGCCTTTGTCAAAAATTAATCTTATATGTAATAGTTTATTTCTGGACTTTCAATTCTATTTCATTGATCTTTATTTCTATACTTCTTCCAGTACTATACCTTCTTGACTATTATAGCTTTATAGAAGTGTTGAATTCAGGAAGTGTGAGATCTCTAACCATGTTTTTATTTTTCAAAACTGTGTTGGCCTTTGGCTTCAGCAAATTCACCTTCCTCAGAGCTTCCTGTCTCAATCAATGGCCACACCATTCACACAGTTCTCAGACCAAAACCAGAGAATTATCTTTGTTTTCTCTTTTTCTCTAATACTTCATGATTAACCCAGCAAAAAATCTTAAAATGTCTACGTGACAGATAATAAGAGCCAAGAGTGGAAAAAATGGGTACTGGGAGATTAATTAAAAAACAATTAAAATATTTCCTGCAAAAGGGGATGTGGTTCACACAAGGATGGTGGCAGTAAAGATGTAGAGAAGTGAATAGATCTAAGTATATTTTGAAGGTTAGAACCACCATAATTTTGTAATGGACTGAATAGGGGCAAATGGATTAGCAAGAGTCTTTTACTGAGACAGGGAATCTGAATGAAGAATGGGTTTGGGAGAAAGAGTTAAAGAGATGAAAAGACACATATCTAAATATTACACGCTTTAAATATTAAACCTTGTGTATGAGCACTTCAAACTCAGATTCTGTAACTCAAAGCAGTGGTCATTTTTATAGACTCACCTTATTCAATCTCTTAGCAGTGTATGACACAGTTAATCAGTTTTTCCTTCTTTAAACACTGTCTTCATTTGGCTTAAAGGACCCTACTCTTTCTTGGGTTTTTTTCCCATCCCATTCGTGTCATCTGTTTCCTTTGATGAATCTCCCTCCTCTTCATGATGTCTAAAATTGGACTGCCCAAATTTGTTTTCCTTATCCTTTGTTTTTCTCTGTCTTTATTTACTCTCTGGTTGATAGCATCCAGTCTCATAGGTTTTAATTCTATTGCTGATAACTCCCAAATTGATATCTCCAGCCTTAACTTTCACTTGAACTACAGAATTGTATCTTCAACTCTACTGCTATGTCTGGCAGGCAGCTTAACTTTAACATATTAAAACCTGAACTCCACTGTGGAGTCACTGACAGTCATAAGAATATCTATCTCTAAATCATTAAGAGAAGGTTGAAAGATATTGGCGACATCAAGAAAGCAGGAAAGGAACTTAAAATGATTCAGGAGAAAAATAAATTCTATAAATTAGTTTAACTTTCCAACTGTTTTACTGCTTCAAAAAGTGACTTTGCTTATTTGGAGTATTCAGTTTAGTGAAATAATTCTTTTCCTAGTGATGCTGCATGTGGCTTTGCCCAGGTACCCATAAGATGTGTAATTAGAGAACTTTTCATTAGTATGACATAAAGATATTCTAGTTAAATAATAATTTTTTAGTTAGCATAAATGTTTTGCTTTTTAAATAGTGTATTGCTGTGTTATTTTACTCTTACTTTATGAAATTTTTTTTTCAAAGTAGTTTATGTTCATTGTAAAAATGTAGAAAGAATGGGGGGAAAAAATCACCTGTAGTCCCACCAGCAAAAGACAAACACCATTAAAATGTATGTGTGTATCATTACAGGCTTTTTTACATAATTATGTTCTTCTGAAATGCCTCAGGTTACTTAATTTTTTATCATTAACTTAAAATTATTATTCTTTGTGTATCTAAACCTATGCAACATTTCAACAATGTATTTAAAAAAAATAAATCATTTCAGTATCCCACGGGATATGGTTAACGGCTTTATCTGTTTATACCATCCTTGTTTATTTAACACTGTCTGTAATACATTTTGTTTTCTTTAAATACTTTAGCAAAAAATTCTCTCTGTTAAGAAAAAATAAAACTAATAGAATGTAACATTTGAGTTGTATTATAAAATATTTATAATAAAAAACTTAAGTATGAAACATAAGTAGCTAATTATTCACAGCAGTCACTAATCTAGGGAAAAAAATACTGAATTCCAACTTAAAATGTATTAAAGCTACATAGATAAGTTAGGATTCCAAATGAAATACACAAATATTGTTTTAAAATGTTGTAATTTAATCGCTACATATATTGCCAAAACTGTAGAAAGGATTCAGTAGTTCATGACAAAAGTGAAATTGTACATTGCCATTCAAATTAAATATTTTATTTCTTTTCCAAAGGCATTCTGATTAAATCGACATGATCTACTTATATATGGAAAAACGCTTTACCAAGCTTTTACTTACCAGAAATCTTAAACTTAAAAAAAAAAAAAGAAATCTTAAACTTTACATTTATGTATCACTCTCTCTCCCTTTGATTATAAACTCTTATCTTCAAACAAGTTCTAATGCTTTAACTATAATAGTGATCAGAACTGTAGGAAATAATTACTTGATCTCTTAAATAATTTTATATTTAAAAGGCATCTTAGAGGTCATCTAGTCTCATTATCGTCTTTTAGAAATCCTTTCAGTGAGATCCCTGATAAACAGTCATCCAGCCTTGACTGGAACATTTCTAGTGGCTGGGACCTCACAAATCATTCACTCCATAATTACTTATTCATTCTTCCATTGTTCATTCATTTAAACAGTATTTACTGAATATCTGCTGTTTACTTGCCAGTATACTTGACATTGAATACACAAGAGGAGTAAACCTGGAGAAACATGAATTCAACTAGGATGTTTTGTTTTGACTAAGCTTATATATCTCTTCTTGCCACTTCTGTCTTTTCCTGATTATAAAAATGGTGGCTGTGAAGAATAATTCTAATTTTTTTTGGTTAAACATCTATTTACAAAAGTAAGACAGGAGAAAAAGAAGTAAATGTGAAACAAATTTGTTTTCCAAGACAGTCCTACAAATATTGGTAAAGTGTTTTCATTTTACTTCCCTTTACTTCCTTTCTAAAAATTGTGCACACAATCCCAAGTGCACAGACCTTACATTTCTAAGCTAAAAACAGCTTTAATTTCTTCACATGACACAGTTCCCAGTAGAGTTACCATATTTAAAAGTACCTTTTGTCTAAAATTGTCTCTAATATGTTTTTAAGTATGGTAACCAGAACTAAAAAGGTAACCATTATCTTTTAAATAGGGTAACCAGAACTAAACATAGATTTCCGAACACTGAAACATAGATTTTCCTGAACACTAGTAGCTGAGTTTAAACTGCAGTCATTTTGGAAGAGGGGGGAAGGAAAGTCAATCACACTACTCATATTGAGCTTGTTTTAGACATATAAAGTACTGTGTCTTATTCATAATACTGATGGAGTATTGATAAGCTAGGATTTTTATTATTTATTTATTCTTTGTTACTGCTAGGCAAGATTTTTCTTTATCTTTTCTACATTTCCTCTCACTGTTTTAATCTCATCACTTTAGCCTATTAAACTTCTGGAATTATGGTTTGTCATACAGTTACCCATGCTTCCTTGACTTCCTTGATACTCTATATCTTCAAGTTATTGATTTAAAAAAATGTAAACTGGGTTAGGACAGGACCATGGGCAAAAACTTCAGAAGGAAACAGATAATAAACCAATAATTAATCCTTCAACTTGATCATGAACTTTATCTTGATAAGGAAATGATAATCAATCCTTTTTGTGTCCCAAGCCACAAGAAGAACTCACTGTCCACATTTTTCAATCTTCATATGAAAAAATCTTGAAATATCTTGATAACAACCTGAAAGCACGGAGTTTCCAGCAATTTCTTCATTGATTAGTCCAATTACCCTGCTTAAAAAAGAAACTATTGTTTGATGAAATTTCTTATGCAACCTTTGCTAAATTATTTTTATCATTATTATTATTATTTTACCTTTATTTGTCAAGTATTAATGGACCACATACATCTTTGATAATCTGTTCTAGAATTTCATCAGGGTTATATCTATATTTTGTTTTCTTTTTTACCTTTTATTTACAATTGGTCTAATTTTATTTGGAATGATTTCTATAAGAAAGCACATATTTAGTTTTTTTTTTTTTCTGGACTGGAAGATAGGATTAGATCATCTAATCCAATTTTATTTTTAAAATGAATAAATTGAGGCATAGGGAAATACATTTTTGTCAGTGTGAATCTAATCTTACATTTCATTTAGTGAGGTCCTTCACCATTCGCCAAAGACAATCCTAATTTACTCAAAGAAGTTACCTTCCAAGTTGAAGGTACCCTCGGAATTCCCAGATATGACTTTCCATCATTATCAAGTTGAGCGTATTTCATCACTACAGTCAGGGGAGTTTATGATGGGCCTGACTCCATCTATTCCACATAACTTACATTAATAAGAATTATCATTAGATGAGAAAGGGATAAATTGGATACAACCATTACATTAAGTATAATATACCAAACTGTTAACCTTACATCTGTTATAGAAAGACAGACCAAGAAAAGACAGATTTCTGTGATATGAGCTGAAGGGCAGACCCAAAATTTTTGATGTTTCCATGATACAAACTGGCCATAGAAAAGTTAACATTTTATCTAGAAGTAATTTGAATTTTGCAGAGCCTGTTTTTAGAGGTTTCAAATCAGCATTCACTGTATCATATTTTTAACAATCAAAATTAAAAACCTGTGGCAATTCATGTTTCTCTTTCTGAAATAAATTGCATTTCTGTCAGCTACACAGATATAGTATATTAATGTGATTAATTTTAAAAAATGAAAATAGACTGTGAATAAAGCAAACAAAAAAGACACAACCCTCAAAATGTGAATTTTCTTCTTGCTTTTTGTATCTGAAATTATACTGCCCTTTGCAAAACCAAGCTCTGTTACTTAGGCCAGGTCTACTGAAGAGGAGGATTGAGGCTTTTCTTTCATTTTGAAACAATCCAGACAGGGATTCCTGATCCCTTGAAAGCTATGCAAGCTTTTAATTTCCCTTGGTTATACAAAACTGATTTGAAAAATTGTAACGCATTTAGAGCAGAGAGTGGCATCCATCTTGGTTGTCAGAAAAGTAGACTCTTAGTGCCTGGAGAGCAGGAGACTGGCACATAATTTCAAGATTAATCATTTTGTTCATATCTACAATAATAGCAATTATTTATTGAGTGTTTCGTGTATGCCAGGTCTCATTGTTTTTACTGAATTTTAAAATTTCACAATCAATAAGTGAATGCATTTCATTGTAAAGGGTTCAGTCAATACACATAAAATAAAATTCAATCTTGATAAACTTATTTTCCTACATGCCACCCCCCCCATGTCTTGCCCCAGAATTGAGCATTGTCTTTATGGGTTTTATATATGTATTTTTTTTCTATAAGTGTGCTTTATATGTTACACATGTGTATATATTAATTATATATTATACTGTTTTGTGGGCTTTAAAAAATATATTGGATCAATTTTTATGTATTGTTCTTCAATTTATTTTCTCTTTTTTTTTAATTTTGGTTTTGACTGTGTTGGGTCTTTGTAGCTGCACGTGGGCTTTCTTTAGTTGTGACGAGCAGGGGCTATTCTTTGTTGTGGTGCGTGGGCTTCTCGTTGCAGTGGCTTCTCTTATTGCGGAGCACGGGCTCTAGGCATGCGGGCTTCAGTAGCTGTGGCACGTGGGCTCAGTAGTTGTGGCATGCAGGCTCAGTAGTTGTGGCTTTCAGGCTCAGTAGTTGTGGCTTGCGGGCTCTAGAGCGCAGGCTCAGCAGTTGTGGCGCACGGGCTTAGTTGCTCCACGGCATGTGGGATCTTCCCCGATCAGGGATCAAACCCGTGTCCCTTACATTGGCAGACAGATTCTTAAACACTGTGCCAGGGAAGTCCCTGTTCAATTTATTTTTCAGTGTAACAGTATGGCTTTGAAAATTATTTGGCAATATGTTTAGATATATAGCTTGTTATTTTAAACAGTTGCATTGAACCATTGTTTACCTAGCTATACTGATGGGCATTTAGAGGTTTCTTCACATCCCCAATTATAAACAATATATTTTTGCAGGACTTGAGTATTTATCCAGGGCTGACTCTAGGAAGTGGAATTGTTAGATGATAGTATATGCATTTTATATTTTATAATGTTCTACCAAATTTCTTGTGCAAAAGAATGCATTAATTTATACTCACCAGCATTGAATTTGAGTAGCTGTTTCTCTGTAACTGCACCAGCACTGCAGTCATTCTGTTAATTATTTTTTTATTCTGATGGATACAAATTGTTATCTTATTGCTGTTTCAATTTGCATTTCTTTGATTATTACTGTTGTTGAGGATTTTTTTGCTTATGGTTATTGGTCATTCATATTTCTTCTTCTATGAATTATCTGTCCCTACATTTTACTCACTTGTGAATTACATTCTTTGTACTTTTAAAAATTAATTTTAGAAGTTCTTTACATATTTAAATATTCTGGATATTATTTTTTGTTGTTGTTGTATGTAATAATAATGACACTATGGCTAATGAGTCCACACACCATTCTAAGCACTTTATGTGGATTAACTAGTTTAATTCTTGCTGTACAATAAGCCTGGTGGGATTGTCCCCATTTTATAGATGAGGGAACTGAGACTAGAAAGCTGAAAAACCTTGCCTAAGGTCACGGTAGGTGGCAGAGCTGGGTACAAACTCAGATATATCTATCAAAGAAACCCAGGGTCGAATTTTCTTAACCAATGTACAATATTAGATGAGACATCTGATATTATATATGTTTCATGTAGTAGAATTTTTTTCTCCCAGTCTTTCTTCTGTTTCTAAACAGAAGAGTTTAAACAGGAGGAGAGTTTTAATATCAAAAGTACACTGAAACTTTTCACGGTACTTTTTTTTATTATACAGAAGTTTATATTTTATGTACCCAAGTTTGTTAGTCTTTTCCTTTATTGTTTTCCCGCTGTATTGCTTTAAGACCTTCTGTATTCTAAGGATCCATTATATATTTTTCCTAATAATATTATTGTTTTATTACATTTAGAATATATGATATATAAGCTGTAAATTTATTTTTACCCCAGAGTTGATAACCAAGTTTTCAAACCCTGTTTACTGAGTTTTCCCATCCATCCTTTTCCTACTATTTTGGAAGATTACCCTTATCATCCTTTGAGTTTGCACACATAGGTCTGTTTCTGCATTTTCTATTCTGTTGCACTGATTGTTTTTCCCTTTCTTGGAACAAGCTTTCACTTAAAACAGTAATTAAATGTTAATGGAATCACTGCCACAAGCTTATGATTTGCTTTTTATATCTTTAAAGGCTATTTTTTTACCTTTACATTCCAGTTCTTAAAAAAATTTTTAAACTTGCCTACCATACAATGTATACAATGTATATATTTGTCTATTCCTCCATCTATGTTTTCAAACTCATTCTTCCAAATGAAGCTTAGAATCTGTTTGTTGGATTTCTTTGAAAACATGCTGAATTTTTATTTTAACTGAACTGATTAAAATATTGGAAAATAGACATCTCTACTACATTGTGCTCTCTTAACCTGACATGGGATATGGTTTCATTTCTTTACACCTTCCTTTATGTTTTTAAATGCAATTTTATGGTTTTCTTTATATAGGACTCACATTTTTCTCATTAGGTCTATTCTTAACTATTTTAATATATGTGTTACTAGTGTAATGGGGCATTTTTACTTATGTTTTCAAATTGGCTATTGCTGATGTTTTGATTTTGGTCTACTTTCATTTTTTATGGTGGGCTGGCTGAAGTGACTTACCAGTTTGTTGACTGATTTTCTTGGCTTTTCTAGCTAGAATTTCTTTTCTTTGTTTCTCATTACTCTAAAACTTATGTATTTATCTTGTATTTTACTTGGCAGGACTTCCAGTACAGTGTTGAGTAGTAGTACTGGTGATAGAGGGTATTTATGTCTTATTGCTGGAATATTTAATGAGTGCTTCTAATGTTTCCTGCCAAGTATTATGCAGATTAAATGTTACTGGTACCTACCTTTGTCAAGAAGTTTCCTCTACTTTTTGTTTGCTAAATAATTGTTTTATTTGTTTGCTGGTTTGTTTCTTTGTATTTAGGAAAGAGGGTGTGAGTCCTCCCCAGTTTAATTGCAATATAATTGATATAACATTGTATCAGTTTCAGATGTATAAAATAGTGATTTGGTATATGTATATATTGCAAAGTGATCACCACAATAAGTCTAGTTAACATCTATCACCACACAGTTACAATTGTTTTTTCTTGTGATTAGAACTTTTAAGATCTATTCTCTTAGCACCTTTCAAATAGACAATACAGTTTTGCTAACTATAGTCACCATGACGTACATTAGATCCTCAGAGCTTATTCACCTTATGACTGGAAGTTTGTACATTTTGACCACCTTCACCCAGTTCCCCCACCCCACACACCCCCACCTGTGGTAAACACCAATCTGTTTTCCATACCGGTGAGTTCTTGTGTTTTTTAATGGCACATATAAGTGACATCATACAGTATTTGCCTTTCTTTGTCTGACTTATGTCACATAGCATGATGCCTTCAAGGTCCATCTATGTTGTTGCAATGGTAGGATTTCTTCCTCATGGTTGAATAATATTCCACTGTATTCCATTTTCTTTATGCATTCTTCTGTTGAGGACACTAAGGTTGTTTCCAAGTCTTCACTATTGTGAATAATGCTGCAATGAACATGAGGGTGCAGATAAATCTCTTCCAGATAGTGGTTTTATTTCCTTTGGGTATATACCCAGAAGTGGAATTTCTGGATCATATGGTAGTTCAATTTTTAATTCTTGGAGGAAACTCCATGTTGTTTTCTATAGTGGCTGTACCAGTTTATCCCCGCCAACAGTGCACAAGGGTTCAAGAGGGTGGATTTTATCGAATAAGTCTCTAGAATCACTCATCCCTAAAACTCATAATAACTATGACAGGTCAGAGTGTGAAGTGAGATTTGAAGAGATTAGGTAGAAATGTAGAACCAACCTCTGTAATACTAGAGAACAGGGGAAAGCTCTTAGGAACCAAAGGAAACCAAGGAGAGGAAACTGTATTTTCCCTTCTTTCTGACCTTTCTCTCATGTTCCTGAGAAAAATGATGGAAGCCATCCTTAAGGGGACTCGGCATCTTACAACCCAAACTTCATGCCAGTTTAAGTCAAAGCTTCCGTAGTTGTATCTTTGCCTAAAGTTACAGAACCATGAGCAGGTCCGAGCAGAAGAAAATATCCATCGTATTAAATATGTCCTAAGTCTGGTTATTTCCAAACCTTGCCTGTTGTTTAAACTAAATGGTTGAGCAGTTGTAGAGCACATCAGCCAAATTTCCTTCCAGGACAATTTGGCAGCTGTCATATCGATATAATAGCAGGGTTCGTTTGGATAGAAATGTACTATTATCCAAAATTCAAATGTTTGGTAAATATCACTGATTTTGATAATATATTTTCTGCTTTATGATTTCCACAACTAAATATCATGCTGTTTGGGTACTGTTGTGAAATATCTTTCTATTTTTTTTGTGGCCATCATTATCCATCATCTCTGCAGTTTTTGCATTTTTCTGTGAGACTGATGTTTTTAATACTTGCAATGTTTCAATACTTCAGTGTTCCCCTAAAAATGCCTCTTGTTTAGATGCGAAATATATCTTTACTTTTAGAAAAATTATGTTTAATAATCAAACCCAAAACAATCTTTAAGAAAGCAGAATTTCTAATAACTACAGAAGAATTTTCTTATTCTGTTTTAGTGTTATTTAACAGTTGAAATTTTACTTTACTTTGGGTAAGAAGCTATTCAATGTCCTATTTAGACTTTCTGTGAAAAGAAGCCAATTATCCCAAGGTGGCTAAAATTTATTAGAAGCACCGTACAAGAAAGATAGAAAATTCCCTTGATTTTTTTCTGTCTTTGATCCAAATTATATCCTTAATAATACATATTTTACTGGACAAGGAAATTATTTCCTTTCCCAAGAAGAAGATCTTTCTAAGAATTCCATTGTCTTTGACTAAACATTAAGTGCTAATGCCTGAGGAATAGGGAACCTGGACAGTGGCATTTCTACAAATATTTATGACTATCTTACCCCATACAATGTTCCTTTCCTTCCTGCTGGTATAAGTGCAGCTGGAGAGATTGGCGTGATACACGAGTATCCTTTAATGAGAAAATGCCATTGGAATGAATTGGCAAAAATGTAAACCATTCCTCAGAGATAAAAATATAGGTGGTAAATGTATGGGAGAGTATTTTGTAGTAATTAAAGAGATCCAGCTTTGAAAGATAGGTATTATATTTATTAACTTTGCCTTTAGAGTAATATCTAATTCTAGTAAAACAGAAATGTTCATATACTACTTGTAGCAATGAAGGTGGTTGCAATCTCTTCAGAGAGCAATTTGGTAACACATATGAAGAGCAAAAATAATGCACACCCATTGGTCCATAAGCCTCGCTTATGGGTATTTATTTTAAGTAAATAATTCAAAAGTATGAAAAATCTATTATATAAAATTATATTCATTTCAATATTGTTGATCATGATTTTAAAAAAATGAAGGAAAAAACCCAGAGTGTTCACACATGAGATTTGGTTAAGTAAATTATGGCACCTACATGAAATCCTCCACAATCTTATTTGTGAGAATTTACCCAAAGGAGGCACACTAAAAAAAATCTAATTGCAAAGTAATCTTTATTATAGTCTAACTGCTGTACTGGAGAGGCAAGACTCATGGGACATAGCCAGATATCAACTTAATGTCTGCTCACTTCTTGTTATGGGCATTCTGTGGGACAATTTCTTCCCATCTTGTTGGATGACGATTAGCTCAGGTCCTGTGATTCTCCAGTCATTCTTCAATAATGAAAAGTCTTACCAATACTTTACAAAACATAAAAATAGTCTATAAATTTCATTTTAGAAATTAATTTGTTTATTCTAGTAGAGTAATTATGACTTCATATTTATTCAAAGTTATTATTTTTTTTCCCCTAATCTCAGTCCTGAAATGGGAAAGGGGAGCCCTGGTAGATTTCTCCTCTTTTCCTCCTTTGCATATCTAGCTTTCCTCCATCCTTCAAGCACTACCTTACACTTAATAAGGGACACAAAATGTATTATTTGACTGATATGAGAAGGCATAGACACTCCTTGGGCTTGGCAGGTATGTAAACAGATTCATCCATCGTAGAGTACTCACATGGCTTCTTCAAAGACCCTCTTACTTCTAGAGATCTCTTACTTATAGTTCTTTTGATATTGATGAAGCATCTTAATGATTGGTTGCTGGTAATTTCACTAACCTCCGAGGCATCTGGAAGTCTTTCTCTTTTTGACATTCTCTAGAGAGTATTTAAGATAATCCTCACACATCCTTAGAAGGAAAACCATCACCTTGGGGGTTGCAGCTTAGAACAGTGGCAACATCAAAGGTTTCTATGCATTATTTCATTTAATCTTCACATCCTGCTGGGTGTGCATTACTGTTTCTAGTTTAAAGATGAGGAAAGCATGGGTTAGGGAAGTAATTTGTGTGTTCACATGCTTATGTGCAAAAGTCAGATCTAAAACCAGAGCTTTCTGGCTCCAAAAGGTCTAGGAGTCAGTAGAGCTGATTTGGTTCCCACTTTGCATAGTACTTGTTATAGAAATGGGCAAAACTCTTTACATCTCTGGGTGTTAGATTCCTCATCTGTAAAATAAAATGATTGGATTAGGGGATTCCTCAAGTTCCCTTCTACTTTATTCATGTTTAATATCAGACTTCGGAGTATAATATCTTTCCTTTTAGAACCTGGTGTCACCAGGAGTCACATGCAGTTCATCAACTTTCAGAATGATCAGTTTTATATACCATGGCATGAACTATTAGGGAAAGTACCCACCACCATGCTTAGAAGCAATTCTTCCTGAAGGTTTAATGGGTTCATGGTACTGTAGTAGGAGCAATATAGAGTGCCAAGTGCAAGCCTATATTTAAGAATTCAGGAATATTGGCTCTTAGCCCTTTCTAAGACATTTCTTTCAAGTACATGGAGATGAATGAAGCAGATTGATCAAAGTGCTATCCTTAAGACTCTTTGTAGTATGATTGTGGCAAACTGTTCTTATGGGAGCATTCAGGGCCAAGTTTCCGTCATCTATATTTTATAATATCCACAGATTGAGAATTCTTTGCAATTCTTACTTTTATGTACATTACAAGCAGCTACAGTGGGAGAAATATAAGGTTATTACAGTTTGAAGAAAGACCCTTCAAGGACTTTTTTTTTTTTTTTAAACACAGAACCATTACTGCATTAGATACAGAATCAACACTATAATTAGAATAAATCAAAATGTTCTTGCATTGGTTTCATTTTTAGGAAATATTAATTGCATGCTGCTTTACGCTCTTTCTATATGATGGACTTCCTTAATTAGATTATGAGTTTTGGTTTGAAGGTCCAACCTCGGGGTAATTAAAACACTGGGTAATTAACCATATTTTCTGAAACTTACACTTGGAAAATATTTTTGTGGCTATATTTCCATGTCTTACCTCTTTTATGAATGTATGATTTTTTCCTTTCTTATGAAAAAACGATGGAAAAAACAGATGATGGTCTGCTATTATAATAAGAAATGGTTTTTAATTTGGACAATGTTGTTTTTAGTATATTGAGTGAGCTGCATCCATCAGAGGGAGAGGCTGGCAGTGGTCATTTAAAATCCTGCCCCTGTCTGCCAGGCTGAGCTTGGGCAACAGGAGCCTTTACTTGTGCCAAGAAATGAAGTGTCATTTAACTGTTGGCATATATCTAGTAAGTTCCTGGGAACTTGTAGATGTTGTGTAGTAATACCCTAGACTTATGATTAATTATCATTTCTTATAAAAAGCAGCAAAGGTTTATCTGCTTGGGAAAAGAAAAAAGAGAAGTGGGGCGAAAAGAGGATGGAACATGGAGCAAGTGACTATGACATAAAAAACCAAAGTTACTTACATTCTAAGAGAAAATGACAAAGGAGGGGAGTGAGTTAGATTATGGACACTTGTGAAATCAAATGAGGAGGGAAAACTTGGCAATGCAGTCTATAAAAGAGCAATTGACAGAGTGAATTTCATCTGGGAGAAAAAATGATTCATCAAGAGGATCAATGGATTACAGAAAATGGGACTTTCTTATAACTTACTGAAACCTTGGAAGAGTTTTGTCCTCACACATTTGGCATTACTTTCCCTGGAACCCAGTAGAAACAGGGGCAGCCACACCTGGAACTCAACTGCATTTCAGAGCAGACTTCTAGTAAAACCCAAAGAATAGTTACTATTTTTCAGTAATTGCCCAATAACTATTTGGTCCTAAGGTTGAGTGTAAAAGTGTACAAAACATACAGTCCCTGAGTACTAAGACCCTACATTACAACAGAAGAAAAGTCAAATAGAAATTATTTTAAGAAATCTAAGCACAGAGTAAGATGGTGGCATACAGGGAGACCTGACTGTGAAACCCAGCTGGGACAGATGAATGAGGGCAGGCTTCCTGGAGGAGGATACATACAAAGCACCAAAAATTCTCTTCAGCATGAGCAGAGGACTGGCAGGAAAAGGAAATAACGTGAAGAAGAAGAGAGTATTCCATACTGAGGAAGAATAGGCCAAGACTTGGAAGTGAATGAAAGTATTGGCTGTTTGGGGAAAACTATTCAGAGATGATGGCTGAAGGATATAATTGGAGGGCACAACTAGTTAAAAGACAAGATAGGAGACATAAGTAGGGACCAGGGAAGGTTCAAAACCAAAAGTTATTTTATGGATTATTTATCCTGTGGCTTCTTTGACCTTAAATTAGGATTTCTGGACAAAGACAATATATACTTAGTTTTTATTTAAAAGTTAGTGTGATCCAGAACTTACCTCATTCTTTTATGTGCCTTAATTTCTACAGTTGCTTTCAACAAGAACCATTTAATATGAAACATTTTAACACTCACCAAAAATAGATACTAGACCCCAAGAAAAGTTCCATGATTTGGATTCCTGACATTACTATGAAACTAGCTCTAGTGGTCTAATTTCTAGACCAAAAATGTTGCACTGAATATTAAAATCAAGAGGATTCTAGGAATCTGATGAGTTTGAATATATTCTGATTATACTTCCCTAACTTCAATCAACTGATCAACTACCTCTCTTGGGCCCAGGAGCTGTGGGTTCTGCAGGTCTCAGGGCCTTGTGTCTTCCCCAGAAACAATCCAGGAGAAACTTCAGATACAGGGGGAAAAAATACATCAGGAGCAAAAACAGAAAGAGAGAGAGCGAAAGAGAAAAAGAGAGAGAGAAAGAGAGAAAGAACGAGGGAAAGGAAGCAAGCAAGAAAACATGAGAAACCCTGGAAGATTGAAGGCTGAAGGCGATCTTGAATTGGTGTGGGTTGGGAGAGTGGGTAGCAGAATCCTGGGATAGAGGATGGCTGGAAGTTTTAGCAAGAGAACAAAAGAATGGGTTATAGGAAAGCTTTCAAATTAAAAAATATATTCTCCCCAAGAGTGGCAGTAATTGGCAACAGTCCAGATTCTTATACATGTATCCTGATGTTATTCCAAAGTAGATGTAAAGTCCTCCTGGGTGTGGAGAAGTTTTGAAAAAGTTGTGGACTTAACAGCCTCCTTAGCTAAGATATTCACCCGTCCAACCTCCCACTTACTACCCTCAGGGCTGGTGGACTAGATCCTGGGGAAACTACCCTGTCCCGTTGGAGCTTCATCTCTTGGTTTAAGCATAAACTTGGTGAGAGGGACAGTCTGGTGAATAGTCATTGATGTTGGTGATTCATTGGTGCCTAGGCTCTCTGCACTTGGTCTTATCCCCACCTTTTCCCTTAAACTTACCCAAGACTGGCACAGAATATGGCCTGGCCTTAGTTCTGGACACATTACATGAGTTCATAAACCAAAATAAAAGAAACACAAAGAAATAAACACTATATACCCTGTAAATGAGAATTGTTAGAGCAGGTAGACAATTTTTTTTAAATGAAAGATAAATATAGTTAATACAATAAACTAAGATATTAGCACTATGAAACAAGAACAAGAACCCATAAATACCGTATAGGGGAAATATTAGATAAGAAAAGAGAATAACTGATATAAAGAATACAAAGCATGGGATAAGTAGTTTGATGGGTACAACTGAAGAGCAAATAAGTGAGCTTAAAAATCAGATTAGTAAAATCTGTAAAGGAGAACAAGGAAGAATAAAGAGATAGAAAATATAAAAGAAAAGCTAAAAGATATAAAAAATAGAATAAATAAATTTTGAAACAGTCCCAAAAGGAGAGAAAAATGAAAAGAGAAAACATGTGAAGAATCAATAGACACTTTTCAAAATCAAAGAAAGTTGAAAGACTTCAAATTGGTAGAACTTAGAAAGGGCCAAATGAAGAGATAAGGAAAAATTCACACCTAGGTGTTAAAATAAGAATGAAGAATTCAGAGGCAAAGAAAAATTAAAAGAATTTCAGCAAAAGAGACCATCTGCAAAGAAACAAAAATCAGGTTAGCAATAGATTTCTCAACAGCAAACTGAGAATAAGACAATGTAATGTTATTTTAAAAGCATTCAAGCATAAGAACAGTAAATCTAAAATAGTATAACTAGAGAGGTCGTTGTATAAAGTTGAACATTTTTTTTTTTAAGTTGAACATTTAATAAAAGTATTCTCATACATAAAAGGCCTCAAAACACTTTTACCATGAAATGGCCCTCATTTAAAACACCTTTTGAAGAACAGAACTAGGAGATGCTAAAATAGAAATAGAAAGTAAGGATCAACAAGTATCCTAGTTAAACTTATAAAAATAAAAGTAAGAATGGGAAAAAAGTAAAAGTATATTGACAATAATTCAAAACTAAAATTCTAGATAATAATAATAGTGAGAGATAAGACAAAGGAAATATTAAAAATAATCCAGTTTTTGTTGTGTTAGAAGGAAGATATAAATATTTATAAATTTAGGAAATCAATAAGGACAAAAAAGAGTATGAGTCTTAAGATAAAGACAATAATCAAAATAATAGAACTAGAATATGTAACTTTTAAACCAGAAGGAGATAATCTATTTTATTAAAAGTAGGAAAGAAGCAGGGAAAGTACAAAAAGAAGAATAAATAAAAAGTATTAGATGGCGGAGATAGGTCTTAATTTAACAATAATTACAATTTAAATTGAAAATGTGAATTAAGATGGCAGAAATAAGATCTAATTTCATAATAACATCAATTAAAACTGAGAGTAAACTGACTAATTTAAAAGACGAAGACTCCCTAATTGGATGAGAAATATGTTGTCTGAAACAGAGACAAACTGGAAACAAACAAACTCAGAAAGAGTGAAAATAAAAGGGTGGAAAACATATAACAAGCAAATATGAATCAAAGAAAGTTTGGCGTTTTCTTGTACAATTTACATAGTGCTGAAGACAGGAGTCAGCCCTACAATGAAACCAAATGAAGAGTCAGACACAGTAGAGATAGGAAAGAATTTAGCAACTACCAAGGGAGATACAGGTGAGTCCAGATCAAGAACCCAGGAGCATCGCAGGGACGGGGTTGCAGTTTGTGTTAGAGCCACTGGCATGAGAAAGTGGCCACTGGTAGGAACAAAATGGACTTAATGGAGCAGCTCTGAGAAGTAAACATTGAGTTCCATTTGGGGAGTGATTATTATGGGGTATGTGAAGGCTCTGGGCTGCTCTGAGATGATCTGCTATAGAATATCTAATACCTATAGTGACAGGGGAACAAGAATTTTAAAATACATGACTATGTAGTCCTAAATAAAGAAGAAAGAAGATGAAAAACTGAAGATAAAATGGTAAATAGGCAAAAGAAGAAAGGGAGAGCGGGAAAAAGGGAGGATGGAGGAAGGAAATAAAAGAATAGGTTAAAATCAAGAATAAATTATGGCAAAACTAAAAGGCAAAACCCCAGGGTGTTTTGCTTTGCCTATAAAATAGCATTATTTCTGCTTTAGATGGCAACAGATTGTCTTGCATGTAGTCCTAAAATTTGAATATTTGAATTTTTATTATTTATAGGTACGTCTGAGATGATGAGACTCCATTATAAGTAAAACAAAACAGAACATGTTTTGATTAGATAACCAATGCTGCCAATGCTTGGCTTCCTATCCTCGGCTCTACTGTGGAGCAGAAACACAGACCTTCAGTCCGTATAACCTTTCTCCTAGCTGTTCTGGAAGTTCCAAAGTAGGTGTTTTGTCTGACTGGACACTCCTCTTACTGGAATTGCCTCTGGCCTCATTTCACAATGGCATCTGTAACTGTCAGCCAAAGGGGAGAAAAGTCATAAAATTTTTGTTCTCTGAATAGAACAGAGGAAAACAGATATAAAGATTGACTCTACCAAAATTTCCTTCCAAGAAGGGGATTTATAGAGCATAGATTATCTTTCCTCATTGTAAAAAATTCCCATCTGAATGAAGGCAGAATCTCATTCTAAAATAAAACATGAAAGGTTGGTACAGAAAGTCTACCCACATAGAGATAGAGAGATCATTCCCTATCACTTTTGTTATTTTAACATTAATTTTTTTTGTGTGGTACGCAGGCCTCTCACTGTTGTGGCCTCCCTCGTTGCGGAGCACAGGCTCCGGACGCACAGGCCCAGTGGCCATGGCTCATGGGCCTAGCCGCTCCGCGGCATGTGGGATCTTCCCGGACCGGGGCATGAACCCGTGTCCCCTGCATCGGCAGGCGGACTCTCAACCACTGAGCCACCAGGGAAGCCCCTTAACATTAATTTTTAATAAACCTTTCATTTAGTATATGGAGAAGATGCAAATATGTATCTCAAGTTGCCTTTTTGCAGCCAACATCAAGGAAAATATAAAGGAACCTACGTTGATCTGCCTGTTTTTCATCATTGCCTCTATTAATTGGATTTTCCTCTTTTAAGAGTCCATGGATGTTTTCAAGCTAACAACTCTGGAATCATGATTTTTATTACTGGAAATTATTAATACTTAGTTTCCTATTTAATATTGCATAAGAGAAGTAGGTTGCTCATTCAAAGTAAATACCTGAAAGTAAATTTAATTTCGAGTGGTTTTAAGGTTTTCATAGTGAGATGCTTCAGAATGCCATCTCATGCATGGAGGTAGATATTAAGTGTGATATTTCATAAAGACAAATGGACACAGGGAATCAGTTTTGTCAGTAATGCTTTGTTGGGCTCTGCCCTTTTAAAAATGAGTGAATGACATTTGCTTCATGACCCATTTCTAATGGTAGTTTGGTCTTTTCAAGGATGATGCCATTGTCATAGTTCAGAGGTATTAGGCAGTCATACCGTTATAGCACATTAAAAGCAAGTAGATAAGACTTAAATGTTAAATATCTCACAGAATAAAAGGCTACCAACTAATTATATAAAGAAATTATTTTCAGACAACAAATTGTAAAGATGGTACTTGGTAAGAAAATGTCTCGGGCTTCCCTGTTGGCGCAGTGGTTAAGAATCTGCCTGCCAATGCAAGGGACACGGGTTCGAGCCCTGGCCCGGGAAGATCCCACATGTCGCGGAGCAACTAAGTCCGTGTGCCACAACTTCTGAGCCTGTGCTCAAGAGCCCGCAAGCCACAACTACTGAGCCCATGTGCCACAACTACTGAAGCCTGCGTGCCTAGAGCCCGTGCTCTGCAACAAGAAGCCATGACAATGAGAAGCCCGCGTACCGCAATGAAGAGTAGCCTCTTGCTGCAACTAGAGGAAGCCCATGTGCAGCAATGAAGACCCAACGCAGCCAAAAAAAACAAACAAATAAATAAATAAAATTTAAAAAAAAAAGAAAATGTCTCAATGGTCAAATTCTGTTTTAAAACATATTTATAATACTAGACTAAGTAAGCATTAGGAAGCACACAGTTTTACTAATTCAAATACCATCTCATTGTAGATCATATGTTTTCATGCAGATAGTTTTTTTTATTTATATAAAGGAAGTACGTTTGTCTCTTTTCACTCTGAAAGCCACTATTTTGCTTCATCTGATTTTGTTTCACTTGGGCTTTGGTTGTAAAATGTCTGGAAGAACAATGATTATTTCTCATTCGTGGTTATAAACTATTTCTATGTGATCTAGGGTGCAAGCCCAGTGATTTTTAAGATCTAAGAATCAAAATCCTATATTAGCTGGCCCCATCACTGTACTGGACTCATGAGTTATTTAATACCTCTAATCGAGGAATTTCTCTTCAGAAAAGAATATTTAATTCTCCATTAATTATGAGATTGTCAATTCAATTAAGCACGTTCATTTAGTGTTTTCTTTAATGTATTGCTACATTGTGGGTTGTTATGGAGAAGTATAAGATTTTTCGAGTAGGTGAAATAAGCAAGATCAGTACATGTGAACAGACTAATGAACAATTCAGGGTAATAACTGAGCACACATGATTATTTATCATAGAGAATTTACAGCGAGAGAATGATTCTCGTAGGTGAATGTTAGGGATGAATTTATGCAGGAAGTGGTTTTGGATGCTGGAAAAAATTATTTATTTCTCGTGTCCTACACTCATTCTTAGAGGCTGGTCATTCCCAGTAATCCCAAGTTGTGTTGAGTTCCTAAAAAACTAATTCAGATATGATGCTGTGTGTAGGGTACAAATGACATACAGGCCAGCAATATCTGAAACGTAACCTAGACACAGGGAATGTATGCACCATATCTCATTCAGAGTTCCCTTGCATACCTCATATCTGTTGTTTGATCTTCGTATGCCCATCTTTTGAGTTGATCTGTTCTTTCTCTTCCTGGCTATCCACTATGTCTCTAAGATTTCTAGCTCTATATTAAGACAGGGGTGATTTAGAATTCTGACCCTATTACTTATTTTTCTGTGACCAGGCTTGTACTTTACACAGTTTATTTTGGAGGCAACAGGTAGAAGGAAGGAACTGGAGGTTGAAAGAACAATTTTGAGGTCATTGCAAAACCCTAGGTGAGAGATTAAGAGCACAGTACTTGAATTTAGACATGGGGAGTAAAGAAGAGACTGATCCCATAAGCATTATGGAGAAGACTACCCAAACCTGGTGAACGATTAGATGTGAAAGAAGAGTATTTGCTTATCACCCAACCCTAGTTAGTCCATTGTGGGTGTCCTGGACTCTTGTTGCTTTGCTGCTTGAGACACAGCCTCCACCCTTTAGTCTGGAGGAAGCTGTGCCATCTCGCCGCTGCCTGTGCCTTCCTGCCAGAAGGAAAGAAAAGAAGAAAGAGACAGCGTGCTCCTTACAAAACAAAACAAAACAGGTTCTGGCAGTTTTATACATTACTGCTATTGACTTCAAGGAGGGAAAATAGATACAGTCTTTATTCTGAGTGGCCACATGCCCATCTGAAATTCGAGGTTTCATTAAAGAGGAAAAAAACGGAAAACAGAAATGGAAAACAACTCCCAGTTGTCAAAAGAAAGAGGGATCTCCACCCCCAGCCACTCAGGAGACGAGGAGAATGATATTAAACTTGGATGCTTTCTTTGTTTTCTTGACCCAACAGTAGACAAGTTGATAGAGATCGACACAGACACATTTACACATATACACTGGCATATATACGTAGGGGTGTGTGTGTGTATGTGTTTGGGGCAGTAATTTCTAGGCAAACCACTCTACATCCTAACTACATGTTGACTTAAATCACCCTTTTATAGGAAGCTAAAAAAGCAACAAAACATTTAGATTGAGTTTTAAGTACCCCATGAGAAATATAAATTCTCAAACCAAATGGTGTTTTAAATTCTCTTTGATTTAAACTATCACGTTATTTCCTTTAAGTGAGAGTAGAAATTATGGAACTTAGGAGGGAGAACAGAGCTTCTGGGGCATTACTGTAAACATGAAGTGCTCATAAAACATATAAGTAATATTATTTCAATCATTAAATTATTGAGAATATTATTTCCTGATATATCTTAATATTTGATATATATGCCTTTTTATCATTTCACAGTTTCTGTACTGCTCTTATCATTTGAAAATGCAGTGGTTTAATTTTCAAATCTATAATTAGTATACTAAACATTCCACAAATAAGATAACAATCTGCCAATTTTCTTTTTTGTAAAAATCAATTTCATACATACCAAAACAATGGAATAAACTAGGTTATCTTCTCTGTAGCTGTATTCTGTTGTATATCCTACTGAGTGTTATGGTCCTAGAATTTTATGGCTTAGTTGTTTTCTTTCCAAACACAGTTATTGCTTTGGGCCATTTCCTGCATGAGGAATCATGAAGTGTGAAAAAGAAAACAGATTGAGGGGAGCTCTAACGTTAGAACCCAGCATGTTTGGGAAAGTAGCCTTAGATATATTTCAAAGTAGATATGTTTGGGAAAGATAGCCAAACTTTCAGTCCTAGGTGGCAGAGATAATAACCAGACAGGTCTCTTATAACATTATTTTTTTCAGGGAGATAAGAATGTTAATGAGGGCAGTATGGGGATATCTGTATACATATAGCTGATTCACTTTGTTATACAGCAGAAACTAACACAACATTGTAAAGCAATTATACTCCAATAAAGATGTTAGAAAAAAAGAATGTTGATGAGGTCATAGAGCAGCTCAGTGATGGCATAATAAGTCATGCAGATATTGCACTGGAGAAAAGGAGTTTAAGAAAGGAAATAAGATTTTAACCTTTGGGTTAAATCCTTTGAAAGGATTTTGCCGTTACACTAGTGTTCCTCATTTTTGACTAAATAGCAGGACCACTAGCATTTGATTCTGCAGGTTCTATTCCATCAGTACTGATACTAAATTACTGCATTTCAAACTTCAGAACTTGCATATGAATACATGCTCTGGGTCACTTTGGTATAAAAGATTTCAGAAAGTTTATGACGTGTTATGGGGAGGAAAGGAGAAATCATGTTTCAGTTTAGAGCATCCATATTCTAACAGATCTAAATCAGAACCAGTTTTTCAACACAGAAATGCTTCTTCATTGACATCAAGACTGTCATAGGTTTTTATGCCTGTATTTTTACGGATTGTAAGGACAGAAAGTCACAGTATTTGGAATTTAGCAAGTAGTCAATGAGACTGGACAGGCATTTACATTTACCATTTCTAAAGACTATTTGGGGAGGCCTTTTAGAATATGTCTAATTTTTATCTGATAATTTTGGTCAGTAATTATATTTCATAATTCCAGTATCTAGCCTTCTCTTGCCTATTTGCCAAAACGAGTTTTGTATGCAGATGATGATTCATGTATATGAAAGCATTTTATAAACTAGGTGCTCTCTGAAAGTGAGTTACTATCATTTTAGAGTAGATACTAAACTTAAGTCTTGTACAATAAGAGGGCAGAGGCTGAATTGCATGTCCTCTTCTACGCAGGTAAAAGTGTAACACTAGACACTCAAACAATCTAGACTTCCCTTTCTTCAAAATTAAAAAGTGGTTGAATTAAAGATCCCTAAGTCTTTTTATTTTATTTTAAATTTATTTATTTATTTATGTTTGGCTGCATTGGGTCTTTGTTGCTGCGCGCGGGCTTTCTCTAGTTGCGGTGAGCGGGGGCTACTCTTCATTGTGGTGCACGGGCTTCTCATTGTGGTGGCTTCTCTTGTTGCGGAGCACGGGCTCTAGGCACACGGTATTCAGTAGTTGTGGCTTTCAGGCTCTAGAGCGCAAGCTCAGTAGTTGTGGCACATGGGCTTAGTTGCTCTGCGGGATGTGGGATCTTCCCCTACCAGCGATCGAACCTGTGTCCCCTGCATTGGCAGGCAGATTCTTAACCACTGCGCCACCAGGGAAGTCCGGATTCTTTTTATTTTAAATATTCAGGTGTTAGAACAGGTAAATCCACTGGAAGTTCAAATAGCAATGAGGTGAAATGGTTCAGAAAACCATAGCAAAAGATCCCACATGCCGTGGAGCAACTAAGCCTGTGTGCCACAACTACTGAGCCTGAGCTCTAGAGCCCGTGAGCCACAACTGCTGAGCCCACATGCCACAACTACGGAAGCCCACGTGCCTAGAGCCTGTGCTCTGCAACAAGAGAAGCCACCATAATGAAAAGCCCGTGCACCGCAACGAAGAGTAGCCCCTGCTCGCTGCAACTAGAGGAAGCCTGCGTGCAGCAATGAAGACCTAACGCAACCAAAAAAAAAAAACAAAACAAAATAGATGACGTACTGATACATGCTACAACATGGGGAACCTCAAATACTCTCTGCTATGCGAAAGACACCAGACACAAAGCACTCCACATTGTACAATTCCATTCATGGGAAATGTCCAGAATAGGCAAATCAAGAGAGACAGAAAGTAGATTAGTGGGTGCCCGGGGCTGGGAATAGGGCTCTGGGGACTAGGGAGTAATAGCTACAGGATACAGGGTTTCTTTTGGGAGTAATGAAAATATTCTAAGATTGATTGTGGTGATAGATGCACAACTCTGTAGTTACTAAAAGCCAACGATTGAATTGTGTGCTTAAGTGGATGAAATGTGTAGCATATAAATTATCTCTCAATAAAACTGTTTAAAAATTTTATTTGGCTTTAGTGGTGCCAAGGACAGACACTGGAAGTATCACAATGGTTCTCTTTTACTGGGATGTCAGTCTCTGGCTAAAGATTACTTGATTGTCCTCAGTAATGGAAATGATTATTAGTGTGGAAAGTATAGGACAGGGATTTATTTATCTCAGGCGTTTTCTTACAGATCCTATCAACATTTTGCAGTGTCTTTACCTATCAGTGTAATTGTTTTTACTCACTCTCATTGGAAAATGAAGTTTTTATTGACGCGGCGTTTTACATTTCAACCTGTACTTGTTTTCTGCAACCACTCCCACCTATCACAACCATGGAACTGGACTTTATCCTAGCAGTAAACACTGATCTGGAAAAAAGGTAGTTCACAGCTAAGCAACAATAGCATGTGTATTTACATATATGCATCATCTAATTTTGCTCTTTCAGTTCTGTGAAGTGATTAGAGACGTTATGATCCCCAATTTATGGAAGAAGGAACCAGGGACCAGAAAAGTTAAATGTCTTATCTAAAGTCAAATAGCTATTATGTTGCAAATCCTGGATCAGAATTTAATTCTATCTGATTTCAAAAGCCAAGTTCTTTCTTTCACACTGTGCTCTTACCAAAATGAGGAAACAGCTACCCTTTTGGAATGCTCTGTACTTTTAAGATAGAGTTGTTATATAAAACATTAGGAATCATTAGAAATAGTCCAGAAAGCTTGGAGAGAAACTGAAACTTGAAAAATCTACCGAACAAAAATTTAGGAAAAGTCCACCTAATTAAAGAATTTTTAGTTTTACAGAAAGATTCAATACAGAGATCCTCTAGAAAGAGACTTCTTCTGGTAGGCATTTAAAATATGATTTGATTTACGAAATCAGAGGCAGTTACCATGTTGAAATATGAATCAGAGAACATAAATTTAAGTCCTAGTTCTTCCACTAACTACTTGAGTAAATTGTGAAGCCTACAGGAGACTTATTATTTCCTCAATAATAAAGCATGAGTTTAGAAATTATCTTTTATTCATTCATTTTTTATCCCAATCACTCATTCACTCATTCATCAGATATGTGCCCAGGTGTTCTTCTAGGTGATACAAATTCCATAGTGACAAAAGGAACAAAATCCTGCTGTGAAGGTCAGCTGCTGACTTGCTCTCAGCAGTTTCCAGCCTTCTCATACTCTGCTGTTTGTGGTAGGGATTGACATTTCCTTAGTGTCTCTTGCCCTCTGACTTCTGGGTAAGCTCGACCTATGGGAGGTATTGGCAGAAGTTTAGAGAGTAGGAGGTATGGAAAAACCAAAGCATTTCTCCCATAGTTACCCTCCTTTAGTGAACCCTGCTCCTCCCAGGCAACCCCACCATGATTCTACTTCTGGAAATTCTATCTCCTTTCTCTGTCTCTACAGCCATGGAGTTGTATCAGCTTCCCACCGTTGCTAGTATCTCAGTGCCTCATGCTCCCTCTTTTTTGATGAAAAATATAGCATATAGAGCCAAGGAATCTACAAACCCCAAGCCAGGTAAACACTAAGAAAAATATATCAACATGCATCTTAATCAAACTGTTGAAAACCAGTTAAGAAGAGAAATTCTTGAAAGTGGAGATCAAAGAAAACCAAAGATGAGAAATGCACTGACTTTTTATTAGAAACAACAAAAGCAAGACAACAAGCAATCTTTAAAGTGCTGAAAACAAAAGCAGAGGTCCCTTTCAACCTAGAATTCTACATCTGGCAAAAATATCCTTCAGAATTGAAGGGAAAATAAATACATTTTTAAGAAAGAGCTGAGAGAATCAACCGCCATGTAGCTAACCCTATAAGAAATGTTAAAAGAAGTTCTTCAGGGTGAAGGAAAATTATACCATATGAAAACTTGAGTCTTTACAAAGGAATGAAGAACAAGAGAAATGATATGTGTATGGGCAAATATAAAATACTCTTTTTTGTCTTTTAAAATCATTTTTATAACAATAGATTTTAAAAGCAAAATAATAAGTCATTTTAGGATTTCTAAAATATATAGAAAGTGAAGTGAAAGGTGTAAAAACAAATGATGGGCTGAATGGGCCAGGGGGTGGTTGGAAGTATAATGTTGGGAAGTTCTTACATTGTATACAGAGTGCTTTATTATTATTTGAAGTTGGACTTTGAGAAGCTAAAAATGCATATTGTGATTCTCAGAGCAACCACTAAAAAAGTAAAACAAAGTGTTATAGCTAATAAACAACAACAACAATTTTAAAACCTTTATGGTTCTATGCACACTATCTCAGCAACAAATCTATTTTATTTGTTAAAATACATCTGCTTAGGTTTTATTTAAACATTTGATTAATTCTTGAATCGTCCGTAATTCAAACATAAACTCATAAAGAGTATACACGTTTCTAATTCCAACTGGGGAAAAAACTGGAAGAAACATATAGGTAAAAAATTGAAGCAACTTCAGCACCCTTAGGTCATTTACTTCCACCTCCTCAAAGAATCCTGGTCACTTGACCATTTCAACTCTATTCATGAAAGTGCTTCTTCAATTACATTAACACCTTGGGATTCCTATATTTCTTATGTGATACTAAGCTGCCAACACCAGATCTATTAGCTCTTCTGAAGGTCTTTGATGTTTCCATGACTGTGTAGGTACAATATTTAGATGTTCTTTGGTTGGATAGGTTTCATTTTATTCAAGTAGAGGTCTGATTAATTTCAAAATTTCATTTTATTCAAGTAGAGGTCTGATTAATTTCAAATTTCACTGTTCAATGTACAGCACAAAATATAATTTTGACTTCCATCTGGCATATTGCCACAGGGTTGGAGAATTTCTAAGGTTTTGAGAAGAACTTAAGATCAGAACAGTGAAATAGGTATTCTCAGAGCCTCCCCAGAGAAACAAGTAAAAATATCAAAACTACAAATTGTTTGGATGGTATTAAAAAAGAAAAATAGAATTTTTTTTCTTAGAATTCTTACATAACTCTTCTGTTGTTCTTATAAAGTTGAAGAACACATATGCATACATTGAGATTCATTTATGAAAGACAGCTGTATCTTTATTTCAACCTTGGCATAGTTCATTCTGAAACTTCAGTAAGACTTGAGACTACGGTTTTAGAGGTAACACCTCTACGATTTTGACAATATTTGATACTATCATGTATTCAAGAACTGTGTGAATAGGAAAGGATTAACCTTGGTTAATACAATACAAAGACTTTTCAAAATGAATCCCAGACTGATTATCATACCAAGGCAAGATTCATTCATAGTAGACCAAGCATTTACTAAAAATCTCATTCATACTACATGTGGTGAGCAGCATCTTCATGCATTAAAGGCTCATATCTACATATGTATGTTAGAGTTTATATGCTAGTGTATTTGAGAGAGAACACTCAAGGTGAAAAATTGGGGGTATGTTGGGGAATGAGAGAGAGACAAAAAGAGAGTAAGTACAAAATGATTGAAAAATAATTTTACTTTTTTTCAACTTTCTGATTTGGAGTTTAAATCAGTAAACCAAAGGAACATGGATCAGGACATTGTAATTTAGTTTACCCTTTTGATATCTCCTTAGAGGATTAAGATGTTCATTGACATTTTAGAAGATACTGTGTGTGCTTGCCAAACTTGGCTTGCAAATTTGGTTAAAGAGAGGCTGAGATGAGAAGAAAGGAAAGGACATTAAAAGAGACAGAGACAAAGGAGAAAATCATAACTTGCTCTTTCTTTTATCCCACCCATCAAACAAAAGACAAATTTTCCTTGTTTTCTGAAGAGAAAAAATAATTGCTGGATAGTCTTAAAGCTCCTGATAATTTTCAGATGGTTGTGGTTGATATTTCAAATATGAAATAAAAATTATATGCTTGTTTATATGCACAAAAATGTGCTGAAGATATTGAACGAGGAAATTCATTTGATTCCAAATATATTTTCTTAAAGGAAATAATTCAATGAGCAGAATAAATGTAAGTAAATATATCATTTGCAAAATAATACCAACAAAAATTATGTTGTTTCAGAGAATATGGAAATTGAGGAGCTTCTCATATTTTTGTTAGTGTGAAACAGAGAATTAAAATTTTTCCTATTCTGCATTTGATTAATCAATTCATTTATTTACATTTGACCTGTATCTTGAGATTGAGCATCACTCACCTATAAATTTTTTGAAAACAAAATCCAGCATGTAATCATATACATGCTAAAACGATGAATTTTTCTAAAAGAGGTGCTAGAAATAGAAAAGACCACAATTTTGAGATCAGCTACTTTATCAGTTACTTATTATCACAGAAAAATAATGCTGTGTACCAAGCAATCAAGCTCAATGGCTTCTACCAACAATCATTTATTATCTCTTGCAAGTTCTCAGGGTTGGTGGAACTAGGTAAGACAAGGAAGGGAAGTTCTAGTCCAACTCACATATATGCAGCCAGTTGAGGATTGGCTGTCTGGGTTGGGTTGGAGTCCCTGAGTGGGGCTCACTTCCATGTATCTTTTATACTCCTCCTGGGACCCAAAGATTGTCTGCAGTGGAAGCACAAAAGAGCAAGCAGAGACATGCAGGGCCTCTTGAAACCCAGGCACACTGTCAATCCCATCTCATTCTAGTGGCCAGAGCAGGTCAAATTGCTGACACCAGAGTCATCTATTGTGGAAGAGATCGCAAAGTCACAGGGCAAAGAGGTGGATACAGGGAAGGGTGAATAATTGAAGTAATTAATGAAATCTATCTTGTCTCTGCTACTGTAAGACACATTTGAGAATGTGCCAACCATGAATAGCCCATTGATACTGAGAGGATCTACTTCTCAATCCTCTGCAACTTGATCCCAATATTCAAGGCCTTCACTGGGCATTCTCTGCCTTTTGTCTACTATTTTTGTGCCATCTTTAGAAATAATGGCATGCCCTCTAAGTGGACTGGTCACCAAATTGGATAGGATCACAGTACACTTGGTATTGGAGATGCTATTTGTACACTGCATCTTGCTACAATATCACTGATCCATACATCTTGTGTTCAGTAGTTATACTAGCTTCATTACTGTAACACTTTATTAAGTCTTTCTCTCTATCAATTCTGTGGTAAATAGAAAGTACAAAAATAATGCTTTTAAAGAACAAAAGTCTCTTTTATGGACATCCCATCTTTTTACCTCCAATTCTACGGGAAAACAATGTCAAAGACAAGAAATCAAGATTTTGGGATTAAAGAGGCAACAATGAAATGATTTTACTTATTAGGTTCAGAGGAATGGAAGGACAGAGCAAGGGAGATTCCCCAAAGAATTGCATTTTCATTTATATTTTATTTCCTTTCCCATATTTATCTTGTAACACATACAATTTAAAAGTGCTCATTTCCCTATGTGATGTTCAGATCTCCCAGAATAAACAGCAGTTGTTAAAAAAAGTCTTAACTACAAAGCCATCAGGATAGTCTGGCTCTCTTATTCATAAACTCTGCTCTAATTGTCACCATAAAATGATGTAAGAGAAATCATCTTAGGAAATACATTCTCATTTTTACTGTCTATTTTTTTGTGATTTTTTTTTCAGCAAATGAAATCTAAAATTATGCCAATAGCAGCAAATAAAATAACTATTTCAGGACTGACTGCTGCTTTCTAGACTTTTAAATTAAACATTCTCTACTGTAACACTTTTCAGTAGGTTAAAATATTATCTTCTATGATAGCTAAACAGTTTTACACTTAGTTAGTTCTCAAGCATCCAGAAATGAGTGTTAAGGTTTTTTTTTTTTTTTCAGTTATAAAAATGAGGTAATAACATGATTAACCCGTTTAGCAGCATTCCTCCAGTTAGGTTCTTTCTTTTCTTTTTTAACAATATGTCTTAAAATTATTGAGTAATACACAGTAGTGAAACATGTAAATTAAAATTTTTCATAAAAAGTTCAAGAAAATGTTAGCGTTAAAGGTGTATTTATGTATTTGTAATTCACTCAAAAAGTAGACTTTTCTGCCTAAAGCTGTAGGAGGTCATTTCTGAACAATAACTGGTATTTGAGCAATCTTGCAGTTTGCAGAGCACTCCAGCCCTACATACCTGTGGTTCAAGGAGGCGACTTGTTCAAAGTTACTTAGCAAGTAAGATACAGAGCCCACACCCACATCTTCTGATTTTTAAACTTCATATCTCTACAGAGAGTCTGCCATCTCCATAACCTTGTAATACCTCTCCACTCCTTATCTTTATTTTCCTCATTCACTTCTTATTTTTTCTCCAATTTACATAAATTCTGTAGCAGTAAATGGCATTGAGTTTCTAGAATATATGAAAAGTGTCTGATCTAAGGAGGGTTTGCTGAATTTTGTTGATCCAGACTATCTTTCCTGAAACTTAATTTTCTCACTTTTCATTCAGTAAAGTTCCTGAATCTCCTTAAAAAATAAATTTATGTTTTTCTGCTCTGAATGTTGAAAGGCTTCCAACAAGACCTGAAAGCACGGTATTTCATCTCCTGGAGTTTCAATGAACTTTTTTTTTCCTCTTAATAGCTCAGTGAAACTGGAGAATAATTACTTTTTCAGTTAATGTTAAACTGATGGCAATTTTAAACAAAAAGCTGGCAGCAAATATTATGTTAGCTATAGTGCACTGAGGAGTGGTTTGGCCACTTTGCAACTCACCTCTGAAACATCAGACATCCTTTGTCGTGCCAAGTGCAGCATTAAGAAAGAACACAACGGGGATAGAGGGGGATGTGGAACGTTTTTGTTTTCTAGTTGTGGAGTTCTGTATCTCCACGAAGTGTTGCATGAGCCTGACTTCCCAATCCTTTTTATAACCAGACAATCTGTTTGCAAAAACCCCCCAAATTCATTTTCTCACAGTCTAAAAATATGTACATATAAACAGGTTCATATTGATAAGCCATTTAGATGTTTTAATGTTTCTCTGGTTTGTTTAAAACTCTGGACAAATTCAGCCTTTTGTCACACCTTTTGAGATGTTTTAAGAAGACAAGAAATAATGTTTTCTGGCAATAAGCCAAACATCTGTACATATTGTACTGATGACTGACATGAAGGATTATAGAGGCAACTCATGCATATAACCTTAACAGATATTTCAATCAATCAGTGCACGTCAGAAGCTATACTTTTTTTTTTTTTTTAATGAGCAAAGGTCTATGCTGGATCCTGTGGGCACATTTCGTAAAGACGAAACAGTTAGGGTTAAGACAGCTACATAAATAACTATATTTAATATATGGTAGGATGTCTTAAGTTTAATAGTAGATGCACAGATAAAGTGCTTTGTGGAAAAGAGGACGAGATCTCCTTTTTGTAGGAGCTGAGAGATGGTGAGGGAGGAATGGGGGCAAAGCCAGAAGACCTGGGTCAGAATGGGTGTGATGAGCTAAACCCCTTAGCTGAGGGTTTCTACCAGAGACACACCGGAGACCAGCAATCCAAAGAGAGAGAGATCAATTCTAAGTCATAAATACAGAGTCAGGAATCAAGATTACAGAGCTGGAAGCTCAGAGGTGGGAAGATCAGAATGAGAACATTTTGGTAACAAGTAAAGATGGGTGTCAGACAAAAACTGAAGGGTTTTTTGTTTTTGTTTTTTTTTTGCGGTACGCGGGCCTCTCACTGTTGTGGTCTCTCCCGTTGCGGAGCACAGGCTCCGGACGCACAGGTGCAGCGGCCATGGCTCACGGGCCCAGCCGCTCCGCGGCGTGTGGGATCTTCCCAGACCGGGGCACGAACCCGTGTCCCCTGCATCGGCAGGCGGACTCTCAACCACTGCGCCACCAGGGAAGCCCTGAAGGGGTTTTTTAAACACCAAATTTGAGGTGCATGACTTGGTCCGCCTCCTTTTTGGGCAAGAGTATCACACTGAGGAGATGCTGCATGAGCACGAAAAGGTTATGCCCAATTTTGCTAGCACTGATGGCTGTTTTATTTATGTGTATGTGTGTGTATCTGAAGAAGGACTGAATTGTTTGTGCTACAGATTACATAATTACTACCATATTTATGGATGGAATAAAGCTTTATTTGGTCTTGAAAAGAGTTAGCAAATAAATATATCATTCAGAATCTAAAACTCACTTTAAGCTCTAAATTATCCATGATGGTTAGGTTGAGGCAATCAACTGAATAATATAATGTTTTAGTCTTACCTTTAACTGAGTAAATACAATTATAGTAGACATAGGGTATCTAAGTATATAAAGGAGGCAACCAGAAAATTAACATACTTTGGTCCTGGTTGTATTATCGTTTTTTTGGTTAAGAACTTTATTGTGGTATATTTTACATGTCATAAAGTTCACCCGTTTCAGTTGTACAATTCAGTGATTTTTGGTGACTTTGACAAGTAGTGCTAACATCACCATAACGCAGTTTTAGGACATTTTCATGCCCCATCTAAGATCCCGTCTGCATATTTACAGTTATTCCCTTTTCCCACCTTCAGCCCCAGGCAACCACTAATCTACTATCTGTCTTTATAAATTTGCCCTTTCTGGATATTTCATATAAATGGAATCATACAGTCTGTGGTTTCTTGAAGTTTCTGGCTTCTTTCATTTAGCATAACGTTTTTGAGGTTCATGCATGATGTAGCATCTGTTAGTAGTTTGTTCTTTTTTTATCACCCAATAGTATTCCATTATAAGGATGGAATCGAATCTCAGAGACAGAGTTTTGGGTGAAGTAGAAAAAAATAGATTTATTGCTTTGCCAGGCAAAGGGGGACACAGCAGGCTCCTGCCCTCAAAAACTTTGTTTCCCAACCCAGGGGGGTTTGGTGAGGAGGTTGATGGCAACAGTTCAAGGGTGGGGTTTCCAACAAGATTAGAGTGTGTGCAGGGTCTCAGGTGGCTGGTCTCATCTTGATGAGCTTCTCTGGCCCCTTGAATCTTGCCTCAGGTGGTTTCTTGGCTGCTCCTCCCTTGATCAGCAACTGTTCGAATCTGCCCTTTGGGACTCAGGGAAGGTCATGGAGGCTGGAGGCGGACAGGGAGGCTTCCATGCCCAGGAGTCCTACGGGGTCTTTCTCAGTTTCACTGTGAGCATTTATGTTAAAGTCTTTATGTGGATATATGTATTATTTCGCTTGGATAGATACCTAAGTGTGGAATCCCGGGTGATACTGTAGTTTTAAGTTTAACATTTTAAGAAAGTGCCAAATTGTTTTTGAAAGTGGCTGCAGTGGTCCTTTTATCTTTGTTTTTGAATTGAATTTTATTTATTTTTTTATACAGCAGCTTCTTATTAGTTATCTGTTTTATACATATTAGTGTATACATGTCAATCCCAATCTCCCAGTTCATTCACTGCTCCCCCCTCCCTGCCGCTTGGTCCTTTTATCTTGTTGTTGATGCTGAAAACAATATCTGCTATTATTGCTTCTACCTGGTGTTTATCTGTGGGCCAGGATTATGTCAGTTTATATATATAATTCTTTCCATTCAGTTCTCACAAAAATTCCATGTGGTAGGAGGCACCAGTATTATTATTCCCATATACGTCTTGGCTTTCACTCTGTTCATCACTTCAGTTGCTCCAACATTAGTAACCTGGTGTTTAACAAGCATGCCTAATACATCAAGGGGAAAGACCCCTGTGGTCTAAGTGACAACAGGGAAGTTTCAAAGGCTGTTGATATTAGAAGCCTGAGTAATTTATGAACAACTCTAAAATAGTGTATGGCTGGGGCTTCCCTGGTGGCGCAGTGGTTGAGAGTCCGCCTGCCGATGCAGGGGACACGGGTTCGTGCCCCGGTCCGGGAAGATCCCACATGCCGCGGAGCGGCTGGGCCCGTGAGCCATGGCCGCTGAGCCTGCGCGTCGGGAGCCTGTGCCCCACAACGGGAGAGGCCACAACAGTGAGAGGCCCGCGTACCGCAAAAAAATAAAAATAAATAAATAAATAAATAGTGTATGGCTGAATTGCTGGAGATGAGTGAAGAGGAACCTTTCTTTCTTGGGTGGCCCATTTCTGCAAGAAATGTAGTGCATTTTAAAAGATGAGGAATCAGACTGGCACCTGAGAAGTACCGTGACTGGTACTGTCCCAAGCTGATTGTAACTCAAGCTTAGCTCATATCAGCCCTGAGACTCGGTCGATGAATTCTAGGGCATGGGCCAGTTCTATTTATTGTTATATCCCTGATGACTAGATCCTAATAGGAGCATGATGTGTATTTTGGTTGATTAAATGTGGCAACAAATAAATATACACTTTTCAGAGATGTTCTCAGAGGTATTAGAGTCAGATCGTGGTGAGTATATACCAAATAGAAGCACCAAACCACAAGATTAATAGATTATGATTGCTAAAACTCTAAATCCATACTAGCAAGGTAAGCCTCACTCTGGCACTTTAAATTAGCCGTTATGAATTTCCTCTCAAGGCCAAATTAAATCTCTAGGGGTACTTTTATTGCATGCAGTCACAGTACTTTGTCTCATAGAAAAATCTAAGTTAAAGATGGTCCAGTGATGTGGAACTTAGAGTACAGCAGACTTATTTAAAGACGGGAAAAAAGGCACATCCCTCCTGTGTGTATTGTATTAAATGAAACAAAATAGTATCTAGATGAAGTCATCATTTTTCATGCCAGTTAAGAGTTAGGTTTAGATCCTAATAGCTTCTCAAATATATATTTTTTATATTAAGGAGCTTTAACTTAGCATATACTTAATAATTTTCTTTATTTCTTTCTCTAATTGACTTTGAATGAAGACAGACAAACAAAGGCAGATAAATAATTAAGGCAAAGATGTTGATTGGTTGTGACATTGACATACTTCTTAATTAAAGCTAGAATAAATCCAATGGTGGAAAGACAATGCACAACGGATATTTTCATACCCTGCTTCAGCATTTACTCAGGAAACAACTTGGCAACAACCATCAAAAGTCTTGAAAATGCTGCGCCTTTTGATTAGTTAATCCCTTTTCTTGAGATTTACCCTAAGAATATAGAGATAAATATAGGAAATATGGAAATACTAGGGGAAAAGCTCTCTGCAGAAAAATATTAATCACAGATTCTTCTTTCCATTTTTTTTGGCAACTTATTTAGACAACAGTAGGGGGTAATTATGTATATATCAAATGATCCACTTAGTGGCATATAAGATAGCCATTAATAATGCTGATTATTACAGTATCCTGTGATAAACCATAATGGACAATAATATAAAAAAGAATGTGTATATTTGTATAACTGAATCACTCTGCTGTACAGCAGAAATTAATACAACATTGTACATCAACTATACTTCAATTTAAAAAAAGGGAAAAAATAAAAATTATAACCAAAAAATGCTGGTGATTACAGCTATGTAGCACACAGGAAAATGTTCATGATAAAGTTGTACATAAAGTTGTTACAGCATCTTAAATGCATTGTAATAAATTTATTTATATATTTTTAAAGCATGGAGGAAAATATCCTGGAAAATTTTACCATAATACTAACAGAATTAGGGTCCTGTGATTAGGGACCCTGTCTCTTTTCTGTTTTCCAATTTCTGTGTGTGGTTATGTTATATCAAGGAAAACAAAAAATAGCAATGAAATTAATGCTTAAACTTTTAGTTAAAAATAAATCTTTAATTTTCTTTTCTTTACGGGTAAATAACTTTTATTGATTGTTAATCATGTGCCATATACCAGGCTTCCATATATCGTATTATTTAATTTGATTACTGTTTCACAGTGTGAATCATATTCTTACCTTCATTTTGAGTGGGAAATGGTGGGTTAGAGAGTTCATTGTGTTAAGTAAGGTTAGGTAAGGAGGTAAGTACAGCATTGAGTGAAATCCCAATCCTGGCCAATTCCCATCAGAGCATAACCTCTTAACCAGTGTACTTGTCTAACCTTAAAACTGGAACTGGGGATTGGGTGATAAACTTGAGACCTTTCAGATTAACTGTGTGAAAGAAAAAGAAGTATCTTCTAGATTTTGGTTTTGCATAAGCAGAAGTTTCCTGTGTCTGAAGTTTTCGCTAGTAGTGGGGTTAGTAGGCAAAATGAAATTGGATGCGGGGGATTGGAAGTCAGAGCAAGGGAAAGTTCTGGGCACGTTTCCTTTTAACTAGTTTTACTTTTCCACCCCAGTCAATTCTACATCACAATCACATGCTTGCCTGGTCTCAGGGATCACTGGGTTAGGTTTCTTGGGGACAAGAGTAGCTGGCCATATTTGGTATTTCTGGACATCTTTCCATCTTTCAAATAGAGTTTTTGGAAACATGCAGTCTGGGAACCAAGAGTAATATTTCCTGCTCAGTGAATTGTAAAAGGCAAAGTATTACTCTAGCTTCAACCCTGATTCGAGGGCCAGCGAGAGAACAGATCAAATGTGACCTTTCAAGTGGAACTTTCAAGGAGTGGGTTGGTGGTATTTCCTTTCTCTTTCCTTAAGATGGTCTGACTCACCGTGTCTGATCAGCTGAGGCAAAATCCTCTAAGAACAACTCTGAATGAGAATTACAGTATCAGCCTTTGTCTGACAGGAAAGAGATTTTCCTGAGCCAAAGTGTTTGGCCTGGAGATGAGCCCAGAACAGTTTTATGCTAGAGCAGTTGAGTTTGTCTCAAAAAACATTTGTTTGTATTGACTGTTTGGAATTTGAATGGGGGATAGGAGGATCCAACTGGTGGCTGCGAAGTGTGACAGTGTTTATTTGAATTAGATGGTTAGAAAGGGACTCATATAGATTCTGGGAAAGAAGCTCTTTTCGTGTGAAAAGTCCACACTTTCAATCTCTGCGTGACTCTCCCACTCTCCTTTAGAACAGCTGTGACACTTTTGTTTTAGTTTAGAAACAAAAACAAAAACAAACAAGGAGACAAAGCGACTGTAATGTCTCCCACTATCTTCCTGTGATACAGCACAATAGCTAAGAGTGCTTCATGCAATTACAGGAAGAGAACAGCACAGTTTCCATGCTGCTTGGAACAGTTTTAAATAGAGCCCAAAGGTACCGTGATCAGTTTAAGAAAAATGAAGAACTGAGTAGATTTGGGTGGAATAATGCCCAGAATGGGTACCGTCACATCACAGTGTAGTACTGTGCAGTGAGTAAAAACACAACCACCCTTTCTTACATGTGCCACGCTCAACCCTCTTCTTGAATTGCTAGAATTTCACCTAGTAAAGGACTTCGTGGCCATCCCCAAATTCATATATTTTGTGCTCTTCCTGCCCCAAAGAGGAGCAATTTGTAACAATTTACCCAGTAATAAATAAATGATCCTATTGTGATAAAACAAATAGCCTTTAATCATGGAATTTTTCTTGTATCCGTAATGAGCATTGATTACCATCATGATTATAATACCTTGATCTCTTACAATACATTTTTAAACACTGCTACACTGCATGCAGCCAGAGGAAGATTTGAAGTCAATCCAGCAACAAATGTTCTCTTTCTAACCTTTCATGTTCTCAGCTGCCATTTGCTTTGAGAAGGATTTTAAACGAATATTAAACATTTCACAAAACTTGCTTTCTGTGCTTGATAATTTATTTCTTGTTAGAACAGTTTTTCTGGCTAATTAAGATGAATTGTTTGTAATGAATAGAAACCTGGCATTCATAGATTGGCTCGAACTCTGAATTCTAAATGACTAAAATAATAGGAACCTGGAAGGTAGAAAATGATTACTTACTGTAATTTGCTGGTCAAAGAGAGTGTACATTCATGATTCAGATTACCACATATATTTGGGTTTTCTAAAGCAATGCCAATATTTAAAACCTTGCTTGCAAATTGTGTTAAAAAAATAATTTTAAAAAGATCACAGTTTCAACTCATGTGCATCTTGAAAGATTAGAATTTTTCTCCGAAATTTATTAGTTGACTTTCTTCAGAGATCTGTTTCTTTCCTTTAACTTTTTTTTTTTAAATATCTTTATTGGAGTATAATTGCTTTACAGGGGTGGGTGTGTTAGTTGCTGCTGTATAACAAAGTGAATCAGCTATATGTATACATATGTCCCCATATCTCCTCCCTCTTGCATCTCCCTCCCACCTTCCCTATCCCACCCCTCTGGGTGGTCACAAAGCACAGAGCTGATCTCCCTGTGCCATGTGGCTGCTTCCCACAAGCTATCTATTTGACGTTTGGTAGTGTATATATGTCCATGCCACTCTCTCACTTCGTCCCAGCTTACCCTTCCTCCTCCCCGTGTCCTCAAGTCCATTCTCTACATCTGCGTCTTTATTCCTGTCCTGCCCCTCGGTTCTTCAGAACCATTTTTTTTTTAGAATCCATATACATGTGTTAGCATATGGTATTTGTTTTTCTCTTTCTGACTTACTTCACTCTGTATGACAGTCTCTAGGTCCATCCACCTCACTGCAAATAACTCAATTTCATTTCTTTTTATGGCTGAGTAATATTCCATTGTAAATATGTGCCACATCTTCTTTATCCATTCATCTGTTGATTGACACTTAGATTGCTTCCATGTCCTGGCTATTGCAAATAGAGCTGCAATGAACATTGTGGTACATGAATTATGTACCTTTTGAATGATAGTTTTCTCAGGGTATATGCCCAGTAGTGGGATTGCTGGGTCATATGGTGGTTCATTTTTAGTTTTTTAAAGAACCTCCATACTGCTCTCTATAGTGGCTGTATCAATTTACATTCCCACCAACAGTACAAGAGGGTTCCCTTTTCTCCACACCATCTCCAGCATTTATTGTTTGTAGATTTTTTGATAATGGCTGTTCTGACTGGTGTGAGGTGATACCTCATCGTAGTTTTGATTTGCATTTTTCTAATGATTAGTGATGTTGAGCATCCTTTCATGTGTTTGTTGGCAATCTGTATGTCTTCTTTGGAGATATGTCAATTTTCGTCTTCTGCCCATTTTGGGATTGGGTTGTTTGTCTTTTTGAAATTGACCTGCATGAGTTGCTTGTATATTTTGGAGATTAATCCTTTGTTGATTTGTTTGCAAATATTTTCTCCCATTCTGAGAGTTGTCTTTTCGTTTTGTTTATGGATTCTTTTGCTGTGCAAAAGCTTTGAAGTTTCATTAGGTCCCATTTGTTTATTTTTGTGTTTATTTCCATTTCTCTAGCAGGTGGGTCAAAAAGGATCTTGCTGTAATTTATGTCGTAGAGTGTTCTGCCTATGTTTTCCTCTAAGAGTTTTATAGTGTCTGGCCTTACATTTAGGTCTTTAATCCATTTTGAGTTTATTTTTGTGTATGGTGTTGGGGAGTGTTCTAATTTCATTCTTTTACATGTAGCTATCCACTTTTCCCGGCACCACTTATTGAAGAGGCTGTCCTTTCTCCATTGTATATTCTTGCCTCCTTTATCAAAGATAAGGTGACCGTATGTGCGTGGGTTTATCTTTGGGCTTTCTATATTGTTCCATTGATCTGTATTTCTCTTTTTGTGCCAGTACCGTATTGTCTTGATTACTGTAGCTTTGTAGTATAGTCTGAAGTCTGGAAGCCTGATTTCTCCAGCTCTGTTTTTCGTTCTCAAGATTGCTTTGGCTATTCTCTTACGTTTCCACACACATTGTGCAATTTTTTGTTCTAGTTCTGTGAAAAATGCCATTGGTAGTTTGATGGGGATTGCATTGAATCTGTAGATTGGTTTGGGTAGTATAGTCATTTTCACAATGTTGATTCTTTCAATCCAAGAACATGGGATATCTTTCCATCTGTTTGTATCATCTTTAATTTCTTTCATCAGTGTCTTATAGTTTTCTGCATACTGGTCTTTTGTCTCCTTAGGTAGGTTTATTCCTAGGTTTTTATTCTTTTTGTTGCAATGGTAAATGGGAGTCTTTCCTTAATTCCACTTTCAGATTTTTCATCATTAGTGTATAGGAATGCTAGAGATTTCTGTGCATTAATTTTGTATCCTGCTACTTTACCAAATTCATTGATTAGCTCTAGTAGTTTTCTGGTAGCATCTTTAGGATTCTCTATGTATAGTATCATGTTATCTGCAAACAGCAACAGTTTTACTTCTTCTTTTCTGATTTGGATTCCTTTCATTTCTTTTTCTTCTCTGATTGCTGTGGCTAAAACTTCCAAAACTATGTTGAATAATAGTGGTGAGAGTGGGCAACCTTGTCTTGTTCCTGATCTTAGTGGAAATGGTTTCAGTTTTTCCCTATTGAGAACGATGTTGGCTGTGGGTTTGTCATATATGGCCTTTATTATGTTGAGGTAAGTTCCCTCTCTGCCTACTCTCTGGAGGGTTTTTATCATAAATGGGTGTTGAATTTTGTCAAAAGCTTTTTCTGCATCTATAGAGATGATCATATGGTTTTTCTCCTTCAATTTGTTAATATGGTTTATCACATTGATTGATTTCCGTATATTGAAGAATCCTTGCATTCCTGTGATAAACCCCACTTGATCATGGTGCATGATCCTTTTAATGTGCTGTTGGATTCTGTTTGCTAGTATTTTGTTGAGGATTTTTGCATCTGTGTTCATCAGTGATATTGGCCTGTAGTTTTCTTTCTTTGTGACATCTTTGTCTGGTTTTGATATCAGGGTGATGGTGGCCTCATAGAATGAGTTTGGGAGTGTTCCTCCCTCTGCTATATTTTGGAAGAGTTTGAGAAGGATAGGTGTTAGCTCTTCTCTGTATGTTTGATAGAATTCACCTGTGAAGCCATCTGGTCCTAGGCTTTTGTTTGTTGAAAGATTTTTAATCCTAGTTTCAATTTCAGTGCTTGTGATTGGCCTGCTTATATTTTCTATTTCTTCCTGGTTCAGTCTCGGAAGGTTGTGCTTTTCTAAGAATTTGTCCATTTCTTCCACGTTGTCCATTTTATTGGCATTGAGTTGCTTGTAGTAATCTCTCATGATCTTTTGTATTTCTACAGTGTCAGTTGTTACTTCTCCTTTTTCATTTCTAGTTCTATTGATTTGAGTCTTCTCCCTTTTTTTCTTGATGAGTCTGGTTAATGGTTCATCAATTTTGTTTATCTTCTCAAAGAACCAGCTCTTAGTTTTACTGATCTTTGCTATTGTTTCCTTCATTTCTTTTTCATTTGTTTCTGATCTGATCTTTATGATTTCTTTCCTTCCGCTAACTTTGGGGTGTTTTTGTTCTTCTTTCTCTAATTGCTTTAGGTGTATGATTAGGTTGTTTATTTGACATGTTTCTTTCTTGAGGTAGGCTTGTATACCTATAAACTTCCCTCTTAGAACTGCTTTTGCTGCATCCCATAGGTTTTGGGTCATTGTGTTTTCCTTGTCTCTAGGTATTTTTTGATTTCCTCTTTGATTTCTTCAGTGATCTCTTGGTTATTTAGTAGTGTATTGTTTAGCTTCCATGTGTTTGTATTTTTTACAGAATTTTGTCCTGTAATTGATATCTAATCTCATAGAGTTGTGGTCAGAAAAGATACTTGATCCGATTTCAATTTTCTTAAATTTACCAAGGCTTGATTTGTGACCCAAGATGTGATCTATCCTGGAGAATGTTCTGTGAGCACTTGAGAAGAAAGCGTATTCTGTTGTTTTTGGATGGAATGTGCTATAAATATCAATTAAGTCCATCTTGTTTAATGTATCATTTAAAGCTTGTGTTTCCTTATTTATTTTCATTTTGCATGATCTGTCCATTGGTGAAAGTGGGGTATTAAAGTTCCCTACTATGATTGTGTTTCTTTCGATTTCCCCTTTTATGCCTGTTAGTATTTGCCTTATGTATTGAGGTGCTCCTATGTTGGGTGCATGACTATTTACAATTTCTCTACCTTCTTCTTGGATTGATCCCTTGATCATTATGTAGTGTCCTTCTTTGTCTTTTGTAATAGTCTTTATTTTAAAGTCTATTTTGTCTGATATGTGAATTGCTACTCCAGCTTTCTTTTGATTTCCATTTGCATGAATATCTTTTTCCATCCCCTCACTTTCAGTCTGTATGTGTCCCTAGGTCTGAAGTGGGTCTTTTGTAGACAGCATATATATGGGTCTTATTTTTGTATTCATTCAGCCAGTCTGTGTCTTTTGTTTAGAGTATTAAATCCATTTACGTTTAAGGTAGTTATCCAAATGCATGTTCCTATTACCATTTTGTTAGTTGTTCTGGGTTTGTTATTGTAGGTGTTTTCCTTCTCCTGTGTTTGCTGCCTAGAGAAGTTCCTTTAGCATTTGTTGTAAAGCTGGTTTGATGGTGGTGAATTCTCTGAGCTTTTGCATGTGTGTGAAGGTTTTAATTTCTCCATCAAATCTGAATGAGATCCTTGCTGGGTAGAGTAATCGCAGTTTTAGGTTTTTCCCTTTCATCACTTTAAATATGTCTTGCCACTCCCTTCTGGCTTGCAGAGTTTCTGCTGAAAGATCAGCTGTTAACCTTATGGGGATTCCCTTGTATGTTATTTGTTGCTTTTCCCTTGCTGCTTTTAATATTTTTTCTTTGTATTTAATTTTTGATAGTTTAATTAATATGTGTCTTGATGTGTTTCTCCTTGGATTTATCCTGTTTGGGACTCTCTGTGCTTCCTGGACCTGATTGACCCTTTCTTTCCCATATTAAGGAAGTTTTCAACTATAATCTTGTCAAATATTTTCTCAGCACCTTTTTTTCCTCTTCTTCTTCTGGGACCCCTATAATTCAAATGTTGGTGCATTAAATGTTGTCCCAGAGGTCTCTGAGACTGTCTTCAATTCTTTTCATTCTTTTTTCCTTATTCTGCTCTGTGGTAGTTATTTCCACTATTTTATCTTTCAGGTCACTTATCCATTCTTCTGCCTCAGTTATTCTGCTACTGATTCCTTCTAGAGAATTTCATTATTGTGTTGTTCATCATTGTTTGTTTGCTCTTTAGTTTTTCTAGGTCCTTGTTAAACATTTCTTGTAGTTTCTCCATTCTATTTCCAAGATTTTGGATCATCTTTACTATCATTACTCTGAATTCTTTTTCAGGTAGACTGCCTATTTCCTCTTCATTTGTTTAGTCTGGTGGGTTTTTACTTTGCTCCTTCATCTGCTGTGTATTTCTCTGTCTTCTCATTTTGCTTAACTTACTGTGTTTGGGGTCTCCTTTTCGCAGGCTGTAAGTTCATAGTTCCCGTTGTTTTCTTCCCCCTCTTGGTAAGGTTGGTTCAGTGGGTTGTGTAGGCTTCCTGGTGGAGGGTCTGGTGCCTGTGTTCTGGTGGGTGAGGCTGGATCTTGTCTTTCTGCTGGGCAGGACTGAGTTCGATGTTGTGTCTTTTGGTGTCTGTGACCTTATTATTGATTTTCAGCAGCCTCTCTGCTAATGGGTGGGGCTGTGTTCCTGTCTTGCTAGTTGTTTATCATAGGGTGTAGCACTGTAGCAGCACTGTAGCTTGCTGGTCGTTGAGTGGAGCTGGGTGTTGGCATTGAGATGGAGATCTGTGGGAGAGCTTTCACCATTTGATATTACATGGGGCCCGGAGGTCTCTGGTGGACCAATGTCCTGAACTTGACTCTCCCACCTCAGAGGCTCAGGCCTGACACCCAGCCGGAACACCAAAACCCTTTCAGCCACACAGCTTAGAAGAAAAGGGAGAAAAAAAAGACAGAAAGAAAGAAAAAAAATAAAATAAAGTTATTAAAGTAAAAAATAAAAAAATATTATTAAAAATAAATTAAAAAGTAATTAAAAAAGAAAGAAAGAAAAACTACACTAAAAACAAAAACAAACAAACAAAAAAATGGACAGACAGAACCCTAGGACAAATGGTAAAAGCAAAGCTACACAGACAAAAATCACAGAAAGAAACACACACACACTCACAAAAAAGAGAAAAAGGAAAAAAAAAATATATATATATATATTAAAAAAAAAGGAAGAGAGCAACCAAATCAATAAACAAATCTACCAGTGATAATAAACTCTAAATACTAAACTAAGATAAACATAAAACCACAAACAAGTTAGATGCAGGAAGCAAACCCGAAGTCTACAGTTGCTCCCAAATTCCACAGCCTCAATTTTGAGATGATTCGTTGTCTATTCAGGTATTCCACAGATGCAGGTACATCAAGTTGATTGTGGATATTTAATCTGCTGCTCCTGAGGCTGCTGGGAGAGAATTCCTTTCTCTTCTTTGTCCACACAGCTCCTGGGGTTCAGCTGTGGTTTTGGACCCGCCTCTGTGTGTAGGTCGCCTGAGGGCATCTGTTCTCTACCCAGACAGGACGGGGTTAAAGTAGCAGCTGATTCGGGGGCTCTGGCTCACTCAGGCCCAGGGGAGGGAGGGGTATGGAATGTGGGGCAAGCCTGCGGCAGCAGAGGCCAGGGTGACGTTGTAAAAGCCTGAGGTGCACCATGTGTTCTCCCAGGGAAGTTGTCCCTGGATCACAGGACCCTGGCAGTGGCGGGCTGCACAGGCTCCCGGGAGGGGAGGTGTGGATAGTGACCTGTGCTTGCATACTGGCTCCTTGGTGGCTGCAGCAGCAGAGTTAGTGTTTCATGCCTGTCTCTGGTGTCCGCGTTGATAGCCACGGCTCGCACCCATCTCTGGAGCTCGTTTAGGCAGTGCTCTGAATCCCCTCTCCTCGCGCACCCCGAAACAATGGTCTCTTGCCTCTAAGGCAGGTCCAGACTTTTTCCTGGACTCCCTCCCGGCTAACTGTGGCACACTAGCCCCCTTCAGGCTGTGTTCACGCAGCCAACCGCAGTCCTCTCCCTGGGATCTGACCTCTGAAGCCCGAGCCTCAGCTCCCAGCCCCAACTTGCCCCGGCAGGTGAGCAGACAAGCCTCTTGGGCTGGTGAGTGCCGGTCGGCACCAATCCTCTGTGTGGGAATCTCTCTGCTTTGTCCTCCGCACCCCTGTTGCTGTGCTGTCCTCTGCAGCTCCGAAGCTTCCCCCCTTCGCCGCCCACAGTCTCTGCCCGCGAAGGGGCTTCCTAGTGTGTGGAAACCTTTCCTCCTTCACATCTCCCTCCCACTGGTGCAGGACACATCCCTATTCTTTTGTCTCTGTTTTTTCTTTTTTCTTTTGTCCTGCCCAGGTACGTGGGGAGTTTCTTGCCTTTTGGAAAGTCTGAGGTCTTCTGCCAGCGTTCAGTAGGTATTCTGTAGGAGTTGTTCCACATGTAGATGTATTTTTGGTGTATTTGTGGGGAGGAAGGTGATCTTCACATCTTACTACTCCGCCATCTTGAAGGTCTCCAAGGCCTTTAACTTCATACTTTCAGATTTTCTTCCTTTCCTCAATTCCTCATCTAACTGACATTTTATAAGGAAAGAATGTTCAACTGACCCAATTCAGTGACCCTGGTTAAATAACATACTTTTATTTTCTATAAAGGCATAGGATTGAACCAGATGATCTTCTAAGGTCCTTTTCAGCTCTAAAATTCCATAATTCCAGTTAGTGTTTTTTCATTCTCGTGTACTTTCATTGCCCTATGAGTAACCTTCACACCGAGGTTTGCTGTCTATGAAGATCCAACCTAGTGATTCTCAGATCTTATGAGCAAGAAGCACAGAATGGGAGGAGTGGTGTTAAATGGCCAGATTCCTTGGCCCTGTCCCTGGTACTCATGTTTAATAGATCCAGAGTTGTCTTAGGAACCAGTGTGTTAAGAGACCTCCTGTGTAGATTTTATGGCAGGTATCCTGTGGTCCATCCCTGTGGACCAAATGGTTGTTTGGTAAATAAACAACCAATAAACAACCAATTTGGTTGTTTATTTACCAGTTTTATTTACTAACACACCAGGAAGTTGCATATTATGCAAAAACCAGTTGACTTAGCACTGATCATCATCTATTACAAGCAGACAAAACATAGTTAATATCAAGAAAGCCGAACGTTAAAGAATTCTGCTTAGTCAAGATGTCTCTTTTTCTTGAAATAGCTTTTTAGAAAGGGATATAAAAAGGAGAGGACATTGAGACAAGAACTAAAACTTCAGTTCTAACTACTAGAAAATCATTTCTCAGTCTCTGGAGAAAAATATGGTTCAGGATCTAAGATTCCATGTGGCTTAGCTAGGTTTAAATTAAGACGGCTGATGAATTGAATGCATAGTTATTTTAAGCCATCAAAATGAGCTGAATCATTTTGTTTTCATCCCATCACATTACATTCTAAAGCACTTTGAGATATGTGGAGTTGGGCTCCTTGGGTCTACTGCATGTCAGTACAACTCCTTCTTGCTGGCCCTGGGAGGACTCAGTAAACTCGACAACCCATGATCCTGAGGCTTATGGCACAGATTCTTCTCTGCTGTGTCCATGCAGGTTGTCTCTGTGGCCACTTGTGTGGTTGTGTTTCCTTTACCATTTTCTATAGGAAATCCACTACCATCAACACTTTCCTGATTTTACAGACTTTCACTAAAGAGTTGAAGAGATTAGGGAGAGGCCATGTGTCATGCAGTCTCTGACTTCTTCACTCTGCCCATCTCTCTACTGTTCTCTCTCTCTTTGTTTAATCCTTAAAATAGAAATTGCTCTCTTGTTTCAGAAAGGACAGTATCCCTAACACACAACTTCTTTTTATCAAGACATGTTTTCTAGAAGATTTCAATGCTGCCTGAAAGAAATTTGGAAGAATATTTCTCCTTTCCCACCTTGTTACCTATGGGGCTTCCACCACACTAATAGATCTTCGTATCTTTTATAGATATGGGTACTCCCATATCTGTAACTTGTAATGCTAGTTTATTAATTTGTTTGTTTTTAAACTTTTTGAACCCCTTAATGGGCTACTGAATTGTATGCATTTCCAGGGGAGGGGGTGAGTAAGAACTATAACAATCTACTTTAGCCAAACATTTTGAAAAATAAAATTCTTAATAACATTTTTAGTACATTAGTGTCTTGTGGAGCAGTTTTAGAAAATTTCTCTTGGGAAAGATGGCACTGATTTTCCATTATGTGCTGATGGAGAATGTGAACCAGGAAGGAGATAGGAAGCACAGCCTGGCTTGGTGGGTTGCATTTGAGTTTCAGGCAAAGAAACAGGGTAAAATGGGACATTTTCACACACATACTTTGAAATGTACAATTTTCTCATCAGGATAACCTTATTCAGTGGTTCCCAACATTTGTGAATATGAAAGTCCCCTTTTCACATCAAAATTTTAAGTTTTTCCACATGATTAAATTATTGTACATTTTTTCTATCGTTGAGAAAATATATTGCAATAAAAGCTACTATGATAAAACAAGAATGAGATACAACTACATACCTATAAGAATGGCTAAAATCCAGAACACTGACAACATCAAATGCTGATGAGGATGTGGAGCAACAGGAACTCTCATTCATTTGCTGGTGAGAATGCAGAACAGTATAGCTACTTTGGAAATAGTTACAAAATTAAAGTTTCTTACAAAATTAAGCAGACTCTCTCTATATGATCTAATAATTGTACTCTTTGGTATTTACCCAAATGAATTGAAAACTTATATCTACACAAAAACCTGCGCATGGATGCTTATAGTAGCTTTATGCATAATTGCCAAAACTGAGAAGCAATCTAGATATCCTTCAGTAAGTGAATGGATAAACTGTGGTACATCCAGACAATAGAACATTATTCAGCAATAAAAAGAAATGAACTGTTAAGCCATGAAACTTAAATGCACACTACTAAGTGAAAGAAGCCAATCTGAAAAGACTACACACTATATGATTCCAACTATATGACATTCTGGGAAATGAAAAACTGTGGAGACAGTAAAAAGATCAATGGTTGTCAGGTATTCAGGGGGAGGGAGGGATGAATAGGTGGAGCACATATATAATGTAATTTTTAGGACAGTGAAACTATTCTATATGATACTACGAATGGTAGATACAAGTCATTATACATTTGTTCAAAATCATAGAATGCACAACACCAAGAGTGAACTCTAATGTAAATTATGGCCTTTGGGTGATACTGATGTATCAATTCATCGATCGTAACTCTGGTACAGGATGTTGATAGTAGGGGAAGCTGTGCATGTGTAGAAGCAGAAGGTATATGGGAACTCTCTATTTGCTGTGAATCTAAAACAATTCCAAAAAAAAGTCTATTAAAAATTAGATCATTAAAAATATACTTACTATATGATCCAGCAATCCCATTCTTGGACATTTATTCCAGAGAAACTATATACACGGCACACACACACATGCGCGCGCACACGCACACACATACACACACACACACACACACAGAGGCTACTCTGACCTTAGTGATCTAAGTTAATTTGCAGTCTGTTAATCAGAACAGCAGCTTGTGATTAGTTTGAAAACAGTGCTTGGTGCATGGTAGAATGGGGGACCCCTTGGAGGTTGCTGGAGACTGGCAGATTGGGAACCATTGCCTTATGGTAAAATGGCTTAATTTGGAATCCTAGCATCAAAGTTCCTGTCTGGCACAGGTTATATGCATCATTTTGAGATGCTGCACACAACTGCTATTTGCATATAGATATTTTCAGCCAAACTGTTCAATGTAGGAGAATGATCACTGAAACTCAGCATAAATGTCAGCATGAAGCACATATAGAACATCTTTCTTGAACTCCCTATTTTCAAAACTGAGGGCATGAAGCCTGGACACAGACATCTCAGGACCTCAGTCACTACTCACTGAGCCTCATGTGCTCTCCAACAGCAAAACACTGTGAGAAACTCTTTGTAATGATCTAATATATTGTTTGAAATATTTTGTTGACATATTTGCTACTTTGGGACTTAACGTCATTTGTTTCTGCCCAGACTTGTATCTGCTTAATCACTTGGTAAACAATTTAATGCACGTTAGCATGCATTTATTGTTCTCATTATCATACTTGTAAAAAAGATACCTTGTGTTGAGTACCTGCTATGTGTGTGCCAGGAGCTGTGTTGGTGGTTTATATGTTATTAATTTATATTATTACCTACTCTCAATAACCCTGCAAAATAGGTATGGTACCATTTTACAGATTTAGAGATTATAAGGCTAAAAGAGGTCAAGTAATTTGATGATGGTGGCAGAGGTTGTAAGTAGCAGAACTGTAATTTGAATCCAAGTCTGCCCAATATTTAAATAATAGTGATGATGATATGAAGATTAATTTCCATAGTTTTAAACAAAGACAAATTCTTTCATGATGTGTTTGTTTTTCATAACACCTCATAAGAGCCTCAGATCTACGCTAACCTGCCAGGATTGGAATCCTGGTTACACAGCTTACCTGCTCTGTGATCTTGAGCAAGCTACTAATATCTCTATGCTTGCATTACCCATCTTAAGATGAGGTAATAGTATACTTGTATTATAAAATTGCTGTGAGAATCAAATGAATTTGTGTATGTTAATATGTTTTGAATAGTGACTGGCCCATGGTAAGCACACAGTCTATATTAGCTATTATTATTATTAAAGACTTTAAAAAGCATTTTAGATGATATTTCTACAACATTGCTAGTGTAGAATGTTTATAGGTTTCCAAGTGCCAGTGACCACTGCTTGAAATTCTGATTACTCAGTATTCTCCATTCAATGTGGAACTCACTGGAACCGACAAGGTCCCTGCCCTTAACTGGTCTGATTGGATTCACCACTGAACACCTCCATCAGCAGCCTCAGGTTGCTGAGCGCCCTGATTGTAGAAATGGCACACATGTGGAAGGTGCTTAAAATGAAGCCTGTGGAGCCAAAGTTTTCTATTTTTGAAAATCTTATGAAGCATAAACTGCATAGGGTCCTTTTATTACAGAGGATGTGAGATTATTCTTTTTGTTTGAATTTTATTTATTTTTTATATTTATTTTTTATACAGCCAGTTCTTCTTAGTCATCAATTTTATACACATCAGTGTATACATGTCAATCTCAATCTCCCAATTCATCCCACCCCCACCCCCCACCGCCACTTTCCCCCATTGGTGTCCGTAAGTTTGTTCTCTACATCTGTGTCTCTATTTCTGCCCTGCAACCTGGTTCATCTGTACCATTTTTCTAGGTTTCACATATATGTGTTAATATACGCTATTTGTTTTTCTCTGACTTACTTCACTCTGTATGGCAGTCTCTAGATGCATCCACATCTCTACAAATGACGCAATTTCGTTCCTTTTTATGTCTGAGTAATATTCCATTGTATATATGTACCACATCTTCTTTATCCATTCATCTGTCGATGGGCATTTAGGTTGCTTCCATGACCTGGCTATTGTAAACAGTGCTGCAGTGAACATTGGAGTGCATGTGTCTTTTTGCATTATGTTTTTCTCTGGGTATATATATGCCCAGTAGTGGGATTGCTGGGTCATATGGTAATTCTATTTTTAGTTTTTAAAGGAACCTCCATACTGTTCTCCATAGTGGCTGTATCCATTTACATTCCCACCAACAGTGCAATAGGGTTCCCTTTTCTCCACACCCTCTCCAGCATTTGTTTGTAGATTTTCTGATGATGCCCATTCTAACTGGTGTGAGGTGTGATACCTCATTGTAGTTTTGGTTTGCATTTTGCTAATAATTAGTGATGTTGAGCAGCTTTTCATGTACCTCTTGGCCATCTGCATGTCTTCTTTTTTTTTTTTGTGGTACGCGGGCCTCTCACTGTCGTGGCCTCTCCCATTGCGGAGCACAGGCTCCAGATGCGCAGGCTCAGCGGCCATGGCTCACGGGCCCAGCCGCTCCACGGCATGTGGGATCTTCCCGGACCGGGGCACGAACCCGTGTCCCCTGCATCGGCAGGCGGACTCTCAACCACTGTGTCACCAGGGAAGCCCTGCATGTCTTCTTTGAAGAAGTGTCTATTTAGGTCTTCTGCCCATATTTGGATTGGGTTGTTTCTTTTTTTAATATTGAGCTGCATGAGCTGTTTATATCATTTGGAGATTTATCCTTTGTCCGTTGATCTGTTTGCAAATATTTTCTCCCATTCTGAGGGTTGCCTTTTCGTCTGTATGTGTCCCTATGTCTGAAGTCGGTCTCTTGTAGACAGCTTATATATGGGTCTTGTTTTAGGCTCCATTCAGTGAGCTGTGTCTTTTGGTTGGAGCATTTAATCCATTCACCTTTAAGGTAATTATCAGTATGTATGTTCCTATTACCATTTTCTTAATAGTTATGGGTTTGTTTTGTAGGTCCTTTTCTTCTCTTGTGTTTTCCCACTTAGGGAAGTTCCTTTAGCATTTGTTGTAGAGCTGGTTTAGTGGTGCTGAATTCTCTTAGCTTTTGCTTGTCTGTAAAGCTTTTGATTTCTCTGTCAAATCTGAGTGAGATCTTTGCCGAGTAGAGTAATCTTGATTGTACGTTCTTCCCTTTCATCACTTTAAATATATTGTGCCACTCCCTTCTGGCTTGTAGAGTTTCTGCTGAGAAATCAGCTGTTAACCTTATGGGAGTTCCCTTGTATGTTATTTGTCGTTTTTCCCTTGCTGCTTTCAGTAATTTTTCTTTGTCTTTAATTTTTGTCAATTTGATTACTATGTGTCTTGGCATGTTTCTCCTTAGGTTTATCCTGCCTGGGACTCTGAGCTTCCTGGACTTGGGTGGTTATTTCCTTTCCCATGTTAGGGAAGTTTTTGACTATAATCTCTTCAAATATTTTCTCAGGTCCTTTCTCTCTCTCTTCTCCTTCTGGGACCCCTATAATGCGAATGTTGTTACATTTAATGTTGTCCCAGAGGTCTCTTAGGCTTCCTTCATTTCTTCTCATTCTTTTTTGTTTATTCTGTTCCATGACAGTGAATTCCACCGTTCTGTCTTCCAGGTCACCTATCTGTTCTTCTGCCTCAGTTATTCTGCTATTGATTCCTTCTAGTGTATCTTTTCATTCCAGTTACTGTATTGTTCATCTCTGTTCATTTGTTCTTTAATTCTTCTAGGTGTTTGTTCTTTAATTCTTCTAAGTCTTTGTTAAACATTTCTTGCATCTTCTTGATCTTTGCCTCCATTCTTTTTCCAAGGTCCTGGATCATCTTCACTATCATTATTCTGAATTCTTTTTCTGGAAGGTTGCCTATCTCCACTTCATTTAGTTGTTTTTCTGAGGTTTTATCTTATTCCTTCATCTGGTAGAAAGTCCTCTGCCTTTTCATTTTGTCTTTCTTTGAACATGGTTTTCCTTACACAGGCTGCAGAATTGTAGTTCTTCTTGCTTCTGCTGTCTGCCCTCTGATGTGAGACTATTCTTATCTGTTTGTTTACAATACTGGTACCTGGGATAACACAGTGTCAGTGTGGATAAGGACTCAAGGTAAAGTAAGTTTAGAAATAAGAATATGTCCTCATATTCTGTAAGATAAATGTCTTAGAACCTCAAGGTTGCTCTGTGTTAGGTTACATAGTTTGAAATTACATTAGTTATAGAAACATCAACTTCGTTGACATCAGTTACATTTCTCCCTGAGAGGAAGATTGAAAACAGCATTATGACGGTTAACCAGAGTGAGATGCTATGTTTTTGACACAACCTGATGTTCATTCACTAGGGCTTATGATTCTGTTCAACATCACACATTAAAAAATATACTCATTTATACACATAAAACATATTTAACTTGTTTATGGCAGAATCTAGTAGACAAACTCTTTCCTTCATTAATCTGTTAAGATCAAAATTTGCATTTCTAGAACTATGTTTTCAAATCATGACTGTTTACCCCCGGTTTGTACTTTTCTTTAATCTTAAAAATGTCGTTCTGTTTTTCTAACAGTAACATGAAAATACACAGTTACAATTGAGCTGCAACTCTGAATTCAAAGATGATTTTACACAGGCTAGATCTAATGTGACTGCAGCAAATAGCAGCATATGAAGTATATTTCGTTTTATGTCAGGTCATTAGTAACTATATGTATGAGAGACTTTAGGATCTTAGAAGTTATGACCCAGAATACTGTTTTATAATTAACTTAAAATTTAGTATTTAAAAAATAAAAGTTTACAAGTAATTTGGAGAAAACATTCCAGATACTTAGGTAAACAGGCCTTAGCTACTCATCTCTTATGTATGGGACAAAAGAAATATGCCATGTGAGATGTGTTTAGTGATGGAAGCAATAAAAGAAGATAAAACATTCTTAAACTGATAAATGTTCCTTAGGAAGGCATTAGGTGAGGCCTAGAACAGATGCAGACAGACTTTTTCTCTTTTTGTTCCCAGAACCCCTGAGGCAAAGCTTACATCAGAAAAGGAATGTGCATCTCATTAAAAATTGTTGCCTTGAATCGGTAGTAAATCTTTGATTTTTAACTCAAGAATGTAGTCCTCCTGCATCGTGACAGAGGAAGGAAGCAAAGTTTTTTTCTTCCCAAGTTAATTAAGAGTCTGCTGTATCTTTAAAGTGTTCTTATTCTTACAAAGAAAGAAAATGATGGAAAGTGTGTTTAAAAATAATAGATGCTTCTTCAAAGAAATTAACATAATACATTTGGGAATAAGATCACTGCAAAATGGAAATTTTAACTATCACATTTTAAACCCACATAGCTAGATAAGTATGCCTGGGGTATGTGAATTTAAATAAATATTCTGTTAATACCTGCTGCATTTGTGGAAACTTCTGAATACAGTAATTGACTCATTTAGATAGAGTATTAAATATAATATTTCTATTCTGTTGGACTGTGAGCTGGTGGAATATGAAATGAAAATTGTGATAAAAATGGCATCAGTAAAAACGCATTTTGCAACAACAAAATGCTGTAAGATAATAAAATATTGGTAATGAATTCAGGAAATTGTGGTTTGTCTCTCTGAAAAGAGTTGATGGGCTCAATCTGGTTCTTAGCGCTTTTTCTAAGGGTGTCCACTGCATGAAAAACTTCACAAAGGAAACACAACAAAGGGGCCTGAACAGAGCAACCAGTTGATTTACCTATTTTTTTCCTCACTGCCTCTAGAATATCTGTAAAAGTCTTGCCAATTAGGCCTGCAAAGGAAACAAACACATGTGTTGTCCAACTGGAGGAGTAAGAAAGCACTGATGGCATAGAAAAGCATATTCCAAATTTTGCCAATGCTGTTTCTGTTAGTAATTATATTACAATCCATTTGGAATATATATATAGTTCTAATCCAGAATAGTGAATGAGCTATTTAGTACCAGTCTGCAAACTCTTTAGTACTGTTTGGCCCCTAGATATATGTAGAAATTGCAAGTAAGTGTTTAGAAAATTTTATAGCAATTTAACAGGATAATTTTATGTTTATTGATTCTAATAATAAAAAAGGGTGGTATTTTATGTCTTTTTTTAATTTCATTTTTCTAGTAGTTCAACTCTTATTTTATTGAACACAGTATCGATTCTGCAACAAACTGGATGAAAACAAGACAAAACAAACCTGATTCTTTACCATAAATAGTTGAGAAATCTAAGTTTGGATTCCAGCTAAATTGAAGCTGACTGGATAAAGCAGGGGGTCAGCAAACTACAACCTGTGGGCCTGATGCACATGGGGTTTTGGGGTGTTTTTTTGGCCCCACAAACATATCTGTCTTTACATATGAATGCATGCAACTGATTTGATAATAGGAAATACTAACTTTAAATCCCAACTTAAGCAAAATGTTATTACCCTCCAAAAAAATTCATTCTTCTCATTAGTAGATTTATATTTAAAAAATGTACTTGATTTTTATTAAATTCTCAATTTCAACAACAAAAATGTGTGAAAAAATTTCTCCCTTATTATATATGTACATAAATGATACCTTGATTTTTTTTTTTTTTCTGGCCCACAAGGCCTAAAATATTTACAGTCTGACCCTTTAAAGAAAGTGTTCACTACTGAGACAGACACATGTTTTTCAACTCATAAGAGGTCTTACAGATACAAAAAAAAGTATGTTCTTCAAGTTCATCCTATAAATGTTTTACATATACATGTAGTAATATAATTCAAATACAGATACTATTGTAAAACAATCCAAATTAAGTTTTCTAAATTTAATGCTTTTTTCATTAGGCATTTTATTTTCATGTATTTATGTGCACATTTGCATCATAAAATAGCACATGAAACTTATTTTTAAAATAATAGAGGAGAGTATCAAATGAAAGCTAGAAGATTCCCTTCAATCTCTTGAAACATTTCTCTTTTCAATTCTGCTGGTGGTTACTACCACATTTTTAAAGTGCATGCTTCTTTACAATTTATCAATTTTAGGTATTACCTCTTAATTCCCTTCCATGTAAGAGGAGAGGTTTCAGCTAATTTACCACTACCTCCTCTCACCCCCTCTCTTCTTAAATTAAGGGAAGTTATTATTTTAGTTTTTCTATTGATATCATTAAATACTTTTAAATAATGTATATAAGTGCTTAGTTTCTCTTTTCTTAACAGCTTTAAACATCCCTTGATGCCCCAACTTGTTAAGGCACCTATTTTTCCCTACATATCTCTTCCTCAGTTCATTTTCTCATCTTCTTTTAGCTGTACCTTGATACAGGCAAGACTGATAACATTTGCATTCAGATCTGTAAACATATCTTTTTTTAAGCCACTTTTAAGATTTGAAAATAGATATATGACCTTTACTTTTTCTCCATATCCCTGGCACAGTAATTGCTTCAAGGACAGGCTTACAATTTGAGTTCGTCTGGTAAGATGCAATTCCAGGACTTTTAACTACTAGAAAAGAAACACTTTTTCCGATAGTCACAGATCTCTCCTTCAAAAACTATTAGATGCTTATTGAACCATCTGGATCTAGCCTTGATTTCTCTTGATTTTTCTCATATTATTGCTTTGCCTTTTTATTCTAGAGTCTGGGAAATTTCCTATATATTTTTTTCAGCTGATTAATATAATTAGCTCAGGGGATAATTACTTGACAACCTTAATTTTAATTTCTAAGAACTTTTTCTTATTCTCTGAAGGCTCTTTTCTCATAGCAACCTCTTCTTATTTTATAGTTATATGTGTTCTCAAATTCCTTAAGGAATTAGAATTGTTTAAAGTTCTTTCCTTATTTTTTTTTATATTATTATTTTTGTTTCCCCCAGGATCAGTTGTCCTTATTGTTTGTGGTGGTGTTTATCTTTCATAACCCTGGTATAACACAATGTCTGGTGTCCTTGGAGCCTGGACTGTGGCGGTGTCTCCAGTGGTGCCTTGTACCATCTTTTTGGTTAATGGATCATTGTAGGTAGGATTTGCAGAGCTGGGGTAGAGGCTATGTAAGACAAGAGAGGATTGCCCTCTGCACAAAGTGAATTCTCTTTTAAAGCAGCCACAAGTCAGAGGGCATTTCTGAGACAATGGGAGCAAAGAAATCCCTCAGTCTGACTTCACGTGGACAGTGGGCTCCATTTGGATGTATTCTAGCAAGAAGCAGATGTGGGGAAAATAGAAAGATGTAATGAACATCCTAATTGCCTGAGACATAATGTCAACCCAGATAGACTGACTTTCTAGGTAGATTTATGACTTTGAACAAACTGGCATGCAATGGAATAGCTGGGATCCACAGATTATCTCTGTATACAGATAGCATAGGGATACTGATTACTCCAGATAGGTTAATCCAAACCTACTGAGAGGCTCTAGTGTACCCAGCCTTTAATACAAAATGACACTTCTCAACACAAAAGAAAGATGGACCACTCCAGATACACTGCACACATTCCAGAACCCTTGGGTCCCCTGCCCACACTGCCCTGGACATACATCCTTACTGGGGAGGAGGTTGGACTGAGATCATTAGGAGCCCCCATGGACCACCTTTTATTTCCTCTTTCCATGTATAAAATATTTAGAAACATTTCTCCAGGTTTCAGCTTGGCAAGGATTTCACATGTTCATTCAAGCCAATGTGCATTTAAACATTTAGTGATCATGACAATACCATGCCAGTTTAGAAATGTTGGCAAAGATGGACAAAAGGTCAATAACAGTCCCCCCAAATTATATGCACTTATAGGGTGTAATCTTTTTGAAATTAATTTGACAATTTGTACTAGCATGCAAGTTTTTAAATATCTGTCATGATTTTGATGTTAATAAGGTGTTTAATAACAATTTTATACACCTTATTCTTATCAGTCTGCAATCAAGATTACTTCAGTAAAATTTGCCAATTCCTTCTGAAACCTGCTTTAGTCATTGACTGAATGTTACTCACCAAATACTATATTGAAAGAACAAAATGGTTAATTGTATTACCAATAAAATATGTGAACAACTAAATAGATATATTAATGTTACATTAGTAACAATTAAGAAATATTAGATAAAAAATAATGGCCATGAAGGTCTAATGACTGGCCTGATTATGGTAGCTGAAATCACTCTCACTTGGCAGCCAGGATCTATGTTAGAGATGATTAATTTCTGTGAATAAAACATTATCAATGGGCTTCCCTGGTGGCGCAGTGGTTGAGAGTCCGCCTGCCGATGCAGGGGACATGGGTTCGTGCCCCGGTCCGGGAAGATCCCACATGCTGCGGACCGGCTGGGCCCGTGAGCCATGGCTGCTGAGCCTGCATGTCCGGAGCCTGTGCTCCACAACGGGAGAGGCCACAACAGTGAGAGACCCGCGTACCGAAAAAAAAAAAAAAAAAAATTTTTTTCGATCTCAGTTCACACTGTTAAAAACTTACTTGTTAAAACCAATATTAAAAAGGAGCAATATATTTAAAGCAGTATGAACACTCTATACAGTCAAGTTAGAAAGGATGAGTTGAATAGACCGTTCGTTGTGTTCACTCTTCTTTATTGCTCCTATTTTAAAAGATACAATCTTTAGTTCAAGTCTTAAATACTTATTGTATTAGACACCGTGTATAACCAAATGACCTTTGGTTTGAAAAAGCGTGGACAGATACGCAGCTGAACGAAAATGCATATTAAGCTTCTCACTTAGCATGTAAAAACTGATACACTTATGATATCTGTATCCCATGTTCTTCTACATCCCGAGCAGCTGTCCCAATTCCTAAATGCCTTCTGTGTTATCATTTTTATGGTGCCTGGTAATCTCTCTTATCACTTGAAGCTATTCTTGTGAATCCAGTTATTGTTACCACACTAATTAGACTAAACCACACACTATGGTCTGTTATTTGAAATTAGACATGCGTATTGTTTTCTGGGTTTGAATGACTTTTGTGACATTGAAATTGTTATAATCTAAGTTTTAAAAGAAAGGGAAAGTTCTAATGACTATTTTCTTTTTTATTTTTGATATATTGTCAAATTGTTAGGGGCCACGTGATGACTATAAATATGTAGCAATCAGGAATTGTACAATGTTTTTATTTTAAACATGTAATTTGGTTTTATTATAAAATTTATCTAGACAACTAAATGAAAAAATAAAATCAATACAGTTTTCTCCATGTATGAGACTATTTGAATGAACATCTTTATTTTGTAATGTATGCAATCAAATAAAATATAGAAATAATATGTTCAGGATGTGTCATGATCTTAAAATTGCAGTAAAGTTGTATGATAACATGACATAAGGCATATCTTTTTCAGTGAGCATTTAAAAACAACAAACATTTTAAAAACATTTAGTAGGTTGGACATTTGTCTCCAAAGAAATAAAAACTATTAATAAAGAACTCTGTTGCTTAATTAGATCTCCATTTAATTTGAAATTAAAGAGATACCCAGTAATATTCCTGACAATTTTTTTTTGTCAAGTACTTCTTGTTATTTTATTATTGGTAAATAATGGAAGAACAAATGATCCTCATTTTTTTATCTTTTTCTTTTTTTTTTTTACATTGTCATTCTTACAGTACTCTTTCTTTTTTGGCTAATTTTGTCATCGTTCAGTCTCCTGTTGCTCTTAGGTATTATAATTTTTTTTTTTAACATCTTTTTTGGAGTATAATTATTTTACAATGGTGTGTTAGTTTCTGCTGTATAAAAAGTGAATCAGCTATACGTATACATATATCCCCATATCTCCTCCCTCTTGCGTCTCCCTCCCTTCCTCCCTATCCCACCCCTCCGGGTGGTCACAAAGCACCGAGCTGATCTCCCTGGGCTATGCGGCTGCTTCCCACTAGCTAGCTATTTTACATTTGGTAGAATATATATGTCCATGCCACTCTCTCACTTCGTCCCAGCTTACCCTTCCCCCTCCCCGTGTCCTCAAGTCCATTCTCTATGTCTGCGTCTTTATTCCTGTCCTGCCCCTAGGTTCTTCAGAACCATTTTTTGTTTTTTGTAGATTCCATATATATATGTTAGCATGCAGTATTTGTTTTTCTCTTTCTGACTTACTTCACTCTGTATGACAGACTCTAGGTCCATCCACCTCACTACAAATAACTCAATTTCATTTCTTTTTATGGATGAGTAATATTCCATTGTATATATGTGCCATAATTTTTAAATCAGTATTTTCATTAAATTTTCAGTCTAAATTCTGACAGCTTATAGCCTTGATGAAAAAAAATTATGTATATATCTTTATATATATTTTTAATTTTAATATATAAATATATGTATCTGTATCTAATCTTATTTTCATATCCTGAAAAAATTATACTAAAGTGGAATGTAAAATGCTGTAAATAACCATCTTATTTTCCTCACACGTCACTTATTATAAATGTAGTTGAGTCTTTATAAGGAACAAAGCTCTTAATCAACCAAGATGAAGAGGACACAGTAGTAATGAAGACTTTCAGATAAGTTAGGTACACTTACCGAATTAGGAGACTGTCACATGGTAGGGAAAAAAACTTGCTAAAAATCAAATGGCATATTACTAAAAGGGCTAGGATTATACAGAACAAACCCTTAATTTCCAGTGAGTTATTTAGAACCTACATCACACTGTTCCTATATATTGCAAGGTGGCTCTGTTGGTCAGCAGGCAACAAAAACTGATTAAATTAAGCAGAAAATAAGAAAGTGGAAGGATATTGGAGAACTGACAGACCAAGGTAGAGTCTGGAAATTCAGGCTTTATAACCATATAGTGACCAAAGGAGTTGCAGACTCAGCCAAGGTCAAACCACAGGAACATTGTGGGTTGACTTTGTGGGACGCTTCATGCTCTTGCCAGCGGACTCAGTACTACTCCAGGGGTAGTACTGCAAGTTTTAAAAAGTTAACTATATTTAACCTAATTTACATAGAATAATATACACAATTTTAATGTGCAGTTAAATAAGTTTTGATAAATGTGTACACCTCTGTAACTACCATCCTGATCAAGACACAGAACATTTTCATGACCCAGAACATTCCCTTCACAGTCAACCCCCAATCCCACATCCCAGGCAATACCTAATCAATTTCTATCACTTTTGATTAACTTTACCTATTCCAGAAAGAAGGTCATATAAATGGAAGGGTACGCTGTGGAGCCTTTTGTGTCTAGCTATTTTCACTTGGCATAATGTTTTGAGATGCATCCATATTATTGTGATATTGTGATCAGTAAGTTGTTTCTTTTTAGTGCTGAGCAGTATTCTATTATATAAATATATAACAGTGTGCATACGCATTCATCAGTCGAGGGACATTTGGGTTGGTTCTACCTTTGAAATATGAATAACGCTGTTATCAATATTCTCGTATAGATAGGCCTTTGTATAGATATATGTTTTCATTTCTCTTGGGTAAATATATAAAAGTGAAGTGCTGTATCATATTGTAAGTATATCCTTTATATGAAACTGAAAGCTATTTTCAAAAGGCATTGTATCATTTCACAGTTCTGCTAGCAATGTTCCATTTGCAATTGCAGTTTTCACCACAATTTCATATTATCACTCTTTTTAATTGTATCCATTCTAGTGGCTGTTACATGGATGTTACACAGTATAATATCATGGTTTTAATTTGTATTTCACTGGTAACTGATGATACTGAGCATATTTTCATGTCTTTGTTTCATGTGTTCATGTGTATTGGCCTTTGTCTGTATTCTTTTTTGGTGTGTCTATTTGTCTTTTGTTTCTATTTTATTTGGGTTGTTTCTTTTATTTTTGAGTTGTAAGAGTTCTCTTTATATTCTGGACATTAACACTTTGTCAGATATATGTTTAAATGTATTTTTCCCAGTCTGGCTAGATTTTAAATTTTTCTTTATGATGATTTTTAAAGAGCAGAATTAATTTGAAGTCCATTTTATCATTTTAAAAAGCGTTTAGTGCTTTTTGTGTATTCTCCGAGAAATCTTTGCCAGTATCATGACAGTTTTTCTGTATGTTTCCCTTTTAAAACTTTGTTGTTTTGGACTTATATTTAGGTCTATAATACACTTTGAATTAATTTTTGTGTTGGTGTGAAGTAGAGTCAGGGTTCTTCTTTTTTTCTCCCCATTTGGTTGTCTAATTTTCCCACTATTTGTTGGAAAGTCTACTGTCTCTAATTAAATTACTTAGATGACTTTATAAAAAATTAATTGCCCATATGTGTGGGCCCACTTTGGACACCGTGGTGTATTTCACTGATCCTTAGGCCAACACCAAACTCTTGCTTACTGTAGCCCTTAGTCTTGAAATCAGGTAGATTAAGTCTTCCAATTTTATTGTTGCTGCTGTTGTTCTTCTTCCTTTTGTTTTCAGAAATTTTGTTTTTTTTTCTATGTCCTTTGATTTTACATGAGATTTAGAATCAGTTTGTCAATTTCCAGAGACTAAAAAGAAGCCTCCTGGGATTTTGATTGGAGTTGTATTGAATTTATAGATTTTGGGAGAATGGACATCTTGTTGATATTGAGTCTCTCCAGTACTGTGCCCTGCAGCTCCCAGTGCCTTCAGCAGTCTCTGATCTCCACTTCTCATCTCAGTGCATCATCATTTTCTGTGTGGGCTCCAGCTCCTTGTTTTTAGCCAGGAAGTTGTTCCAGGCTGAAAGCTGGGGTTGGGGCTGGTTATGGGGCTCGTCTCCTGGATCCTCCTTCTCTCAGGGATCACATTCTTTTGCCTGGTATCCAAAGCCCGAAAATCATTTCCTCATGTATTTTGTCCTGTTTTCTAGTTGCTTGTAGAGACATTTACTCCAGCGTGACTGGAGGCAGAAATACCCCAGTGCTTGAATCTTCCCTGCCCGTCTTGTCAATGGATTTTCAAAGCTGCTTACCATGAATGCTGTGCCAACTGGGCCTTCAGCTATGGGCTTTAGTTTCTGCAACTGTAAAATGTGGAAAATAATAGTCTCTACCTCCTAAAGTTGTTGTAAAGATTAAATGAATAAAACATTTAAAACATGGTCTGAAACATAAGAAGTATATGAATATTGGGTGTCATTATTTTTGAATCACTCTCAAGATTCAAAAGTCTGGAACAGAACCATGCAATTGGCAGAGTCTAGTTCACGTGCTCTAATGGTTCCCCTGATTCCAAGAAGAGGGAGTATCTTGTTCTTTTGACCTCTTAATCAGGCAGTCTCTTGAGAAAGGAAGGGCTTGAGATGTTGGGTTCCAGAAAATTGAGAAGTATACATTGAGGAAGGGGTTTGAACGTAGAACCATGGAAATGCAAAATCAATGAAGGTCCCTGTGAAGGTTTCTACTCAGCATTGTTTGCCATCAAACCGTAATAAAATAATTATATATATGTATACATATATATAGTAGCAAAATATATGTATATATATGAGCTCAAAGGCATTTTGCTACAGTCTACCAATCTATCTTTTATATGTTCCTCAAATTCTTTTTAAAAATTATATGTGTGTGTGTTTTAACATACAGCAGAATTCTCATGTTTAATAAATGAGAATGTCCCTCATAGAACAAATAATCATATTACTATGTTTAACAAATGAATAAAAATTTTCTTCTAGAATCCATTTTATATAATTCAAAAGACTTTTCTCATTAAATATATATTATACTAAAGCATATATTTATCTGTTAATTTTCTCTACTCTAAAATGTTTAGATGCTGCTTTGAAGGAATCCTAAGGTATACAATTTTTCAAAAGGCTTCAAACTAGTGGATAATGTAGAAGGATAAAGACATGATCAGAAACTAAGAAAGCTGACGTGGAAAAAAAGAAAAAGATCAAAGCAATTGGGTCGATTCAGAGGAACCGTGCCAGGTTATTCCTGTACTTTTGCTTGTGTGTCTATTATTTGTAGGTGTGTATGTGCTGAGAGTGAGGGTTGAGTAGGAAGGAAGAGAAAAAAACAATGAAGGAGAGGAAAATGAACTTACCTTCAAATATATTGGGCACTTGGATCATCAGTAGATAAGTCCACCATTGTCTCTCAACTTAAGGTAGCAGCTTGCTCTGAAAGACGTCAGTAACAGAATTTCCCTGTTCTAAGTGAGCTCTAGTTTTCCTTATCATGGTAGCAAAAGCCAGGATGAATCTCATCGCCTGCTGTAAAAGCAAATAACCTCCCACTAGTAGATTCTGGCCAAATTGAATTGCTCTGGATCCGTTCACTTTTCATCTTGTTAACTATATGCCAATTGTATGTACCCCCTTGTCCATGAGTATTTTGTGGAAGCTGACCGCCTCACCCCATTAGAATTATAACACAATTTGGGCAAATGCAAATCATGGAGACATTTTCTGCAGATTTCTTGGAAAGAAGTTGGATTGTTTTTCTAAGAAGTATACTAGGAAAAAGAATCTTTCTTCCCACTGAATATAATTAAGTATGTCTCTCCTGCTAGCAGCTGAACTCCATCTTTTAAACAGAAGGAGAGGTTTAGATTAAAGTTAAAGCCAGTTTTGGATTGAAATAATACTGTAGAGATGGAAGAAATCTGTCTTTGGTAACATCATTGTGCCACTTGACCAAGTCTTCTGAGCCAGTGATTTCCCTTTATTGTTTAAGACAGTTTGAGTTTAATTTATCATTACATTGAGAGATTCCTAAATAATACACTCTCCTAGAATGACAGGCTCTATTCACTTTCTATATGAAAATATTTCTCAATAGAAAATTTCCATTTCCTTTTTTCCATTATTTTTAAGAAAAAAACACATTATTTGAAATCATAGCTCTTTGTCTACTCAAGTTCAAGTTCAGCCATTTTCTCACCTGATAATGTAGTTTCGGTTCTTTCAACTAGATCCCATGTCTACTTTTAAATTTTAATTGTTCTCTTTGTTTTCGATATTTCTCTCACATAACTAGGCGTTTCTTAGTTAACAATAGTCAGTTCTTCTCCCACTATTTCATTATATATGGACCTCCCATCTCATACCCTTATTTAGCAATGTTTCAATCTAAAATATAGAATCCCTGAGAGGTAATCAGATAGCTTCCTACAGCTACCATTTATCTTAAAAGCGTAAAGGACCAAAGGCCCAGTGAAAGTAAGTTTACGTGATGGAGGAGATTAGCATTAGAAAATGAGAATTAGGAGCCTTTGTTAAAGAGAAAATAAAAGCAACAATTTTTATAGTTATTATCATCTAGATTAGAAGTAGTATCACATTTTGATTGTTAATGAAATGAAATGTATTCAGTTACAAGTTAACTCTATTTTCCAACTCTCTTGAAGTCTCTGTTTAATTTCTTAATTTCTCAATGTCTAAAATTTGAGTGTATAATTGGAATATAAAATTGCTAGTTTTTACATTTTCATTAAAAGTATTTTATGAAAACTTTTGATAGAAGGAGTAGAGTTGAAAATTTTGGCCATAGACAAAGGAATAAACAATGACAAATTGCTAGGAAACAAAGTTACTAGCAATAGTTTTCCTAAAGCGATGACTGTGGTTCACAGTGGTCCATGAAAGTCTTCTAGGTTTTAGAAACTGATCATATATTTTATTGTTATACTAGTTTATCCTAATATTTCTATTATAAATATTTAATTTGTAATATTTAGGAAAAAACAGACTTCTTTATTATATTTCATCAAAGGTAATTTTATTCCTTATCAAAGATATTTCCATTCTTCCCCCAATTCAGGTTTTTTTCTTTTCCCAGTACAATCAGGGATAGGTAAGGAACAGTAGGCTGTAGATTCGTCTATTCTAATAAAATAAACACTAGTGGAAAAAAGTTGAAGGTCCTTTGCGTTAGAGGTGGCTAAAGCCTGTCCAAGTAAATGTAAAGCCAGAAGAAAATTAGGACTGAGGCTGTAGCATGCTTCTATGATTCTGTGTCTATATCTTTGTGTGCACGGGTTTTGTATAACTTAAGCCAGAGTAAGGAACCATTTTATAAATGCATAAGAGGGGCTTAAATACCCAAGGAAATAAAATATTTGCTTTTTATGTATCTATATTTTATGACATTATCTTTATCTCATTATTGAAATTTCCTTGGTATATGGAAAAATATTAAAGGTGGGATGTATTGTCAAATTTTGAAATATACTTTCTGACATTAGAGATTTGTGTGATAATAACAAAGAGCTGTCTGTTACAGAGGGGAAAAGCCCAAATTCAGTAGAAAATGTATGCTACACGTTTTTCCAGTCATATACATGGATTTGTTTTGTCACCTCTCGGTCCTTAACTGATATGAGATATATATATATATATATATTTTTTAAAGTAGATCGTCAAAATGGAGGAAGGCTCTAGAAACAAGTGACCCAAAGTCCAACGGAATTACCTTGGTGAGTGGAAGTAAATGAAACACCTCTTTTGTGAAGTACATGGGCACCTTTTTGGATGCAGCCATAGAGCAGTATATACAAATGTAGTGAGACATTCCCCAGCAAGGAAATCTCTTCTAGAAAGGCATTGTTCTTGTCCAGTATCAGATAATGGATAGGATAATAAAAGTCCCCCATTTTTTCCTCTTCGCTTCCTTCAGTTTCTATATTTTGTAATTAAAATAAAAAGATTAGCCACTATAGATAGAATTTCATTTTAATCATAATAAGGTATATTATTATAAAATCAGGCACTAACAGTACTTTTTCAATCAAGTTAAAATACTTAATTAAAATATGTTTATGACAGATGCCCTTTTTTGTCCATATATATGCCCCCAACCCTGGCTGATCTTATATTTACTGCTAGTCTTAAAACTTTATGCATACTTGTGAGGAGTTCTTAATGCTTGTGAGGCTTTGCAAAAGAATGCATTACCGTGAGCCACAACTACTGAAGCCCGCGCGCCTAGAGCCGGTGCTCCGCAACAAGAGAAGCCACTGCAAGGAGAAGCCCACGCACCGCAATGAAGAATAGCCCCCGCTCGCTGCTACTAGAGAAAGCCCGCGCAGCAACGAAGACCCAAACGCAGCCAAAAATAAATTAATTAAATAAATTAATTTTAAAAAAGAATGCATTAATGTTTGAAAAGGACAGCGGAGTTGACCTTGGGAACCGTCTGAAAAATGTTTCACAAATCCAAATAGGAGTCCAAAAAGTGAGTGAAGAGTAGAGCTTGAGTGATGAGAAAATGAGGAAGAAAAGCAAGGTGAAAATAGGAAGGGTTTCTGAGAACCTATTAGCAGAAACAATTTAAAATAAATCATTAGGCACCCAGTGTGATTATGATGTAATGAGATAAATGTTCCTGTGTGGCTTATGGAACTATCTTCTTACTTCAGAATCACACCATGCTCTTAAATCTGCTCACATTTGTCTCATGCTGATCTCCATAGGAACAGATTTCCCATTAAGCAAAACTAAAAATATGGAAGTCCCAAGTTATGAACTTCTCGAGGGCAGAAATGGCGTCATTCATAATGGTATATCCAGTCCTTAATAGAGTGTATGGCACATAGGGAAAATTCAATATATATTTAGTGAACAAATGTATTAATTTAAAATAGAAATGTAGATATAATTAAAATTATAATTACACTTAAATTTTAATATCCAGAAGTTCTCTCAATTGTCTATTTTTCTGAATTTTAATTAATTTATTCAACATGGTTAATTTATCTTACTGTGAAACTATTTATTAAAGATAAACATAATTTTAATTAGTTTTTCAGAAAATAAATAAAACTTTCTCAATAATTATTGAGCTCCATTCTTTTTACTAGCACTGAATGTTGTAGCAGAAAGGCCTTGGCTTTGGGTTCCTATTTCTGGGTTTGAATTTCTGATCCACCACTTATGTCTTCCTGGGCAAGTTACTTAAAGTTTCTGAGCCTTTAAATGAGTACAAAATACCCTATAATTATTAGGGTATTAATATTATTGTATTATTAATTGTTAGAATTAAATGAAATAATGGGTGAGATGATATATAAATGTTGACTCCTCTCTTTCTTCCCTTCTGAATTTTGAGGGGATTGACGGATAGGCAAGAACTGGTCTTGTAATATTCAGGACAGGAATTGGTTTATATTTAGTTGGAATTTATTATATGTCTCTACTTTTTTTTTAATGACTGTTTCTATCTTTATTTTTAAATTTTTATTTATTTATTGCTATACAGTAGGTTCTCAGTTATCTATTTTATACATAGTAGTGTATATATGTCAACTCCAATCTCCCAGTTATCCCACCCCCCCATCCCCCTTGGTAACCAAAAGTTTGTATTTTACGTCTGTGACTCTGTTTCCGCTTGTCTCTACTTCTTCTTTGAGGATGTATCAGAAATGTGTTCTTTTCTCCTTATCTCCATTGATCAAAAATTATTACTGTTTTTTCTTTTTAGAAATCAAATGCCTTTTGTTAAAAACCAAAATTCAATTGAGTAAATTTTAAAGATCTTATTGGTGATATTCGATAATTCATGAAATCGGGCAGCATCCTATCTAGCAGAAAGGAGCTCCAAGGAGCTGTACAAAATGAAAAGACTTTATGAGGCAGAAGAGAGTAGGAACAAGGAAGTTATACTAGACAGAAAAATTGGATTGGTTATGACAAGGTCACTTTCCTTGAGGGGATGGCAGGGTCTGTCAGGCAGATTAGCTAACTAGTGTCAATTAGGTGATTCCTGATTGGCTTAAGATTCTATTTCTCGAAGGGACCGAAAGCGTAATGAAGTCTCAGTTTGTGACGTGGGACTTATCATAAGTGACTCCATTTTGGGCCTGTTATCTTGTTTTTAACACTATTTATTTGCTAAGAGTAGATTTATCTAGTGGAAAACAGTGTTTGGGGATTATATTCCTGCAGAAGTATATTTAAATAGTTTTCTAGAAGTAAAAAGCAAAAGTCTTGAAAACTAAATGTCATTATTGTTTTTCCTTGTCATTACCTATTTGTCCTTCAATGCCCAACTCAAGTATCTCATTTCCACAAAGAAGCCTGTATCACCTCAGTCAAAATTCTTTGTTTCCTGAAGGCCTTGAGTTCCTATTTGGTTTGTTTCCAGCCATATGTGGTGATATTTTTATTTAACTAATACATATATATTAGAGGCCAACAATGAGTCAGGTTGGGAATATAAAGATAAATAACACAGACAAGACAAAAGTATAAGTATTATATAGTGTTATAGTTACAATAGATACATTTATTTTGGCTCTACTTCTATAATTTAAATGGCTTATCTTTACTACATTTACAGAGGGTTGTGGAAAGCTTTGCCATATACCATTTTCCTATTATATTTTACAATGAAAAAAAATCCCACAACTGAATTTCAAATATTTTAAACAGTGCTGCTTAGAAAGACTCTAACATTCTCATGATTAATTTTCTTTCTGAATCAGATTTATTGCAGTCTAACAGTTACATAGAATTGAGACCAAATTTTCAAGAAGAGTCTTAGAACTTAATCTTAGCAAGGTCAAAACTAAAATGCTCAAAAATACATCAGATGGTTATCAAGCTTATGCTATTATTTTCAGATGTCCTTAATTATTCTGTTACTCATTCTCTCTTCATATAGAACAATTTTTTTTCAATTCAAATTTGAAACCAGTATTATTTTGCATGCATTGTATTACAGCAGAGTCTTTCATTTACCCTAACAGACTCTAGGAAACATTTAAAATTCTATAAATTACTTAGAAGTCAACCTCTTCCCTGTTGTAACCTGGATTTCAATATAATACATTTTAAAGACAAGTGTAATAAGTTAATATACATTGTATTCTTCATTCAAAAGTAGGTCCTCTTGGGACTTCCCTGGCGGTCCAGTGGTTAAGACTCTGTGCTTCCACTGCAGGGGGCATGGGTTCCATCCCTGGTCGGGGAACTAAGATCCCGCATCCTTCACAGTGCAGCCAAAAAATTAACCAAAAAACCCCCAAAACAACCAAAAGTAGGTCCTCTTGTGTATAATCATTCATTCACTTATACTCGTGCTTTTCGTAAACACAAAATGCATCTCTTGCATGTTCATCACCCCCAAATTCATAATGAACAGAGAGTAACTATCAGTAGGTATTGATAATGAAGAATCCATTAATTCCTTGGTTATGCCTGCCTGATGTGCTTAATTTAAAATGCTTGACTATGTAAGTACTGTACTAACTTCATTTAATGTACTTTCTAAAATCCATTTTTAAAATATGCTATCTTAACTCATTACACCCAAGGTCTGTTTCTGCTCTAATAGCTAAAAATAAGTGATCGTTAGATCTTCCTTTTGTGTGAGTTGCCATGTAACTGTCCTCAATTTTTTTAATAATTAAAAAATGGTTATGTCAGTATTAAATTATATAATTAAGATAAAGAGACCCAGGGATATTATGAACAAAATTGAAATTAACATTAAGGGACACAGCTGACAGGGTTGCAACATTTTCTCTGGAACCTGTTCTCATGATAAAGGAAATGTGTGCAAGTAGCATCATCATAGGCAAAATCCAGTGAAAATTTTTTGTAATCAACCAGCTAGCAAAGGATTAAATGTCAGTCTGATTTATGAATTTATGGATTGCTTAACCATAGACCTTAATATTTAGTCACCAGGTTTTAAGTGAAATTTATGTATTAAGTTGCAGTCATTGCAGGTTATTAGAGGATATTAATAATTGACTTCCTCAGGGAGAAGATGTGTGGGCAAATCTACCATATTTGTATCAATCTGTATTAATACTAGGGAAGGACAAAACTAGACAAATTATAATTTTCCTTTCTCCACAAAGTTAGGGATGAATAGTCATTGAAGAGTCACTTTTGATGCCTATTTCTTGGCAAGAAACAGTCTTTTTAAGAAAGTTGTGTGTGGGTATATATCCATGTTATCACAATAACAATTTATTTTTTAATAGACTTGTGAAGGTATATTGGCACTTCTGAAATTCACTTCCCCCCAAATGATAAAAGACATCTCGTTTTATTTAAATATATAATCGTTTTATTATTACAATTTTGATATTGGCAAAATAAAACCAAAAATTATCATTAGCAAAGTAATAAATGTACATGTGTGTGAACGGATTAAACACACTAGCAGCATCCTCTGTAGAGTTTGTGAAATTCCTACAGTGGTGGCTACCCTATTACAGTAGGCTAAGAAAGAAAGAAAACAAGCCTCTGCATTGTGCAATGTAGTTACAGAAATATTTAACAAGTGGAAACAAATCATGGCAAAGGGGATTCTTCAATTGCCTTTCAAAGTGGTATAGATACAGAATCTTACTGGCGTTATCATCTGCCATGAGTAATTAAACCTTTCTCTTCCAGCAGAAACTGGAAAAGAAATGGTCTAAACCAGAATGCTTAATTGTCTCTCTGTCCCAGAAAAGATCTGAGCCAGAAACTTAGAGAGATAAAGAAATTCTGCTCCAGCCTCCTGTTTCTCATCAGTATGTTAAGTGATGCGTTCCATTTTCAGCAATGAATTGTGAAGGTTACAATACTGAGGAGAGTGAGACAGGTCTGACCCAGGCATCATTCCTGCTCCTCCTGGTAGACCTTCCACATGTTTGCTTTCATCATTTCGGTTGAATGGCTGAACATCAATCACGCCTACATTCAAGTGTAAATATGAACGCATATTCCAGAATAAAATATAAAATGGATTTTGGTCCATTTGGTGACTTAAATTATCTGCTCGATTGCTTCCATCCATTAGTGGGGATAATAGAAAATTGACTGAACATCTTTTCTGTATAGGAACAATCGAATTAGGCTTTCCATCTGCAAAAGTGACTATCACAATTACTGAATGTGTTTAATGCCCACTATAAATCTTTCCTGAAAGTAGGGAAAGAATAAATAATAACTCTTAGAGGTATTCAGTGGCTGGGAAAAGGGAAATTAAATACCACAATTAATCAAAATTATAAGAAAAAAATTACTTGTGGGCTGCCCCAACTCTGGGAACCACAGTATCGTTTTATTAAGTAAACATAGGTTAGTTTCCTTAACAATAATCTAGTCACCACACCAGACCTTAGCTCCTAAATATTTATGGAAAATTTTCTAAGAAAGCAAGACGGATGTAGACTACACAAAAAATTCTTTAAAAAGATTCTGCTCTAGAAAACACTCAGAGCATATTCTCAAAAGGCCATCTTTTTAGTGGGAACTATAAAGAGCTTCTATAAACCAATAAAGGCATAGTGATCACATGCTCGTTAGGGGCATCATTTTGGTTATATGATGAAAGACCATGCTGTATCAACACACACAGTTGTACTTGAAGACTATCCTTCTGGGAAAAAAAAAAAAAAGAGTTGTATGCAATTGAAAATTAATTATAGTTTCAGTTTAGCCTTCTCTGTCTCTCTCTCCTTATCTGTCTCTACCTTTCCCACAACAATCTAAGATTTTGTTTAGCATCTCTATTAAAAATACTGCAAAGACTAAGACATGGAGAAGAATTAAGTATTTCTTCCACATCTCTAGATTCATCTTTAAAACACAAGCAAGCTGTGTATAATTAAAGATGTCATGGAAACAATCTCCAAGAGCTTGACTTCTGCAATCTTGTAACAGGAGTTGTTTATAGATGATTGACCTCACTCCAAGTTTTAGCCACTCAAGGCTCATGGAGAACAATCAGTGTGAGTTGTTTGGTGTCACACAGCTGGAAGACAGAAGAGCTCAGCCTAGAGCACAGTTAGAACCCTGTCAATAAAATTTATTTCGAGGAGGATATAAAACATTGTGAAAACAAATGTCTTGATCTAAACCTATTTACTTCATTTTTGTTATGTAATACGTTTTTTGCTAATGCATTTTTTATTTTTTGCTATTTTGAGTCTCTTAATTTATGAATATATAAATTTGCTTTATCTGTCTTTACTTTCTACTATCTTTTTAGTTTGTCAAACTCATGTGTGATGAGGAACGTTATATTTGCCAACTCAATAAACCTCCAAATATCCAGTTCAGGATGCTGTCAGTAAAAGCACACTTGCATGTGATATTCCAAAGGTCAGGGTTGCATTTTGTTCATATTTATATTCTAGCCACTAGTCATATGTGGCTATTTAAATGTAAATTTAAATTAATTAAAATTATAGTTAAAATTCAGTTTCTCCGTTGCACTAGCTGCATTTCAAGTGCTGAATAATTTGAAATAGCTCAGTCGCTCAAGTGTGACTAGTGGCTACTGTCAGATACGGAATATCACCAGCATCACAGAAAGGTCTCTTAGACAGTGCTGGTAGAGCTGAGTACTACAAAGAGAAACAGTATGTTAGGGAGAGATTGAAACCGGGTGGGGGCGCTGGGGAGAGAGATAGAGACAGTTGATAAATAGATTAGATAGATAAGGTAATTGTGTAAGAAGTTGGCTCAATACCACCTTTCTGAGGCTTATAAAATATGTATCTGATCCACAGTGTACGGAGCAGAGAAGCCATGACTTACTGCAGGCACCCCCGTCACCTCAATTAATACAGCACGCCCACCGCAAGGTAAGTGCTTAGAAACAGAGGAAGAAATAGTGGCTTTCCAATTCTTTAGGCAAAAAGAAGACAAAAACAGCAGTAATGATAATTTAGGACATGGAGCCTCTGACATTTATATTATGGCATAAGGATATAAAAAACCGTCTGTATATCTGTGGTTTAAATCCATATTTATAACTTTCCCTTGAAGATTATATACTGCATTCTCATTATTCCCATCTTTCTGTCATTTTCTACTTGTTTTAAAATCATATTATTATATTATTCATAGAATGAATTTTAACATCTTACAAGCCATTTAGCAGAGCTAATATACAGCTGTTATTAAGTATCACATATTACCAATGAGGATTATGATCCTTGTCTAATGACTACATGTAAGAACATTTTTTTATTTCTGAGAAATATATAAAAATTTTTAAATGAACCTATCAGGTTACATAATCCTTTCCCAGAGCTGAATAGTTCTCCAAAGAATAGTCTCAGCGTTTCTTTCTCAGCCCAGTTGGAAATAGCCCATAGAATGGTATAACTGTCTGCCCTCTCTTGGGAAGCTATAGTATCTAAAATTCAGGCTCAGAATCATCATAGATTCCTGTGGTACAGGATGAGGTTTTCTCATCATACAATAAGGAAGAACATACACTACCTATATGACACACAAAATTCTTTTATTAAATATTCTCGTAAATCTACATTGACTTTTTTCTTTCATCTTATAATTTTTAATTGTTATTCAAAATGTTAAATCATAGTAATGGGAAAGCATCTTACCTTTTCTTCAGGAATGATGGCACTCACATGATAATATACCCAATTTCAGAAAAAAGTTTCCATTTAGATATGACAGTATACTGAAATATTTTAAAAGCTCAACGATGTGACCCATGAGGCAAATTACACCAGTATTAGTGGGATACCATTCAGACTTCAGATCCATTTCCCTTCACAGCAAAGGATGCTCTCAATCTAAGGAAAGCTTCCAACTGATCTCTTTGTGTAAGGAGGCAAATTTCATTTTAGTTTTCATTCCACATGTTCTTTTCTGTGTGGGTTATATGTATAAACTTTTTTAATCCAATTATTCAATTAAATATTTTGCTATGCTAGCTATATGCTAATTCTGGAGATGTGGGAATGAATAAGAAAGTTATAGTTTATGATTTTATGGGGCTTAGAATTTAGTTGTGACAAACATCCAACACCTTCTTACATAAATATTTATTTTGTCAAAATTATAGTATGATAATATCCTACATATATATCATATATATGTAGGATAATCTCATATACATATATTTAATGAAGGACAGTCACTGGTTGCAAGGAGAATATATAAAAGGTGGACCTAACCAGGCTGCAAGGTCAGAGGGGGCCTCCCGTGCAAGTAGCATTTAAGCTGGGTAGGTATTTCCATGTGAAAAACTAGGGAAGAGCCTTCCAAGAAGAGGGAAAGAGTCTAGAATGTTCTAGGAATTGAAAAGTTATGTGCCCAGAATGAAAAAGAAAGTGCTGAATTTTGCATCTAGAGAGCAAGGCAGAGGCTGACAAAGGAGACTGCAGGAGGTGGAGCATCTGGAGGGAAGGCGGAGGCACGAGGGTGGTCCTGTGAAGCATGGAGCAGACGCTTCTGAGAGGTTCAGGGAGTGACCTCGGCGGATGCCATCTTGGTGCAGAGTGGGTGACTTTGGTAAGCCATCGTGAAATGAGCTAGGAGTAAATGTGAGGTGGAGAAGGGGAGACAAAAACCGTGATTAATGCTTTTGAAAAAGTTGACTTTGAAAAGTGGAGAGAAAACAACAGTTGCAGGCAGTAGCTTTGTTCTTATTTTTAAGGATGGCAAATACTAAATTAGGTTTCAATGCTGATGGGAAAGGTCCAGTAGAGAGGGAAAAAATGGAGATAGGAAAAAAGAGAGAAGGGATAATCAATAGCATAAGAGAACGGAAAGAATTGCATTTTAAATAGTTATGTTTCTTTCAAATATGCATATATTTCTGGAAAAATATTCTACTCTGTCTTATCTTATGGAAATTCTCTTTGTAGTTCTCTCTTTTATAATTCTGATTAATTTACCTAATTTTAATATTTAGTCATTTGGCATTAAATTGTTTACTATGCATTGTCCCGAAACTATTCACAATGCTCTTTATTAATAATTGCTTATATTAACTTAGCATTCCCCCATTACTAATAAATTTCTAGGTCATATCATTGCTTACATAACTAATGAAATTTTGGTTTAATTGGCCATTCTTAATAGTATGTATCTGTTCTTAGGTGGAACCTTGTTCTTGGGACTAAAAGAGCTCATGTTATGCAGTGGAGTGAATCTTTTGATCCTCTGACTAGAAAGAGAAAAATAAAGCATAAAGGAAGGAGACTGAGGGAAGATGGCAGCTCAGTTAACCACCACTTGTGGTTGCTGGGACCAGCTGGGAGGAGGGTTGGGAGCTGTGAGCAAATAAAGCCAAGGGCTCCCTCTGGGCCTCTGGGTACAGAGTTAGAGCAGTACCTTTGTGTACTAAAGGAAAGCCAAAGGAGCAGTGTCCAAGAGCTCTGGGTGACAGTCCTAGAAACAGATTGGCAAAGAGCTTTTCTGACTCATGAGAGCAAAGATGGCATCTAATCATTTGACGGTCTAATCATTGACTCAGGAAGGTCATGCTAATCTTCCAGAAACATGAAAAAGTCACTGGACCTGAATAGATACTCAGAATTCTCTCTACCCTTAATATCAGAGGATGTGAGCTTTGAATATGGAATATTAAACCACTCCCCCATCAAATGAGTTGTTATATATCAGAAGTCAATATCTAGAATGTATAATTTAAAAATATTTCATTGACAGGAGAAGAAGGGAAAGGAGGAAGGGCAGGGAGGGAGGAGGAGAAAAACTTAATAACCTTTATGAATAATATTATAAAACCTTATTGAAATATAGTAAAGAATATCCAAATATATGGAAAGATAAAATATATTTTGGATAGGAAAACTCTGCAGAATATCTTGGAAGTAAAGGTTGAATTTATAACGATCCGTGACCCAGCAGTTCTATTCACACATGCGTAGGCCAGAGAAACTCTGATACACAAATACACAAAGAACCATCATCATCATGATCATTATTGTCATCACACTTAACATTTACTGTCAAGGTGCAATTATAAGCATGTTGTATTAGTAACTCATTTATTAGGTTGCACCATATGAAAATGCTGATATTTGACTATTTTTGACCTACTAGTATTCTTCTTAATATTTCCATGAAGTAGATACTATTATCTCCATTTTAAAATGGGAAACTGAGGCCCAGAGAGATTAAATAACTTTGCCAGGTTTGCTTAGTTAGTGTGTGGACTGCCGTATACCAAATTCATGCAATCTGACACTGGAATCCATGCCCCAAACTGTGGTGCTGTACCACCTTTCAACCTGGAAAGAATATTCACAGCAACATACCTCAACATAGCAAAACGCTGAAAACAATATAAATGTCTCCTAACAGGGGAATAGATAAATAACTAGATGTGTAGTCACAGAATACAAAACACCAAAAGTGAATAAACTAGAGCTACTTATTTCCACATTAAGTGAAAAAAAGAGGTTCCAGGAAAATACATAAAATATGACCATTTTCATGAAGGTTAAAAACGTATAAGATGGTATTATATATTGTTGAGGGACAAAGAGGTATATGGCACACAGTTAAAGATTCATTCCCATGAATGACAAGCACCAAGTTAGGATGGTGGTTAATACCTATATAGCAGGGTGCCACCCAGGAAAGGATGCAGAGGAAGTATCAGCTGTCTTGGTCATGTTTTAGTTTTAGTGAGGTGGTGGGTACATGAATGCTTGTGTTCTCATTCTTAGGCAATTCTTCAGTCAGAGAGAGAGAGAGAGAGAGGAAGAAATACCCACAAAAAGCAATTCTCAGAGAATGATATGAGGAATGAAAAAATTGATAAGAGCATTTACAGAGTGGGGGCAGTAAAAAAAGACAACATTAAACATTTCAAAGATGTACACAGGAAGTATGATATCCCATTCATGTAAAATCAGTCTATATTTGCATACAAGAGGAACATGAAATAGAGATGCCAAGATCTTAACAGTGGTCATCCCAGTGTGATAACATTTCAAACTGATTTATACATTTTTTCTTACATTTTTGTGCAATTTTCAAATGTTTTACACTTTACTTATGCAGTCAGAAAAATATATAACAATGTAGAGAATGAAAAAGAGAATTGAGACAGGTAGATGGGAAGATATATGTGGAGTAGACCTTGAAGTAAGGCAGATAAAGGTAGGGGTCTCTCTCATTTAGGGGTGATAGACAGTATCCTCCACCAAGGTCACTCAACTGGTTCAAATTCCATGTCTGATGGGACCATCTGATTAATTATTTAACGAACTCCCTAGGAATGGTTGGGCTGGGACCCTGTCTTCTTCCCGGATGTGCTTCTATCTTTGAAATGCATGGAAGCCATTGTTTTTGTTTGTTGGTTGTTTTTTTAAATTTTATTGAAGTATAGCTGATTTGCAATGTTGTGTTTCATTTCTGCGGTACCCATTGTTTTAAACTAGAATGGTTGGGTGTGGAGGAGGGAGGAGCATCTTTCAGGTCTGGGAGGGAGAATCCTAAATTCAAAGTTGAGAATATACAGATTTTAGGAGGATAAATAACATGGGAGATGGATTATAGGAGGATAGCACGGGAGGAGGGATTTGAAGTTCTAAGTGGGGGTAGAATTTAGGAGAATAACATGAGGTTCTATCCTTCACTCATGGGAAGGGGTCTGTTCCACACATGCCCCTTGAACTAAGAGTGGGCCTTGGGTTACCCTAGAGAAGACCAGAACGTGGCCAGGCTCTTTTTCATGAAGAACCGAGATGAGCACAGAAGCAGAACTACCTCGTTGCCCAGATAATGAAGTATGGGATGTGTTAGAGAGGAAGCCATTCTCTCTACCTCTACCTGGAGCCTGGAGATTGTTTGTCATCACTAGGATGGGACTTCATCAGCATCTGGAATCGGTATCTTGCAGGGTCAGTGAACTTCTCAAGAAGGGCAGATGAGTGGTAAAGCTTCCCCAGATGGCTTCCCAGGGAGCCAGAGCAAAATGCAAGTAAAATGTAAGGGAGGTTTGGTCTCCTGCTGACCAGGTTGAGAGCAATTACTTTGAGAACTCCTAAAGATTACTGGAAGACATGGGGAAGCTAATTTCTAATAACAGGAAGATTGATGATTTGTTCATTACAAGAGAATGTATGTCATTGTATAAGTGAAAATATATCATGGTTAGAAATAGGCATATGGATTACACTTATTTTGTTAAATTTGTAACTAGGTATTGTATAATGAAGAACATTAGTAGTGCTTTTTAGTGTTGTGAGGATTATTTTTTAGAGAGTTACTAGAATTGTCTTAGTTGGTTTAACTTTTTTTTTTTTTATCATGGAGTGAGTGAAAGAGCCGTAGTGTGAGGGACAACAAGAACTAGAGTAAATAGAAGAGAGACAGAGAGAGACAGAGAGAAAGAAATGCAGAAAGAAAGAACATCAGTTACACGCAGAAGCAGACAGCATGGGAAAGAGAGATGGAGACCCATAATAGCTCTTCAGTCTGTCATTATAGAAGTAAACAATCCTTAATAGTGAAAACACAGAGCTGAAACTTTAGAGCTGAAAGGAGGCTTAGTTTTCATAAATTCCAGAAAGCTCATTATACTGATTAGGAAACACAGTCTAAAGACTTCCTTAGAAGAACAGTATCAGAATGAACAGATTTCTGTTGAATGTCATCTGTTAACTTAAGGCTTAATATATGTATTGTTAGCATTTTCTGAATTGGGTTTTCAGCAAATTAGTTGCAAATGAATCATCCATAATTACCCGGATTGGATTAAAGGAGAGTGTTTTCCTACTTAAAAGGTAGGCTAGGGTCAATTTTATGGCAGTATTATTTATGTTTATGCATAAAGACATCTGGTGGCCTGAAATTTCCATTTCCATTTCCATGCCTTTTATGTTTTCACAAGTTTGTACAACTTGAACAGAAATGCCTGGTTCCTGTTAAATTCATTAGAAACTGATATAAGGGTGAAAAGAAAGGAGGTAATGGAAAAGGTAGGGTATTAGAATTTAAAAGAAGGTAGAATAACAGAGCAGACTGTGGAAAACATGGGTGAAAAGAATTATCCTCATCTTCAGAATGGAAAAGCTAAGGCACAAAAAACTAAATCAGATACGTGCTCTACTATATAGTGATGTACGCCCCGCAGGAGGACAGGAAATGCTGTCTTATTGTAGCTTTAACTTGCTTTTCTCTGACTGCGAATGAGTTTGAGCATGTTTTCATATGTTATGCATTCATTGTGCTTCCTTTACTGAGAAACTCCTATTCTTATCTTTTGCCAATTGCTACATTTTTTGTCATTTTAAAAAATTCATTTGTAAGAATCCTTTATATGCTCTTCATACCAAACCTTTGTTGGTTTTGTGTTTTGCAAACACATTCTTCCTATTTGAGTATTGTCCATTCACTTTTTAATGATTTGTTTTCATGATCAGAGGTTCTTTATTTCAATGTAGTAGAATTATCAATCTTTATTTTATGGTTAGTTCTTTTATGTCTTTTTTTAATGTCCTATTCTGAGGTAATTAAGATATTCCTTATATTGTCTTTTAAAAGCTTGTGGTTTTGCCTGAAATATGTAATTCTTCAATCTACCTTAAAGTTACACATGGAAAGGATGTGTAGTAGAAATACAATTTTTTTGATTTTGTATCTATAACTAAATGTGCTAACACCGTTTATAAACAGTTTACCATTGAACTCCAAGTACCATTTCATTAATGATCAGATTTCTATATGTGAGAGCTTATTTCTGTAGTTTCCATTCTGCTTCCTTGGTCTATTTGTCTGTCTCCAGACAAATCTCATGCCGTCTTAATTACCTTTGCTTTACAGTAAGGTTCCACATATCTGGTAATAAGCCCCCATCTTCCTTGGCATTTTACTGCGTAAATTTTAGAATCAGTTTGTCAAATTATATGAAAAAAAATTTTTTTAATTGGCATTGTACTGAATCTGTAGATAAATTTGGGGAGAATTGACATTTTGATGATATTGAGTCCTTAAAGTCTGGACATAGTTTCTGATGGGAAAGACATTATTTTCCTAGCCCAATAGGCATGATTTTTTAAAATATTAAAATTAATTTATGTCTGAAGCAGAACTTAGTAAACCTGGATTTTAAACAGGGCGAGCATTTGTAAAAATCTGAAACTCTTCTCCAATTCTGGAGGCCAAGGAGCAGTTTACAAAACTGAGACACATTTTACAAAGCACTCCTTACGTGAGACACTTGTTCTTTGTAAAATTCACTGAGTTATAAGAAGAGAGAATCAGCTTTTATAATTTTAAGGAACTTAATTCATCTGCTTTGAGTTTATTGATACTCAACTAATATAAAAGCTATTTCTTATAGGCTGCTAAAAGTCTAAGGTCTTTTCAGTTTAGTTATAATTCCTGTATGGAATTACTTCTTTTTAAAAGCTACATTTTTCTTAAAAAATATATATTTTGAGTAACGATGTCCTCCAAACATCTTATTTATGAATTTCTGATTTTATGCATTCCTCTCACAGTGAGATTAACAAGCAACTGAACTTAAAAGGGTCAAAACTTCAGAAGCCCTTTGTCTTGAAATGCAGGGCCCCAAATTCACTTATAGAGTTCTTATTTTTATTGTTCATGTGTTTACATGAGCAAAGCTTCCTATTCCCTGTATCCCATGGATAGAAAGCAGCTCTTCCAGCCTGGGTGAATGTGGAGTATGTCAACCAGACTCCCGCTTCGTCCAAGGTGGCAAGTGGGCACAAGGGGCTTGGGCAGCTTGGCTGAGTTGACTCCACTGGAGGGCTCCAGCTCAGGTGAATGCAAGAAAGGACAATGTCATTGGAAAAAGAATTGGTCCCCCACTCATGCAGTGGACAAAGACCCAAGCTCTCTTACACATCCAAAGACAGGAAATTAGAGTCAGCCCATGGCACGAAAGCTCAGAGATTGAAAGAAAAAGAGTGTGGGAGAGCTGTGAGGTTTTCTTGAGGGGAAGTCCCCACTCCTATTAGTGAAATGGAGCCCAGTAAAACTCCTGTTCTCTGACCCCAGTGGGGAAGAGAAAGAAAGTGAGGAGAGTAGGAATAGGGTAGAAGTTCTCCCCCCAAAACCACCTGCTTGGAACCCTGCACCTTAGATCAGACTAAGCCTTTCTTCCTTGTGTACACCTGAAATTGATCACCATGTCCACACCCAGTGTGCATGAAAATAGCGTTTGCTGGTCTGTATTTGTGTCAGTTCTTCGCATGGCTACTTGTGTGGCAGCACTACTTTCAATCTGTGCTAAAATTATTTGCTATGTCTTATGTTCAGTAGACTGAACATTCTCGGAGGGCATGGTTCACACCTGGTACATGTGTTTCTTCCCCTGCACATAAAACACTGCTCTATCTTGTGAGGAATCATGATGCAACATCACACTGGTCTCAGGGCCCCCCTGCACACAAGTATGAATGCAGGTCTGTGAATTAATGCATCCTAAGGGAAGTGAGGTTATGGCAAACAAGACTATGTGACATCATGGTTCTGATGTCAAAGTGACATCATAGTTCGGAAAGAGACAGGGTAGTTCTGAGGCTCTAGCTCTCCGATTGTCCTCTGACTTAGTGTACATGAAACATACAGAGGAAAAACAAAAAATAAAACAAAGTGAACAAAATGATGGTGCACACAAACATATCTTTGAGGTGTAGAGGGTATAAGACGTTTCTGTCATGGAATACCAAGTGTTTTCCATGAATTGAGGGCTCCAGAGGATGTAGCACAGTTTCATGCGGCACATTCAGAACCCTGGCACGCCAGTCATCTGGAAAGCACCATCACCTGAGTTGGTACCTTGAGAGTGTAAGTTGACCCCACCCTTGGCACTGATGTCAGACCCATCACTAGTTTCAGATGCCAACTGAAATCATGAGATGCTTTGTCTCTTCTTGCACAGAAACAGCTTCAGTCATTGGAAGAAACGAAAAAATGACTTAAGAACTTATTTGAAACATTTGTACATATAGGTGTGGGGAATTCTGAAGAGGACTGAGATCTCAAGGCTGGAGATCCATGGTGGTAAAAGGAGACAAAGAGGAAGAGTGCCAGTGGAATCCTAATATGGGGATGTAGCTCAAAGAAAATTGGTTTTACTTGCACATGGTAGATGCACAAAAGATATTTGTTGATAGCAGCCAATCTTCAAAATTTTATTTCTACAGAAAACCAATTCAGAATTCTCAGAAAACCATCGAAAAATTTAGTGATATAGAGGAAACTGAGTTTTACTTCTTAAAGCAAGTTTTCTGTATCTCTTTGATTGTTCCCATCAATTTTAGATTTGGATTTGCAGAAACAGATTTGTGGAGGCTCGTTTATTCCTTCCTGACTCTATGGCTACAATTTATTCAACAAATCTGCACCTTGGGTTCTGACTGTATGGATCTACCAACTAGATTTCCCCAGGGAGAAATAGGTAGATCTGAGAATTTTATATTGCATTGCATTCAATTAACCTTTTTCTTTGAAATACCATTATTAACTAAAGTAGTAAATATAAAATGCTAACTATATTAAATTATTTGCCAAAAAACAGATAGAACATAGAATATGGTTAAACAAATATCTAGATTTAAGTTCATTATATCTTTGGCAGTGGATGTGAAATGATTTCTATTACTGTTTAATCCAACCCTGGCTTTCCTTAATCATTAAAGAAAAACAGTTCATTTTTTCTCACTCTTCAGGCATCAGCAATTCCAGAGACCTGGTCTGTCATAAAACTTCTTGGCTACTTCAAATAACCAAATCACAAATCTTGCCTGCTTCAAATAGGTGAGATTTCACAGCAATTTAATAATATTTAATGGATTTCTTAGGCTAATCCAAAAGATGATTTTGGTTTGCCCAGGTGACACTGTCAGTTAGCACTGGTATATTCTCTTCCCCATTTCAGCAAAAGGACCAGCTTTTGCTGGTCCTTACTTTTTGCATTGGTTATCTGCTTCCTTTCATTCTGGAACAAAGCTGGAACATTTAATAAATAAACAAACAAACAAACAAACACATAAATAAATCTAACAGTTCAAGCATGTCCCTAAACCACAGTCCTTTATCTATTTCTTTTGTTGTTTTTAATCACAATCAGCAGATTTTTTTTTTTTTCCTGGTGCCCAAGCTACCATACCACTTACTCTAATTAAAGGCTTAGGCTTTTTATATGCTATACTTCAATAATTAAGATTATGAAACAGCCAGCCTAGGAGATTCATAACACATATTTAAACTTGTTTCTTAATGGGGCTTTGCATTTTTCCCTCTCTGGCCGTTGTAAAATTCAATCAGATAGAACCAGTTGTAAATGTTATACTCAGGTCCTTTCATCTATCCTCTCACTTTGGTCCTCACTTAATATGTCTATTTTTCTTATTTCCTCCATTGAGCAGAAAGAGTAGCCAACTTCTTTGTAGCTCAGAAAATATTAATGGCACTTTTTAAAGGTTAAATGATAACCATATAGGATTGTAAATTGCAGGTGGGGGTGTATGGTGTGACTAAGCAGATTATTTCACAGAAGGACTTTGGCTTTAACATTCTATCAGTTGCTAAAATAGAAAATATAATTTTGGGCTCTTTAGTTGTAGAAAACAATTACATATAAACCACTATTCTTTAAAAAAACCATTTTCTATCACAAATCAAAGGCACAAAACCAAAATATGTCAGTATTATCAGTATTTTGGCAAAATGCACTTTTTCAAAGTCTAAAGCTTGCACTGCTTTTTTTTTTTTTTAAATGATAATGAAGTGGCTCTTAGGCCCAGTAAGAAACTCTCTTCAGATGGTCTATAACTTTAGAAATACTTTAAAACATCAATATTCTCTGCAGAAGTCTGATCTTTTCAAATTGCAAGTTGGAAAGGCATAACAAACATCTTCCTGATGGTCAAACTTTAGAAAAAATAAAAATTTGTAGTACAAATCCAGGAATGGTTGTTGTTAATCCTTAGGTTCTATACACACAGCTTTTAAAAGCTAAAAATTACAACATTTTGATTTAAAAAATAAAGTTATAAGGCAGATATGTATCTTTTTCACAGGGAGACATTGTGAAATTAATAAATAGAAATATTCATGAGTAATTCTAGCTTAGTGCTAAACCTGCCATTTGATCTCAAAAATCAAGAGATGTTTAACATTACCTGTTGTTTGTTTTCTCCTCATTTGTTACATAGTTCTTATTTAATTTATTTTTTTAAGGTTTTTTTTTTGATGTGGACCATTTTTTTAAAGTCTTTATTGAATTTGTTACAATATTGCTTCTGCTTTATGTTTTTTGGTTTTTTGGCTGTGAGGCATGTGGGATCTTAACTCCCCAACCAGGGATCGAACCTGCGCCCCCTTCATTGGAAGGCAAAGTCTTAACCACTGGACCGCCAGGGAAGTCCCCATAGTTCTTTTTAAAAAAGGGGAGTCATCTGAGTCTAGAATCTCTTCCTGCCCCTTTAGAACTCCAACATTTATGTGTCACTTCAGCAGTTTATGAATGCAGGAGCCATTATTTGTCTTCACATGACCAATTTTTCTTTCTTAGGGTAACTTTGGGCAAAATTGGAAGTTAGGTTGTCTTTGGTATTTTAAGTTTCATCCACTAACTAGCTTTAGCCTGGATGCCTGGAAACCGTCATGCTGCCCTCCCTGCCCCCACCTCCATTTGCTCCTCTGACCTTCCCAGGAAAGCCCCCAGCCAACCCCACAGCATGCCCAGTGCTGATGGAGACTGGAAAGATTTTGCTGTCCTTGAAATATCAGGCTCCTTATTCCACTATTATTCAAGATAAACTTTGGGTGGCCTTACTGTTTCTCATGATATACTTGCCGGTTCTGGGACAATTTCCAGACCTGGCACATTTCTGACTGTCTGGAGACCAAACATTCTGGTTTCTCCAGGGCTATCCCAACATAATTACTAATAGTGCCTCTTGCACAATCAGAAGTGTCCCTGTTTAGACAATAAATTTTATGGCTGCCTTAGCTATAGATCAATACTTATCTTCAATTTTTGTAAAAGAGCAAGTGGGTTGAGGCCTGAAAAGAGAACAGTGGTTTTAGTGATTAGAATATTTTGCTGGTCTTTGAGAAAGCAGATTAATTGGGGATTTGGGGGCTTGAACTGAAATGGAATGAGTTGAAAAGTGAATGAGATACGAGGAAAGGACCATAGCTGGAGAGAAAGGCAGGTTCTTTCACAATTAAAGCAAGTCAGACTCTACACTTCCAAAGTAACCTTCATCATTTCCTCCCCATCACAGCCTACCAGCAGCTCAAAAATTTTTTTCTTTGTTGAATCTCCTATCTCTCATTGTCAGTTCCCTTCAAATCTATTCAGGCTCTGCTCTAGAACCTACAGAATCTTGCTTCATTTTTCTTCCCCATACAATTAGTGTTTTGTTTCTATCTCTTCCAATTCTGTCGTAAGATCTGAATCAAAGATTTTCATTGATTTTGCCACTGCTTAGATTATTGTCATAACCTTCTTTTTTTTAATAAATTTATTTTATTTGTTTATTTTTGGCTGTGTTGGGTCTTCGTTGCTGCACACGGGCTTTCTCTAGTTGTGGCAAGCGGGGTCTACTTCATTGTGGTGGCTTCTCTTGTTGCTGGGCATGGGCTCTAGGCACACAGGCTTCAGTAGTTGTGGCACACGGGCTCAGTAGTTGTGGCTCGCAGTCTTTAGAGAGCAGGCTCAGTAGTTGTGGCGCACGGGCTTAGTTGCTCCGCGGCATGTCGGACCAGGGGTTGAACCCGTGTGCCCTGCATTGGCAGGCGGATTCTCAACCACTGCGCCACCAGGGAAGCCCTGTCATAACCTTCTAACTAACTAGTTTCTCCTCCCTTTTAATTCATCTTCCGTGCTATGGACTAGTATCAATATTTCCTGGAAAAATATGTATCATGTCCCAGCCTGCTTTAAAACTTCTGTCTGCTTACTATTGCCAATAAGATAAAGATGGAGCTGCTGAACAGGGAATAGGAGATCTTTCAAAATCCGGTTTCAAAGTACATTTTCAACTGTAGTCCTTGTCCTGTTCTTCACTGAACTGAAACTCAGGCCATGCTAAAGCCTGTTAGTTCCTAAAGACGCAAGTCTTCTTCTCTGTGTGTCTTTGCTATTTTCTTTGCTAGAACATCCTCTTCTTCCTTATTTCCACCCCCATCCTTCTATGTCTCATATATGTCCATATAGCCTTCAAGGCCCAACTCAAATGGTATCTTCACTCTGAAGCTTCTTCCAACTTTTTTTAAAGCAGAAGTTTGTGTTACTTTCCATTGCACTTTTAAAATGCCTTTATTCCATTGCTTATAGTCAATGTCCTATTTGGTGACTGTCTTACTTTCTGTTGTCAAACCTTTGAGGGCATCGGCCAAGTTTTATTTGTCTCTGTATGGACAAAACTTAACAAATTCTAATACATAATTAGACCTCATTATGTATTTGTTGATGAAGATTAATACTCATCATAAATTTCACCCAGAGTTCTTTGTACCTAATTTCTACCTTCCATTGAAAAGTACGTATTTGTTTTAATGTTTATTTTATGTGGACTCTGGTTCCCTTCAGTCTTCTGTCTTTTTGTTTCTCAAACTTAAGAATTTGCAGAGTCCCAAGATAACCTCAAGGGTTCTGCTGATCCCAGTTGGAGGAATATAACATAAATTAATGTTGATATTTTAGGTGATCATTTAGAACTACAGTGATAATATACAACAATGTCTATGGTGGGTACTGAAATTTCGTAGCAATACACAATCATAAGATGGTCATCCAGATGATTCAGAAAATGCTCATATTAGTTTTCAAAACATTTTATCAAAATAATAAAACACAAAATAAAAAAGACTCTTACAGAGAATCCCCAGGTCCCTAACAGATCTCCCAATGCTATTTTGAGAACCACTACACTATGGAGTATTCCCTTCTACTTCTGTGCGTTGCCAGTTAATTATCCAGAGAACCCATCAAGGGTCACAAAATAAATGCTATGGATATTTGCCTACAGAGGGAACTTACCCCATCCTCACAGTCACACCTCACCAAAGAAGAGACAGAGTTTGACTATGGAACAGAATTAAGACTAAAAGAGAAATGAGTGGAGAGGAGGAAAGAAGGGAAGCCACGGCAGCAAGGTAGAACTTCACTGGCTCTGGACAGAGGCTGAGCACACGTCCACCTCGCTGAATTTATCAGGGACACAGTACACCACAGGCTCTAAAAATCTGCCTTGTGCCCCCGGCTCTAATGTTTCTGCACCTTTCTGCTCAATCAGAAATTTCGATGTTCAATGTAAGAGTCTATTTCTTGCTTTAGGTGGGAACGTTGTCTCTAGACATTCTCTGTGAAAATACTGTGTTACAGGAAAAAAAAAAAAAAAAGACCAAGCATGCTGTTTAATTTTCTACAGTAATTTGTTAGTTTAGATTGACTTCCTTTTAGCCAATACGATCTTCAGAGGTACGAGGATCTGAGGCTATGATTCATAATAGCAACAACATCAAATATAATAATACATCACATTTGTTAAGAGCCTAAGTGCCAGGGGATGTTCTATATTTTACATATATGAAATCATTTAGCCTGTAAAATAACTCTATGATTAGGCACTATTATAACTCTCATTTTGGCAATGGAGAGACTGCCAAGCATCACATCCATTGATTTTGCCATTATGTTCATCCGGTCTCTTTTCAATAGAACCCTTGGTCATGAAGAGGGCTAAAGACAAGAACAACGTGCCTCAGAAGAAGCACATCTGTACAGTTGTAAATTCTGAGCATATACCTTATGAATATTTTTGTTCAATTTTACCAAAATAAACATTCATTCAATGTACATTAAGCTCAAACTTACAGGCACTGGGCTAGGGGCTGAGAATAGACAGATGCAATAGAAATAATAATTGAGAAATATATGTGAAAATACCTTGTATATGAAAAGCAATGTATCTTCAAGGAGCAATTTTTATGCAAAAGGCTTTAACTCCATCCCACAAGCTTCTAGTCTATTCTTTCTACCCCATCAAGGAATTTACCAAGCAAAAGCATTTTCACTTCAAAATAGGTTCTTTCTATTTCTTCTGTCTGAAGACCGAAACCCTATTTATTGCCTTCGTTTTGATAGAATTGACCAGAGAAATGTGCAGTATATTTAAATAGAACTTTCATTTGTCCACTCAAAAAATTTTGTTGAGCAGCTACTATCTGCCAGGCTCCACTAGGTGCCATTTAGATAACAGTGAGCAAGACAGAAATGGCCTGAGTCTCATGGAGTCTACTATTTAACGTATGCTTTGGTGGCCTACGACTAAGTGAAAAAACATCTGCTATAAATCAAAAAAGTTATTTATTCAAATTTCCAGCCGTAAGGTGGCACACCTCCAGTAATTTATTGTGCAGGAATCCCCCTTGCTGTGCATGTTCCTGCAAAGTCTCATTAGGACCTTTAAACTAAAAATATCTGATCCAGCTAAATTTTGGAAAAGGAAACTATTATTTGAAGAATTCGTCTTCAGCAGCTAAGTGCCTCAGGAAGTTAGTAATGCTCTGTGGAGCTTTATGCTTCCGGTCCTCTCATATGAACTCAGCAGAGGTTGGAACAGTTCTTAGTTATTAACATCTAACGGCTGTTTTGTGACTTCTCAGGTGTGTTGGACTCTGCCTCCCAAGTCCCAGGGAAAGGAAAGATACTTATTTCAATATAATTAACTCAGAGGAGATTCAGCCTAAAGGATAACTATTGCATATACTTAGCACTGAATGTTCCTACATCTTCCCTAAAACTTAAAGATGGATTTGTTGGACTGCTAATTGCTGGGAGTATGTGGAATAAAAGCCCCACGGAGAAGTAAAGCCAAGGACAGGAAGTATCTGTCACCACCATTCTCCTTCTGTGATTAGGTTATGGTCTCACCTCTGTCTGTATCCATCTTACCACAGAACACCTTTTGCAGACATACCCCTTGTGTTCCAGGTAAAGGCTCCATGAAACGCAGAAAAGAATGGCAACGAATGAGATTTCCAATCTGTGCTTTTTCTTTGAGGCAACTTCTCAGTCTGTCTTTTTCTCCTAAATGTTTGTACACACATGTCACTTTGCTAATTGAAAAGATACTTCCATTTTGATAAGAGTCTTCAATAACTTCCTTTTGACCACCCAAATTCTAATCTAGACTGATGAGAGGCTGTATGTAAATATCATGTTATTTTGTAGATACTGTGAAAACCTGTAAAAGTAATTTGTTTACATATTTATTCAGTCTCAAATATTCTCAAATATTTTTTGCAGACATGCTGTGTGTCAGGCATTGTGTAAAGAAGTGTAGGCATAGCAGTGAGCAAGACAGGTATAATTACTGCTCTTATGGAGTTTATAAACTCACACATACATTATTTACTCACCTATTTAACTAGTATGCATCATGTGCTAGGTCCTGTTTAAGTGATCTGGGAAGATTCCAAAATAAGAAATCATTCAAAGGTAAAAATGCAGGATCCCTGGACTAGGACAATGGCAGTGGGATCCTAAAAGGAAGGGAAAGTCTTCAAAGATAGTTTGGAGGTAGAATCAACATTGGATGATTTTTGGAGCTGGAGAAAAGGTAGATAATGATGGAGAGGAATTTAAAGTATTTCAAAGTTTCTACCAAAGGTGTTTGTGAGGATTGCTGCTGCCATTAAACCAAGTTAGAAGATGAAGGAGGAGAACTAGCTCGAGGGCAGGTTTAGGGGAGAGAAAACAGTAAGAATAGTGAGAGGAGAAGGAAAGCATTGAGTTTGACTTGAGATAAACCAGACTTGAGATGATACATCCACGCATGTCCTTTTAGATTCCAATGAGAGACTGCGAGCTTCTCGAATCTCAGAAAAGAACTGAGTTCTCTTCATTAAGTGCACATGTTAGATATTATTTATATTTTATTCCAAATCTTGTTCCCCAAAAGTTTTGGTAGTTTAAAAAGCCATGCAGGGGGCTTCCCTAGGGCACAGTGGTTAAGAATCTGCCTGCTAAGGTAGGGGACACGGTCCAGGAGCCCTGGTCCAGGAAGATCCCACATGCCGCGGAGCAACTAAGCCCGTGCGCCACAGCTACTGAGCCTGTGCTCTAGAGGCCGTGTGCCACAACTACTGAAGCAAAAAAAAAAAAAAAAAAAGCTATTCTTTCCTGTTGCTTATTTCTCTGGAGCTTCCTGGGTCTCATCCTATCCAAAGTCTGGTTGTTTGACTTTTTCTTCATTTCTGTGAGCTAATCTAGACCTTTTCAAAAAAATTATTTTTTTCTTAAACCAGCCAGAGAGAGTTTTTCTGGTTTCAACCAAAGAAACCTAACGTGCTTTTTTTTTTTTTTTTTTTTTGCGGTACACCGGCCTCTCACTGCTGTGGCCTCTCCCGTTGCGGAGCACAGGCTCCGGACGCGCAGGCTCAGCGGCCATGGCTCACGGGCCCAGCCACTCCGCGGCATGTGGGATCTTCCTGGACCAGGGCATGAACCCGTGTCCCCTGCATCGGCAGGCAGGCTCTCAACCACTGCGCCATCAGCGAAGCCCCTAACCTGCTTTTTAAAAGATTCCTAGTAGTAAGATGTTACAAATCACAGAATCTCAGTTGTATCACCAGCTGAGCTAAAATAACATGAAGCATAATGAAAGCCCTCTTCCTGGCTGGGCAGTTGGAAATCCTATGATACAGGAGCAAAGTGATTGGTTAACTAATTGCCTTGGAAATCAGTCCACATACTGCCTAGATGGAGATTAATATTATGGTAGAAAAATAACAGGATTTTGGCATGTGTTGACTAATTCTCAAAGGTTCTATAAAGAGACAAGTTTTACTTTAGTTAAAAACTGAATCATGTAAAAGCATAAAGAAAAACAAAAGGAAAAGGTGAAAATATTTTGTTTTGTTTCTCAAAGAGTCCCCTTCTGGACTGTGGCTGGAAATTTGTGGTCACTGAGAGATTGAAGTCTTGGAGGGTGTAAAGCTGGGCTGATGGGCTGAGCTAAGTCAATGTCCCCAAAGTAATAAGATATAAAATAGAGCAGAGGATAAGATGGGACCTCAGGAAAGATAGATGTGTCAGACCCACCCAAGCACCTCTTGGTAAAGATCTTTACTATAAAAAGCCTAGACTGAAATGAAGCCTGAAGACAAGGTGTAGGTAACTTTGGACTCCTCACTTGAGGCTTATGTTCTAATGTTCTGGTATATGCCCAGATGAGCCCAATAAAGTGGGGCAGCTCCAGATGGAAAACCCATCTAATGCCATCTCAGATGTGATGATGAAGGTAAATAAATAAAGAAGATCCTTTCAGAGAGAAGAATTGGAAAAGACAGGTTGGCTAACCCAGAAGCTCTTTTTGCTGGTAGGGCTCCAATGCATATTTGCTCTGGACCTGTTACCATTCTGTTCTTTCCCTTTGGCTCCTTTTCAAAAGAGGAGGAGAGATTTGTTTTGTTTTGTTTTGTAATTATGCTTTTTTATTTCCACCACTCTATATTATGTATATTGGTGTTGGTTAAATGTATAATTTACATATATTTAAATATATCATTTAACCATAAGTTGGTCTACCAGTAAAAGCTAACCTGGACTTGACCTAGAGGAATTCCTGTCACCCAGAGATCCTGACCTTGGATCTGGAGGCAGATCCTTCTTCAGAGAACAAGATTTTATGACCCCCTTCCTTGGGGAGGAAGTGAGTGGATTTTAGATGTATAATTAAAATGTGCATTAAATTTGGTATGGGCTTTTTTGAAATTTTGAAAAGAAGAATCAATGTGCATGTCAGAATGAAAAGTTCAATATTGTGAACATCTGTTGTTTTTGCCGATTTTATCAGTCAGTTTAAGCTAAGAGTTGCTTCTGTTACAAACCTAGAATTCAGTGGCTTACAACAAAGGCTTATCTGTTGCCCACATTGCTTATTCAAATGAATTAGCTCTGAGTCTGCTCTCAGTCATCTTCACTCCAGGACCCAGACTGATGGAGCTGCTCTTATCTGGGACACGGCAGTGGGATGAGAGAGCATGCAGAACACGCCCACATTCTTGAAACCTCCACTCAGAAATGACACATATCACTTCTGCTCACCTGTCATTTGCCAGAGTAAGTCACAAGCCAATGCTGACAACACTGGCGCAGGGATGGATATCTTCCTGAGAGGATAGGCATCATAAGGAAGAACTCTGAATAGTCTTCGTTTTTTCTGGTAATAGCACCCAAGTTTCTCTTGAAGAATAATCCCTTAGTGAATGTGGGCTTGACAGGGTTGACTGAGATCCAGAGAGGGCATGAGAGAGAGCTAGCATTAGCTAACCAGAGTTTTCCATTTCTCTGGCCAAAGCAAGTCCAATGAAATTCAGTTCCTGGATGGAGAAATTCTTTTTGGGTTGGAGTTGCTAAGAAGATAACCTGTAATCCTGGAGCTACAAGGAACCATCTAGGTGGAAAAAGAGACTAAGAATGCAATAAGCATAGAAGCAAACAAAACTGGGAGAGAGTGTGTTAAACTCAGGCCTGATGTCACTATTTCAGTCCATGTCCCCCTCCATGTCAGAAGGAAAAGGTCTACATCTGGAATTCCAAAATATGTAAGTCTGTATTTTGTTTTCCTAGGAGTCAACTTAGGTTTCTGTTACTTGTAACTTAATTTATAAAGGGAGGGGTGTTAGTGCCTGAAATACATTTCATGTAAATGGTTCTCTATACTTTGCTGAAGTGGCCCACAATTTTGCTTACAAGCTTCCTAGCTATCAACTCAAAGAGAAAAAATTTGATTAGTACACCATACCATTACTATACTATATCTATATTACAAGAAATTGCCCAATATATGTTAACAATGATCAAACATTGATATCTTCCTATGGCCCAACCCAATGCAATTGCGGTACTGCATAGTGAAAACAAACCAGTTGCACCGCAATCACAGTTTTTCTGAGAGTAAGTTTCCACCACGGGACATCGATAAAACTTGCCACACAAAGTGTGGTGCACAGACCAGCAGAGTCGGCATCACTGGGAATTTGCTATAAATGCAGAATCTTAGCTCCTACCCAGACCTACTAAGTCAGAGTATGCACTTTCACAAGGTCCCCAGGTGACTTTTTTGCACATTAAAACCTGAGAGGTATTTATAGAAGATGTTATGTAATATGGTAAATACCTTCAAGGGTACTCCTATAATAAATGCATTAAAATATATATAAGATTGTACACCATTTTTCATTATAACTTAATGGCATAATGTCAAGTGAATCTAGGACGGGTGAAAAAAATCCTATGAGGTGGTCTTTGGAAGCAGTTCAGATAATATGATCCACGAATTTATTACTGATGTGTTTCCAAAGACCAAAGAAACTCATATAATCAACCAATTAGTCACCCCTGTCTTATTCCCTATATCATAATGAAGGGAATCCATAAACTTCATTGATTCAAATAAAACGTAGGGTTACTTTAAGGCATGGTCCACTCCCCACTTCAGATCTTTTCCAGTCTGCAGTTGACTTCATCTGACGGCGATCTTCCACTTGCGTTTGGATACAGATAGATATGCTGGGTCTTGCAGCTCACTGTGACTCCCAGGATAGCAGTAGCAGTGTTAGCTGGTGGCCCCAGTTCATCAGCCTGTCAGCCCCATCTGGAGAGATTTGGCCTGGACAATACTGGGAACTGGGGACCGACTCTCAGCCTTCATGCCTCCCCGTCACAGCCAGCCCCGTCACAGCCCTGTTTTTGCCTTCCATCCTGCTTCATTTTTCTCCCCCCTCTGCCCCACAAGATAGGAGGGTGGGTTATGCCGCTAACCCACGGACAGCGGTCTTTGTGAGCACAGCTAAGCTGGCTTCATGTGGAGTTCCTAAGCCCAGGCACCAAACAGAGGTACAGAGCATCTGGTGAAAATCATTTAAAAAATAATTCGATTTTTAAAATCTCTCTGCTTCAGCTCCTAGGATAAACTTGCAGTTGGGGAGATCTTTAAATACAGACTTAAGCTTCTAATTAGTGAAGGTAACATTTGGGTATGAATCCACATAAGTAAACATGCTGAGCTCTTTCATTTGAAACCAACAAGAATAATATTTCTTCTTTTCTGCTGTTGCTTCTTCTGACTTTTTTAGGGAGTTAACTTCCACGTCTCTGCCATTTGAAGAAAGGATGGCACTAGAGAAGCTTACTTTTCTGGGTTAGAATCTATTTCTGTATTTGATTGGGACTAAATAATGGGATGAAAATGATGGTGCAGATTTCTTTTCCTCACCATTAATATGAATGAGTATTTTGGACATGAGTTTAGATCCTTCTACCAGTACAGCCACTCAAAATCAGAAAGACCAAATGCCAAGAGCTTGACAAGTGTGTGTCTAGTCAATTTGCTTCCTTTTCTATTCCCTCTGCATTCGTGGATGCTAAATCAGGTGATGTGGAGGTGTTGGTTCAAAAGCATCCCAGAAGCAAATGTGGGTGAGCATGGCGGTCAAAGATGGGCAGTATTTGGGGTAATGCTGACTTAATATTTTTAAAATTTATAGAACATCACTTTACTTTTATAATGAAGTAAAAATTTTCTGGGTAATTAGTTTTAACCAACATTTTTTCCAAACAGCTGTGAATTCCGTGACTGAGGGATTGGTCTGAGAAAACTCTATGGATACTCTTAACTAATTAATGTAGCCATTTTGATAAACTCATTGGAAGAAATAAGACACTCATAACAGTAATAGAAGGAATATACAAAATAGGAATAGAATCATGTGAGAAATACTTTATAATTTATTGAAATATAAATATAGTAATTCTACATTTTAGAAATCAAATATACACTAATTTTAATAGCATCTATTGGCTCTAGGTATTTTTGTTGTAAACTTCTCTGCTATAGACATCTTTGCTGTAAGCACTTTTGCCACAAACATTTTCACTGCATAACTAATTGGATATAAGGCAATTTTGCCATGGGAGATAAAATAACAAAAATAAAAAAGAGAAACACTGAAAAGTAAATAATAAAACATGAGAAATGAGATCAAAATAAAAATACTTTATTACAAAATACAGAATATTCAAATACATTTAAAATGTGTATAGATTCACAGTGACTGTGCAAATAACTTTTACTTTGTGGATTGTACCTAAGCACTTATCTTTCAAGTTTTTATACTTTCTTTTTGCTTGTTGATTTGTCTCCTTGTTTAACATTGCACTTTTTCTTTTTTGCTAAAGTTTCTTCCTTCGTTAAGAGAACTATCAATTTCCAAATACTAGAATGCATGTTTGTAACTGAGCTTTGTATTGTATTGTGAAAGCCCCTACACAGTTGAATGTTTTTGGCAACACGTTCATTGATAGATGTTTCAAAGTTTTTTTTTTGAAATGTGGGTTCAACTCTGTGCCTTTGAGGCCCTCTGCCTCTTTCTCCTCAAATGTAGTGTTTCAAAATAAGAAACCAACTCTTGTGGCAAATCTTTGTCATCTGTCATAATTTTTGTATTGTATATGTCAACCCAACTGTCAACCAGTTATTTTATCTTTTATGGCAAAATTGCCTTACAACCAATTAGTTATGTGGCAAAAAAGCCATAGAAATTCTTGCAGCAAAGATATTTACAGCAAAGAAGCTCACAGTGAAAAATATCAGACATGGCATTTATCCTTTCTTCTTTCTTTTCTTTCTATGAGTTTTGTTCTTGTTCTTCTAGAGAATCTTGATAAAGTCGTCTAAAAAAATAACTTGGAAGGTCCAAAAATCAGTGTTCTGGCGCATATCCTTAAACTCACAGAAATAATTATTTTGATGGGACCAACATATCAAGAGAAACATTACATACATCATTATATAGTTAGAAAAATATCCATGTTCATGCCTTATTAAAAATGCTATATTTTTTTAAGACAAAGGATACTGTATTAATCTTCAGTGCATGTTTTATTGAGCGCATACTATGTGCCATACCTCTGCTTCCATTGCTTCAGTTAAGTTTTATACCATCCTTTAGGAATTACTTTTCCTTTGAGGGGGGAGGGTCTTGGAGAAAGGTTCCTCTGGGCAAGCAACCATGACAAGGTTATATGATTTTCCAGATGAGGGTAGTGAACAAAAGTTCTCAAAGCAACAGATTAAATAACTGAAATGCAAAGAGATTCCAAGTGTAAAAGTAAAGATTTGATGGAGGACTCTCTAATACTGAAGCTTATATCTCTAGCAAGACCTCTTAGTTTCTTGAAAGCAAAGGATTATGTGTATTCACCTTTAATTGTTCAGTGCTAGCACAGCACCTGCTAAGTGTTCAATAAGTCTTGTGAATTTTCTCTTTTAATTATGTTTTCTTACTGTTCCCTCTGCTCCTTTCAAACCTCACTTCTGACACTTTAGGTCATTCCCTCATGTGAACAATTGCAATCATCCCTGAAGTCATTTTCCTGTCTTTTATTTTTTACCTTCAATCAATCCCCCATGTGATTTATGCTCTGCCTACCTCTTCAGTACCTTCTCAGACTACCGTACTTTACAATGGACCCATGAAGCTACTTTGTGTTTTCTGAGCACCCAGTGCAAATTTTGTGACAGTACTCCTCCATGACAATAACTCCTCGTTCTCTTTGCTGAAATGACTTTGTCTACCTGAAAAAAAAAAAAATCTGACTTGTCCTTCAAATTTTATTTTAAAGTTTCCTCTACAGAATTGTTTGAATCTACCCAGAATTGGCTGGTCTCTTTTCGCTAGTGTAGGGTCTCGTACAAACACTGTTGCAGTGGATGTGACACTGTGTTGTAATAACTTGGCTTTATGTCTGTTTCCTCTACGAAGCTGGAAGTTCCTGGAGGCAAGGACATCTTATTTGGCACTATATCCTTAGAACACATGCACTTGAGTTCAGTAAATGTTATTAAATGTTGAACAAATGAATGGATAAGTCTACGCTTCAGCAATAAGGCACTAACTAGTGCCAAAAGGACATTGTTTTCCTTAATAGAGGTTATAATCTCTGACAAAGAAGCTTATCTACAGACAGAGCATGAACTCACAGAACACTGAGCCTCCTGGCATGCTAGGAATAGCAGTGTGACACCAAGTATCTTGGGAAATTGTGAGCAGAATGACATATTAGCTTCTTACACTACCTAGAAATCCACACAGATTACACCACATTTCCTAAAATCAACATCGAAACCCCAAGCAAGAAATTGCTCAGTGGAATGGTATGATTAGGTCAAGAGAGCACAGTACACATGGAAGAAAATCTAAAAATAATGGCCTGAGAATTGACAGCATTTCCCTCTAAGATATAATTGTTTCAGAAGGATATTTCTTACTACTGGCAAGTTGAATAAGCTTAGAATCAACGATCAAAGTTGGGTAGAACTTAGGACCCCTTGGTTTCAACTTCCCATTGCTGGAAAGATACTGATCCAGATTCAAATTGAATACTTCCAGTGATGGGAATCTCGCTGTTTTGGAGGCAACCATTGAATTTTGGATTTTTCATGTTGAGTTGAAATCTGCCCTTCTGTAGTTTCATCCGTTGATCCTGGTTCTTTTTCCTGAAGCTGCATCTAATTGTTTTTCTATATGACAACTTTTCATGTATTTGAACACAGCTTTCATTTTTCCCAAAGCTTCCTTTTCCCAAGATTAGAAACACTCCATTTCATGTGCTAATTCCTTATGTGATGTTGGTGTAAAGCCTTTCAGCTCTCTGTGATCATATTCCAGTGGATACACTCCAGTGTGGTACCCAAATATGAGTGTAGCACTACAGATGTAGCCTAAGGACTGCAACCTATAAGAAGACGTTCCTCACTTTATCTGTTTATTATACTTCTTTATTATGATCAAATGTTGTATTAGATCCAATGAATACATAGATCAAAATACTGTATGCCAGGAGTTGTTCTTGGGATAGAAGGGCAAGTAAGACAGTCTTTGCTTTAAGAAGCCCACATCTAACACAAACTACAAATATTCTCTTAATAAATTGTGATATTTTATAAGTACTGTTTTTGAGGTATAAGCAAAATATGATCATCAAGTAACTCATATATTAGGTTTTTAGACAATTGAAGATTTATGCCTATTTTATATTCTTTTTAAAAAATTTTTTATTAGAGTACAGTTGATTTACAATGTTGTGTTAGTTTCAGGTGTACAGCAAAGTGAATCAGTTATACATATACATGTATCCACTCGTTTTTTTTTTTTAGATTATTTTCCCATATAGGCCATTAAAGAGTACTGAGTAGAGTTCCCTGTGCTATATCACAGGTTCTCATTAGTTACCTATTTTATATACAGTAGTGTGTATATGTCAGTCCCACTCTCCCAATTTATCCCCCCCCCCACTTATCGCCTGGTAACCATAAGTTTGTTTTCAGCACCCATGACTGTACTTCTGTTTTTTAAATAAGTCCATTTGTACTTTTTTTTTTAGATTCCACATGTACTTTTTTTTTTTAGATTCCATTTGTACTTTTTTTTTTAGATTCCACATATAAGCGACATCACAGAATATTTGTCTTATGTGTCTGACTTACTTCTGTGCCTATTTTAGATGACTTGATATTCATCAAGATCACTCTAATTCCAACCATGTGCTGTTGATTTTTAAAGATCTAAATGTCGGACTTCATACATTTTTCCTAATTTCATCTTGTTGATTTTGTTGTAATTCCAGCATATCAAGGACTTTCACATCTTTATTCTGTCATCAAATATGTTAGTTTTACTTTCTCAGCTTTGTCACCTCTAAGTCTGAGAGTAACAGGAAAGTTGGCTGCTTTTTACATGAACAAAATGGTTTGTGTTCTGCTTTCCCAGCAGAAGTTATGTTTGGGAATTTGGTTAATGGGAAGTGGTAAGGCATATATTTAGAAAAGAAAGTTCATTCCACTCTAGACAAATATAGACACTTGGAATTCTATCCACCATGACTCACAGAAAGTGCAGAGGTTTCTCATCCTCAGCTACCACATGGTGTTAGCTGCTGGCATATGGTGAAGTTTGGGCCTGAGAAACAGACTAAAGGGAGACAATGGCTGATTTTTTTCGCATTAATTTCTGATCACCAAAAGCCCTACTGCAAGCTGGAAGGTCACCTTTACTCCAGCCACCCAGTGGAGCATGTAATATAATAAACTGTGGTATTATATAAGTACTACTTTTGAGGTATAAGCAAAAACGTTTATAATAAACTTTTCCTACATCTCTGCTTGAATGACATGTTTCTAGAGCGGCCTCCCCTGACTACCCTATAATAAATAGTAACATCTCTGCTTCTGCACTCCCTCAGTCCCTTGCCCTGCTTGGTGCTTTCCCATGGCTCTTAGCACTCTTTGGCGTACTACATACATCTATGTGTTTAGGCTCTCTCCAGCCCTGTGCCCACATGTGCTAGAATATAAGCTCTGTGAAAGCATGGGCTTCTACGGCAGTGCCTCCGTGGCTTTGCAGAGTACCTGACACTAGCACATGTTCTACCGGTGTGTGCTCAAATAAATACTTGTTTAATAAATTAATGAATCTGGAGTAAAATGGTGGTAAGTTATTCATGTATGTAGCTGGCAAAATATTTAAAAAGGCAATGACAGGGGCTTCCCTGGTGGCGCAGTGGTTGAGAGTCCGCCTGCCGATGCAGGGGACACGGGTTCGTGCCCCGGTCTGGGAGGATCCCACATGCCGCAGAGAGGCTATAGACCCGTGAGCCATGGCCGCTGAGCCTGCGCGTCCGGAGCCTGTGCTCCGCAACGGGAGAGGCCACAGTAGTGAGAGGCCCGCGTACCGCAAAAAAAAAAAAAAAAAAAAAGACAATGACAGAAACAACTGAGAAAGTCATGTTTACTTGATCCTTCCTACAAAGATGACTAATTATACAAAGAATTTTTAGCTTCTCTAAATGAAAGAACTCTGTATGTACTTTTACTGTGTGCTGGTGTTGCTTAGTGATGTGTAGGTAGGAAAGAGTAGTGGTAGGTACCCATCACCAAGTACCAAGTAATGGGCTAATTCCTTAACATATATTTTTTCATTAAGCATCACAATATTCTCATAAAGTAGATTTTATGGTGCATCTCATTTACACAGAAATGGAGGCTCAAAGGACTTCAGTCATTTATCAACGATCCCCCCGACCCCCACCGACTCAAAGTGCCAGAGGCCAAAACCACGTCTGCTTAAAAAACTTCTCCCACCTTGAAACGTTTACTCTAGAGTAATAAACAAAGAAAGATGTGTCACTTCTTTTTATGAAACTTTCTGGTACAGTTGCCACACAAGCTGGGGAGTTTTATCTCCAGGTGAGGCGTTTGTGATCCAGCCGATCAGAGTTCTGTAATGAGTATAACTGCGTAATCGAGATGGTTATGCTTAGAAAAGTGCCCACCAAAATGACAGCTGGATATTTTGTACTCCTTGCTTTGCTTGCAAATCAAATTTGCCAAGAAAGTCAGGTAAAGTCGTATTTTTGAGGCTGTCAGCATTCTTTACACTGGAAGCAAGTTATGTGTTTTCTATCACATTCATCACCCCTCAATAAAGATTTTGTCATTTAAATGGGAGAGCTGTGTGAGGAGAAGTTTGTACTTCTCTCTTGCTGGCAATTTTCTTAAGGTAAAATAAACTGCAAAGTTTGCTCTTCAGACCCTCTCTGAATTCTGAAACTCTCACAGAAGCAGTTGTCACCCAGGGGTTACCAGGAGGAAGTAAAGGGATTGCCCATAAACCAGACAAATATTACTGAGAAGGGACAGAAAACAGGATAGCACTGTGACATGGACCCTTTGTAGAGCTATTCTTTCAGCTTCACCTGTGGCAAATTACCTAAGGTCAGTGACGTCTTTGGATATCTAAGCTTTTGGAAACCATTAGAGGGACATCCTGCAGATTTTGCACGTCTAGTGCATGTCATAATTATTGATCTCTCTCTCATACACTTTGTTAAAATGTATGTGGTTTGCACTTATATTCAGGTCATAACTTTCTTGCTTGGAAAACCCTCTCTTTCCTTACCTGTCCAAGCATCATGTGTTTCCCGTCAGCACCACTTTCACAGAGAAATAAAATGGATGAGAAGGAAGTAGGAAAAAGTTGACCCTCAGCAAAGACCACACCAAGGTGCAATTCTTAACACAATTTCTTCAGCATTGCCCTTGGAAGTCCCTTGCCTATCAACAGTTCTGTGAAGGATGAAAAGGTTCTCATAAACGCTGCTGTACCTTCCTCATCTCTTTTGGCAGACTTAAAAGTATTTGATTTAAGAAGGCTTGGGGGCTTCTCTGGTGGCTCAGTGGTTAAGAATCCCCCTGCCAATGCAGGGGACATGGGTTCGAGCCCTGGTCCGGGAAGATCCCACATGCCGCGGAGCAACTAGGCCCAGGCACCACAATGACTGAGCCTGTGCTCTAGAGCCTGCAAGCCACAAGTACTGGAGCCTGCACGCCTAGAGCCCATGCTCTGCAAGAAGAGAGGCCACCGCCCTGAAAAGCCCGCGCACCACAACGAAGAGTAGCCCCCGCTCGCCGCAACTAGAGAAAGCCCGCACGCAGCAACAAAGACCCAACTCAGTCAAAAATTAATTAATTAATTAATTAATTTTTTTAAAAAAAGAAGGCGGCGGCTTGGGTTTCCTCCCGATGGTCATCTCAGGCCCTGATCTTAGTTATGACAGGGAATAGATATAGGTTACTGTCCAACAAGAGTGTTGCTCTGGGCTAGTCTTCTCAAGATTTTGTGACAAAAGATGTTGAGCTTATTAACATATAGCTTATAGAGTATGAACAAAAATAAGACCAACTCCTGTGTAAGACTCATCCTCAGATCTCAATCTGGCAGCCCACTCAAGAAAAGAGTAGACCCAATCTGTTTCTCTTCATCTAAGCAGAAAGTGTAGAGAAAGGTGCCCAGAAATCCTATTTCCCAAATAGGCATTGCCATCTTGAAAGCTGTGTAGCAGACCACAGTCGTGCATCACGACTCCAAAGCCTTGATCACTAGGCAGAGTCATCCTAGAGGACCAGAATTTTCCAATGCAGGGTCAGTGGGAGAGGCTGCAATCACAGTCTCCTTTCCCTGAACCCTATTTTCCCTCCTTTACTACAAGATTTGAAAATGATAATAACATATCTAGTGAACAGAGTAAACACAGTAACTTCAAAACTCTTTATTCATAAAACAAACACATTATTAAGTATCGACTATGTGTGGGACATTGCATAAACTTCTAGGAGTGATACAAGGGTAGAATAAACACAATACCATCTCCTTCAAAATCCTGAATTTTTCATGGGGAAGGCAGACTTGAAACCAGAATTGCCAAGCGATCTCTCGTCATGCCATTTCGCTTCTATATCTGTGAAAGTTGTCCCCGCATCCTCTGTTTCCTTGTGACAAGTCCAGCTCTTTGTCCTGGCAGAGGAGATCGCCCGTGGGCTGTGTAGTCCAGGCTGCCTCTCCAACAGCATCTTTCCCTTTGTTCTGCTTGGCATCGTGGGCCTCAGCATCGCCAGTCTGCCCATACTTTCTTCAGTGTTCCACAGTGTTTTCATCTCTGTTGCCCCCTTCATCTGGAATGCCTTTCCCTCATTTATCTCAAATAAGTTCACATTGTTTAAAGACTCAATTTCAGCCTTCTTCTAGAAGTCTTCTGAGCTTCTTACATAGACTTGAACGTTCATTCCTCAAATCCCTTTAGAACCATTATTTCCATCAGGGTTTGAAAGAAACTTATTACAAGTTATTGTCTTCACACTAGAATGTGTGCTTCTGGAGAATGAACAGCTTCTATTGTCTCTGTTTCCTTAGCATGGATCCCAGGGCCTACTATCCCACAGACCTTAAAAATACTGTGAAAAAGTAATGATGATGCAAGATATTTAACAAAACAGAAAAAGAATGATGGTGTTAGATGCAGTTGGGAAGAAGGTGGAGTTCATAATGTATTGAAGGTTAGTGAAGCTTGGCTTGTAAAGGTGGATTTCCACAGTGCCTTAAAGAATGGGCAGGATTCAGGAAGGGAGGAAAAGTTTTTTAAGAAAAAGATTCAACATTAAAGAAATCAGAGATGTCTGAAACATTCAACTGAATAAAGGCTTACAAAATAAGAGGGCCAAAACGGAGTGAGGTTGTTTATGGTGATTAAGTCTATCATGAAAAGATTGTTGTGTTTGTTTAGAAGACAACTGGGAGCCACTGATGGTTCATAAGGAAAAAAATTACATAGTATAATGCTTGTTTTAGGAAGGAAATTATGGTAGCAATGTGCAGGATGGTTTAAACTTCAGTGTCTTAGAAAACCAGGAAAGAAAATATTTCAAAAAGAATGTCGCCAGTGTGAAATTGAATAACTGAGGCCATTGGTGGCATAAGAAAATCAGGAGCGTGGAGGGGAAGAATAAAAATATTACCAGGGTTAAGTAGAAGAGAGCAAATGGATTGCGACTGCAAGCAAAGCGGACGAGCTACCTTTGGAAATTAGTGTAGATTCTTCCCTCTAAGAAAGAAGAGAAGGAGGAGAAAATGGTTGAAAATACAGGACTCTGAGTTAAAGCAGGGTAGAGAGGATTTTAAGTTGATAATTCCGTATTAAATTAGGATATCTTTTACATTTTAATTTAGGGCAAGGCAAAGTCTTGTGATGATGGTAAGGAGAGAGAAGGATGTGTTTTGAGTTTGAATGGAGTAGAAAAGTTCCAGAACAGCGCTGTCAGAAATAAGAGAAGGAGTTAATTAGTGTGCAGTTAAAGAACTAACAAGACCACTGAGGTTTTGCCTGAAATAACATAGCATAACGTATTGTTATTTTTTTTGTGGAGGCAGCCACCGTGGTTCCGGTTTCTACTGCTGACTAACAAACCATCCCAAATTCTGTGGCTTAAATCAATGGTCATTATATTATATTCATAATCTCTGGGTCATAAATTAGGGCAGAGAAAGCCTGAGTGGATCTTTTGCTCCACGTGGCGTTGACGGGTCACTTGATTTATCCGGCTGGGAGCTGGTGGGATCTGGAGAAGCCTTCACTCTCATGTCTGGCACCTTTGTAGGGATGGCTGGAAACTCATACACCTGCATCCCTCTCCATGTACTCTTGGGGTGTTTTACACGGACTGTCCATCAGATTATCTAGACTTCAAATAGAAAAGGCATTATGTAGGCTCTGCAGGTCTGGGACTGCAAACCAACACAGAATCACTTCCACAATTGTTTCTTGGCTAAAGTGGACCGAAAGCCTGCCCAATTTCAAAGAAAGGAGACCCGCACCCCACTTCTTGCTGGGTGGCACTTCTAGAATTTTGGGCTAGCTTTTATTTTTTTTCCTAGCATGAAGCATTCTAACATCCATCTAACATGTTTATTTTCTGTTTTCTGTCATCTCCCCTGGAATGTAAGTCACATAGATCAGGGAGTTCTGTCTGTTTTGTCTCAAGTATCTGGTGTGTAGTAGACAATAAGTATTTGTCGTATGTGTGATAGGAAAATGTAGACAGAGGAGCGGATAACATGGGCATGAAATACCCAGGGCTGTGGTCTCCCAGGAAGATAGGGAAGAATGACAAGAGGCTACGAGGTAACGGTTCCCTCCACATTTGTGAGGCTTACAGCATTTCCCGTCAGCATCAGTGGCTCAAGAAGGCTTGGTTTTCACCTCCAGGGAGCAACCATATCAACCTCTTCACAACATGTGCTCCAAAGAGCTCGTGAACAGATTTATGTTTATCCCAATTGGAAGTCCTCCTTCAGTTAAAATTATGGCATTGGTGAGTTACTAATTAACATACAGTTTGGCGGAGTCTTCATCTACATTTCATAGAGTGGCTTCGGGGGTTGATGGATCCTCTGAAATCGTGTGGGCAAATGCATCATCTTAGGCCTTATCAATTTCTCAAAGGGAAATCTGAGCTCAAAACATTAAAAAAACACTGTCAGAATAAACTGTATTTGGACTTTACCTTTTAAATATAAGAAGCTAAGTCTTTCAAATACTATGAAGAAAAACAATCACCTGGAACAGGAAAAAGGACACTTCTAACATGAGCTAAGGCCACATATGTAGCAAGCAGATCGATGCAATAATCTTTAATGATTCCCCAGGAGCTATTAAGATTGATTTGGTTAGTGGCACGTGAACCTGGTGGATTTGTGGGTAAAGTTATTCTAGCTACAAAGAGAAGCCGTGTCAAAAAGTCACTTTAAAAGGAAAAAAAAGATACTTTTGGAGATTTAGACTATAAAAAGATATGTTTCCCAATTAGTGCTTAAAAGCCTCTAATTATAATGTGGTATTTCTTTTAAAACGTTCAAGTATATGTTAACAATTGAACTTGAACTCAAATTATAACTCCATTATTTGAAAATACTTTCATACACTTTTCTTTCCTTATTTTCCATTCCATTACTTACTAAAAAGAAGTCTTTAAAGTTTACTGTTGTCAAACTTTAACACATACCAACATAATGGGGATATATGCAGTCAAGTATTTTAAAAATTGAATAGTTTATAAACTGAGGAGGCTATAAAGACATCAGGTAGATTACATCTAGAAACATAAAATCTATAGATAAGATAATATAGGTTTAAAGTGGTACAGGAATATTAAAATGCACAGGACTTTTAAAAAGTTTAGTTGTTTTCTTATTTTTAAATGTAACTACTTAAAGGATATCACCATTAAGAATTTCTTGTCATGATCTAAATTTGAAGCAGGCTAGAAAGCTAAAGGCTTCATCTCAGTTGTAGCCAGAATCCTTTCTCAGTGCCTGCATTTTGTCAAATGAACAACCATGGCACCACCCTTGATTCCTTTCTAACCATGTAGATCTGGTACCCTCATCTTCTCAGCTGGGACCTCAGATTCTGCAGCCATCTGGGTCATATAGCTCAGGCAGGAAAAGCACAAATATGGTACAAACATGGGTCTAAAATAAACACACTTGCACACTCTGAATTTTGATTTATTCCTTGTACCCAATCTATAGCTCAAATCCTATCAGTTTTCCTCCTCCACTGAAAAGTCCACTGCCTTAATCTAGATCTTCCTGATTTTCCTCTGAGATAATACCTTTACCTCATTTTCCTGATGCTGCACTACTTTGTTTTTTCTTTCAAATGCTGCTGAGACACAAATCTCGGTAAAACAATCCATTTTTTCTTCAATTACAAATAATGATTTCTCATTGCTCAATGAATTAGTAAATCAATACTATGCCTCTTCTGTCTCTCACAACAATGCATAGAAGACCTGACCAGTTAGACACCGGTTAGTGAGAATTAGGTTGTAATTTATGATTGATTGGTTCACAATGAAAGATCCAACAAAAGTATAGAGGGAGACTTCTTGTTTTCTTTTGGTCTAGCTTAGGATCCAGGATCTAGGAGTCAGCTATGTCAAGATATAGTACTAGCACAATGTGCATAGAGTGAGTCTGATTCTGATGCATGGCACAGAAATTAAAAGATGTATTATACTTCTTGGGTCACATGAACTTATACAGGATCTAAGTACAGGTTGCTCTGGATCTAAGTATATATGCTGTGTGTGCAAATGGTAGAGAAACTTAAAAGTGACAGACCCAGCATCCGGGTCTTAGTTGGACATTTGCATAAGAATAATAATTACAAGAGGAAAGCATGCAAACTCTATGGTCAACCTTATTTTTATCAGCCACCAACGTATACTTTCTCACCTAACTGGGATAGGCTCTTTCCTTGGCCCCTGAAATGGCAAGCTTACCTTCTAATCTGTATCTCTATTAATGCTGTAATGCTTCCTTTGAGATATCCCTTCATATCTTCTCCACCTAGCCAAGTCCTTTCATTCTACATTGTATTTTATTTCAAATGCTGGTGAGATCGAGCTGGGTTCCATTTCCATTTCATTCATGAAACCATCTCCAACTTCTTCACATCGTTCTGATCTATCTCTTCTCGGAACTAACAGTGAATAATGGCCGTGTCAGGTACGATTAGTTTCGTAAGTGGAGAGTAGGCAACATATCTTTAACTTGTTTTGTGTCTTATTTGTAGCCTAGCATAAAGCTAACAGCAATAAATAACCTTTCGATGATTGTTTTAATCAGAACTCAAATGTTCCAAAACATTACTAAACTTTGGGGATTATAATTTTTTTAAAAAAAGGAAAGAGATAAATATTATAATAATGAAACCACAGAATTTAAGACCCAAGAGTAATGTTGGATATCATCTCATTTGACCTCCAAAATTAATGAAGGAGGAAATGATATGCCAATTTGCATAAAGCTAAGCACTAAACTAGTGACAGATGCAAGGCTAGAACTCAGGACTCCAGCCCCATTCTAATGCTCATTGCTAAACTGGACTATAGTATATAGCATACGGTATATGCAAAATTGAATGAAAATATCTTAACTATGCTTGTCTTTTGAGATTATGAATGACATGCCTCCTTGTAAGCTGCAAAATAAATAGTTTCAGTATGACTGTGGCTGACACTGCTGGTTGACTATCAAATATGCATTTCTCTTTCTTCCTTTACTACTTTAATACATCTACACACAAACACATACAGAGGGGTGGCTATGTGCCTAGTTAAAATCTAAAACCTCCCTGTCCTCTTTGTGTTGAATGACCATTTGGTATGTGTCTTGCTAATAAGATATAATTGAAACTCTGCTCAGAAATGATTACATTTCCAAATAAAAAACAAAATCCTTATGTGGAGAAGGTTTTTGGATCATTATCTATTTGCCTTTTTTATGTTTGGAATGCAGATGTGGTACTGGAAGTATAGTGGCCATCACGTGATCGTGAGAAGGAAAGCCATACCAAGGATTAGAAACAGCATGATAGGAAAAATCTGAGTCCTTGGTAACATTCGTGAGGGTCAGACTCTGTCTTGAGTCAACTCCAGACTTCTGAATGAGAACTGTAAATCTCTTCCTTGTCTAATCCATTAGTTATTAAGTTTCCTGTTACTTTTGCCTAAATACCCTCTCCCCACCAAAGATAAGATCACAAGATATGTAAAAATGCAATGGATCTAGTGACCAATTCAGTCATATTATTTGACTAGCCCTTTGGCAGTGACTTTGCTGCAGTGCTGCTTTTTAATACCTAACAGCATAACTGTTACTTTTAAATGGCTTAAATATGCTAAGCACTATTCTAAAGCCCTTTAAATATATTATCTTATTTAATAATCACTGCAACTGTATGAAGGTTGCATTGGTATCCTCATTTATACAGATAAAAAAGACAGTTTAGAGAGGTCAGTTATCTTGCTTATGCTCACATGGTAAGCAGTAGATGTCCCTGGGATACCAATGACTACGTTCTGTTCATCAGTCACACCATGTAACAAACCATGTGAAGTGCAGCTCTGTGAATCAATGTATTGTTTTAAAATTTAAGATAGTTGATTAACAACCTTGTTTTCTTCTCTCTAATGAAATACTAGAGTTGTAGTAAAAACACAAAACTCGGACAATCTACATGTCATCCAGAGAATCAGTTAAAGTTGTATAATTGGAAACCATTAACCTAATAATTTCACAAAGAATCCATTATATAACTGATTGATTGTATTCTTTGCTTTGGTTCTTGAACTTGGCCTCCCGTTGCACTGGTAATTATTCCAGGGATAGCAGCTTCAAACAAACAAATGAAAGTATTACATTCCACAGCTTTTCAGCACTTCAACACCAGCTCCACTTAAGTAGAATAACTTCTAGATTTGCTTTCCTCCTACAAAACCATGATTTAAGTTCAGGTTCCAAACCCCAAAATCCTTCAGGTAATTCATGTTTTCTGATCTTTTATTCTCTAGGGATTATTTTGTTCATTTGTTCCCTCAGAAAACAAAGGCAAGTGTGAAAATAAAAGGGGTGTCCCTCGATGAAATGATTAAATAAATACATATGATAATAAAACAAGATAACTGATTACTTACATCATTAAATAGCCACTAATTAGAACAACTTTTAAAAAGGTAATTATAAATCTAGTTGTATCTGCTCAACTGAGAGAAGTGATATTTTGAAGTCAATTGTAAATATACTTCAAGGTAAAAAATATGTTCCACTCTCTCATTAACACTAGATAATTAAGACAAAACATTTTTCTGGTTTGAACTTCTTGTATATTTGCCACCGTAAACTGCAGACACTTTCTCATGGCTATATGGATAGCAGATTTAGATTCTTTATCCAATGGTCAGCGTTTTGGATAGGAGTCAAAATAAAACTCCCCCAGATTTGTAGTTTCAGGAGAAAACTTAGAGACTATGAACCCAATCTAATACCAATCAGATTAACTGATGATGAGCTTGTTTTTAATGTGCTGTAAGAATCTCCACTGAGATTCCTTCAGAAGGTACTTCATCACCTTCACTGAATTTTCAGATGTTCCCCATGATACAATTCCATTTGGCTGAACACACACCATGTCTTTTGGCTGCTACATGACCTCCAGTGGAATTATTTTCCACTGGAGGTAATTCCTGCTAAAAAAAAATCCTGAGTCCTGAGTCCCCAGGGACTTTTATCACTATAGCAATTCATTCTTCCCTGTTAGGGAGATATGAGCTGTAAGACCACAATGAGTTAGCTTAGTGGAGAGACAATATTTACGAACAACAACAACAAAATAACAGGAAAATAGAGAACAGGCTATATCCATGAGTGAATTGAGTGACACAAATGAGAAGCATGGTCAGACCTCAGTGGGGAGAAAGGTCACTGCAGTCACAAACCCTGGGGACTGTGCATGCTGCCCTTTGAGTTCATTCCCTCATCCATTTGATACTCGCTGGGGAACCACTGTGTGCCAGAGGCAGTGTTAGACTCTGACAGTAGAAGAGGCTGTGACCCCAAGGAGTTTGCAATCTAGTGGAGATCAGAGGAAAAACCAAGTAAGTGAGTAGTTGTGATGTGATGTGATAAAGGCTGTGCTAGAGGAGTGTGCAGCTCCCACGTGTCAGAGGAGAGGGCGCTTCAAAAGATTGGCAACATGGTGAAGCATGTGCTGAGAATAAAAGATAAGCAATTCATGGAATTAAGGAAACATTAGCTTTGGATAAATAACCAGAAGTGGGATTGCTGGATCATATGGTAGTTCTATTTTCAATTTTTTGAGGAACCTTCTTACTGTTTTGCATAGTGCCTGCACCAATTTACATTGACACTAATGCCGTACAAGGGTTTCCTTTTCTCCACATCCTTGCAGACACTTGTTATTTCTTGTCATTTTGATGATGGCTATTCTAACAGGCATGAGGTGCTATCTCACTGTGGCTTAAATTTGTATTTCTCTGAATGTAAGTCATGTCGAGCACCTTTTCATGTGCCTGTTGGCTATTTGTATGTCTTCTTCGAAAAAACGTGTATTCGAGTACTCTGCCCATTGAAAAAATCAGATTGTTTGGTTTTTTGCTATTGAGGTGTATAATAAATGTAAACAGGATCTGGAAGATATCTGTACTGTCATTGCAGCGTTGCAGCAAGATATAGAAAAAACCCTGTGTCTGTCAGTGGATGTATAGATAAGGAAGATGTCATACATATATATAAATATATATATATGTACATATGATGGTATATATATATATATTCATATATATATATATGAATATTATCCAGCCATGAGAAAGAAGGAAATCCTGCCATTTGAGACAACATGGATGGGCCTTGAGGGCATTACACTAAGCAAAAGAAGTCAGAGAAAGACTAATTCTGTATAATATTACTTATATGTGGCATATAAAAAAACTGAACTCCTAAAAACAGAAAGTAGATTGGTGGCCACCAGGGGCTGGGAGGGGTGAGGAAAATGGGGAGATGCTGGTCAAAGGGTACAAACTTCCAGCTATAAGATGAGTAAGTTCTGGGGATCTAATGTCCAGCATGGTGACTACAGTTAATAATACTGTATTATATACTTAAAAGTTGCTAAGAGAGTAGATGTTAAATGTTCTTACTACAAAAAAAAAAAATGGGAATTATGTGACACGATGGAAGTGTTAGGTAACACCACAGTGGCAATCATTTTGCAATATTATAAGTGTATCAAATAAACACGTTGTATACCTTAAACTAACACAATGTTCTATGTCAGCTATATGTTAATAAACCTGAAAAAAACAAAGAAATGTTTATTGAGCATCTAGTCTGTGTGAATTCTTGTATATTCTTAATGAAATATGTTAAATTTGAGGGTGAAGTGCTTTGGGAGCTAAAAAAATATTAAAATTTACTCTGCCTTTAGGATAGAGGATTTCAAGTAAAGGCTCCAAAAGGGAGAAGACAATTGAGCTGAGCACATTTTTTAATAGAGAAATTAAAGATCATTAGAATAACAAGTGCAGCAGTGTAAAAGAGCGACAGTGTGGAGAATAGAGGAATTCCATTCTGCCAAGATCGAAGGAGGCAGCAGTGAAGGGAGAGGAGGAAAATGAGGCTGGAAAGTTAATTTGGGGTCAGATAATTTAGGCCTTGTAGCTGCTTAATGAGAGAGCTAGAAGTCAGCCACCAAGAGGTTGATATGAAATCCATGAACATAAATAATGTCTTCAAGGAAGAAAGTATATATTAAAATCGAAGTGCTAAGAGTCGAGAAAGACTAATTCACTTCCTTTCATAAATGTACTTAGGAAGGCCAGGAAGAATTGCCTACATTAACTGCTAATTTAACTGGTCTTCACCTATGACACAAAGATTATTGATGTACCATCAGTAGGTCTCAGGCTTAGTGGTTTCCCCAGCAGTGGGGATGAATCTGCACTAAATGTCAAAGCTGTCTTGTTATCACTTTTTCAAGAAGGTTGGGAGTTATTGAGTTGTAGGTTGGGGCTTAGACACAGACAAAGTTCAGAAATAGGCAAAGTTGTTTAGTTTCCACCAAATTTAATGAGAGAGAGAGAGAGAGAGAGCGGGCATGTTGAGAAGAGATGGCACAAAACAAATTAACTTCCCCTTTGAACTACGAATCGGTATACATTTCAAGAAAAATGTAACCTATTTCTAATTAAAATAATTATAACTCAGCAAAATTGGATTTGGCAAGAAATTAGAACCCCAATTCCTTACAACTTCTTTTCTAAACCTAAAATCTCTTTCATTTGCAGTTAGAGTTGGTGTCTTGCCAGCCCTGAACCTGCGGGGACCGAGTTTTGTTCCCGGCACTGGAGTAGCTAACTACATTCTACTACGTCTAATTCTAAGGGAGAGAAGGTTCTTTTCAGATCATTCTGAATATAAGGCAAGTATGTATGAACAGTAATTTCCAAAACACAAACGCACAACTGTGAGTCAATTTCATTATTCTGAGATGGGCGTCAGAGGGGAACACAGAACATGGAAAGAGTTTACTAAAATAATAATGAACAAAGCCTTGTAAAACAGCTACTTTGGTTCTTTAGGACTGGCTGGCTGCCTAGGAGGTGACCCTGGGCAGTTTCAGAAGCAAAGAAAAAGAGATTTGAACCAAAAGATGGTGAAGGGAATGGGGAGAGAGAGGGGAAGTAGTTATGCATTTCTGAACTGAAGCTGTGAATGTTTTCTGGTGACCTAGAACTGATTGCATATATTTATGTTTAATTTTAATATGCAGGAGTGGAACAATCGCTCATAATAATATATGTGACATTTCAAATTAACGTTTATTCTCCACCAATGGTTTTTGCAATATATTGTTGTTTTCATCCACGTTAATGAATGTGACAGTCCATCAGTTCTGAGAATAAAAATATTTTGGCCCATATTCATCCTTAAATGAATTTATTAAAAAGCTCTGGATATTCCCTAGATATTCATATTGGGAACAACCGATTTTAATTTGTCTTTTGACATCTTCTCAGAAGATTCATTAAGCAAGGCAGCGGCTGCAAGAATTCATACATCAAGGATTTGATGCATGACAAGTTTTTTTGAAAAAGACTTAAGTCTTTTTCAGAATTCTAGAAAACATTTACCACCAAATAACTGCAGTTCATTTGCATTGGAAAAAAATGTATGTGCATTTGAGTCAAATTTAAAACAGTGCTGAAATCTTCAACTTGCCAAGATGCAAAGTCAGGAATGCAGTCTGTACAAGAAAGAAATAAAAATAATTTACAATGTAACATTTATCATTTCAGAAAAAAAGCATATTCAATATAAAAAATATCTGTGCTGTGCAGATAGTGCTGATAATTTCCATTATTTGTTCGGTAGTAGAGAGAGAATCATGATGAATGATGAATGGGAGAGTTGCAGTTTTCAGCAAATTCATAGTTTTACTGCATCTTAGCAGATGAACTTTAAATGAGAAGTTGTGTTGCTTACTTTGAAGTTTTTAAAAATAGATTTATTATAGATAACGTTACTATGGCATGTAGGTTCCACACTGCATCCAGTGTCTCTTGCATTCAGGACATTCATTTAAGCTCTTGTTATTTCCTTTTGTTTATTTATTTATTAATTTAATTGAAATATAGTTGAATTACATTATCATGTTAATTTCAGGAGTACAGCACATCTATTCAGTTATATTATTCTTCAGATTCTCTTCCCTTATAGGTTATTACAAAATATTAAGTATAGTTCCCTGTGCTATACAGTAGGTCCTTGTTGCTTATCTGTTTTATATGTAGTATTATATATATGTTAATCCCAACCTCCTAATTTATCCCTTCCCCCCCCCTTCTCCTTTGGTAGCCATAAGTTTGTTTGTTTGTTTTTATTTAACTTATTTATTTATTTATTTATTTTTGGCTGCATTGGGTCTTCATTGCTGGGCGCACGCGGCCTTGCTCTAGTTGCGGAGAGTGGGGGCTACTCTTCGTTGGGGTGCGCGGGCTTCTCATTGCAGTGGCTTCTCTTGTTGCGGAGTGTGGGCTCTAGGCGTGAGGGCTTCAGTAGTTGTGGCACACGGGCTTAGTTGCTCCACTGCATGTGGGATCTTCCTGGGCCAGGGCTCGAACCTGTGTCCCCTGCATTGGCAGGCAGATTCTTAACCACTGTGCCACCAAGGGAAGTCAAGTTTGTTTTCTGTGTCTGTGAGTTTTTGTTTTGTAAATAAGTTCATTTGTAATTTTTTTTTTTTTAGATTCCACATGTAAGTAATATCATATGATATTTATCTTTCTCTGTCTGGCTTACTTCACTCTGTATGACAGACTCTAGGTCCATCCATTTGCTGCAACTGGCGTTATTTCATTCTTTTTTATGGCTGGGTAATATTCCATTGTATATATGTGCCACATCTTCTGTAGGCACTCATCTGTGGATGGACATTTAGGTTCCTTCCGTGTCTTGGCTATTGTAAATAGTGCTGTAATGAACATTGGGGTGCATGTATCTCTTTGAATTATGGTTTCCTCCGGATATATACCCAGGAGTGGGATTGCCAGGAGCATATGATAGTTCTATTTTTAGTTTTTTAAGGAACCTCCATACTGTTCTCCATAGTGGTTATACCAATTTACATTCCCACCAACAACACTGGTCATTACACTTCAGCAGGCCTAGTGTGCTGGCTATTATCTGTTTGTCCATCCAGACTCAGTCTCTACCCTTCTGCAACACGTTTTCTATGTTAGGAGGCTGATCTTTAGAGGCTTGCATTAATGATCTCTCTTGCTCTCTGCCTTCTGACTGGGCTCAGCCAGTGGAAAAGTTGGGCAGATTATCAGAAGACACAAGAATCTTGAGATTGAGATTGGGATATTTATTCCCCAGTTCCTTTCCTACAGAGTAATGTCAATGGCTATGCTCCTATATAAAAAGCCACAGCTCCTTTTCAGCATCCCTCCCCTATAGCTGCAGTTCCCTAACTTTGCTCCTTCGAGCCCAGGAGTCGTGATGGCTTTCTGCTGTTGCCAAGATGCTTCCACATCCCTCTTTGGTTTCTATAGCCCTGCCCACATCTCTGTAAATAGACTCTTTATTAAACTCTCCTCCAATATCCTGTTTGAATAGGCTAAATGTTCCCTGCTGGGACCCAATAGCCTTGAACTAAGCCAGGTCTTATGCAGTGTCAAAATACAAACCATGACTAAGCAGTGTCTTCATCTACATTCTGTGATTAGGAACTTAGTGTGCTTAGACCTTATACCCAAAGCAATGCCTCCCTGTAATCCCTCAGGTATTGGCCTGGCCACTCTGCCCTCACAGGACATGTGTCAGTCCAAATTTGGCAACTTGTTTGTTTCATGTATGGTAATTTTTAATGATTGTTAGGACTAAACAAAATACTTGCATAATTAATGAAATTGAGAAAGTTTTGTAAATATATACTGAATTTAGATGATATGAAGCTTTTATTTAGTAAGTCGGGCATCCAATCAAAATTTCTCTAAATTACTAACCTAACTTGACAAAAACATTTTCCTTTAAACCTGAATAGCTGAAGTAATTAAATCTATGATGTGATTCTAGATGGGGCTCTAGGCTGCGCTGAACTCAAGGAAACGATTTGTATGGATTTGTATGACTGTATCGGGTCTCATCTTGCAACCGTGTATTTGTCACATCAATAACAACAAAACAACATTCAAAACAGCTTGTGTGGCCGGACATAAAATATTTGTCTAATAACAGACTCTTTCTTGTCAGGACTGTAAAATTTGGTTAACATAATTTCTTCATTATGACTTATGTGTTCATAATTCAGACATTATTACATTAATTTTTCTTGATTCCTAAATTTTAGTGTTTGTTTCAACTTTTAATTCTTAAGTATGCATTTATAATTGCAATCCTTTGTCATAGGAAATAGGCAATATTATCTTATAATAGACAAGTAATATGAAAATGAATAGTAGAATGCAGATATTTAGACATACTTATAAAAAGTATTGGGCTTCCCTGGTGGCGCAGTGGTTGAGAGTCCGCCTGCCGATGCAGGGGACGTGGGTTCGTGCCCCGGTCCGGGAAGATCCCACATGCCGCGGAGCGGCTGGGCCTGTGAGCCATGGCCGCTGAGCCTGCACGTCCGGAGCATGTGCTCCGCAACAGGAGAGGCCACAACAGTGAGAGGCCCATGTACCACAAAAAAAAAAGTATTAATTTTCATAAAAATATAAGATAAAATTTTTAGGCAAAATAACCTACAATTATTCTTTATGATAAAAGTTCATTAATATGTACTTGCTTGTTTCAAGGCAGGGCATATTGTAACAACAATATAATATCTAATTTTAGTAGGCTGCTTTGGCTTATGACTGAATATAAAGTTCTTTGAGATCCTCAGAAGAACAGAGATATAAAAATGGAAATTAGTAGAAAATCTATGATGCCCTGATTGTAAAATATATAATATTCTACTTATTCATATCCAATCACACTTCCTTTACTCCAGTCTCATCTAATACAGGTCATAGCATATTTGTGTTTACATTGCGGAGAGAGGGGAACATAACTCATGAAATCTTTCCTGTATTCTTCACTTCTTTTAACTATTGGGAATGTCAGGGCTTCGTGAAAGACACTAATGTTGACATTAATTTCTATGTATCGTGCAGACATTCTTTATAAAATCAAACATTCTGGGTCTTCTAATTTGGTAAAAATTTTATTTACTCACATCATTTATTATTGCTAAAATTTTGCAACGTTATAATAGAAATTCACACTAAATTCAAGCAGTGAGCCCTCAAAAGTATTCAAACAACTCGAATTCCAAATTCTTGTCAAGTAAAATAAGTTGGAGGGCACAGACGAAAAGGGAACAAATTAGACTTTTCCTGTGGAGATAGAACACTCAGGATGCAATGAAATCAATCAAATTCCAGCAGCCACAGAAGCCTGGCACTAATGGAAACACTTTGTGTGTGTGTGTGTGTGCTCCTGAGATTTCATTTGAAAAAGCAAAGGAGTTTAATTAAATGTGGATTGAGACTCCCAACCACCATCAAACTCATATGATACGATGATAGATGTAAGTAGCTTTCTAGCTCTAAGGCTACACACTTAATCCATTCTATATTTTTCAGCTGCCAGAAATTAAATAAATAAATAAATCCTGCACTTAACATTTACTTGATGCCTTGCTTTTTTAAAGACTGAAATGGCGAGTCAGATGAAGGAAAACATAGCTAAATAGGTCATGGTTGAGAGACCCCCATCTGTTCTGGGCCCCCTCTCTTACTCTTGCTAAGAGATTGGCCAACACAGTACGCTCACGTTCATGCTCACCGTATCAGTGTAATAGAGAGTCTCTTGGGGCTATTACTTCACTGCCCATATATTTTAAATGTAAATTAGAACACCTACTGAAATGGATTGAAAAGAAAAATCATAAGATCGATTTCACAGGCCAAAGGAGAGCAAGCTCATAATATGGATATTCAAACAATAGAGCACATAAAATAGCAAGGATATTAGGCAATTTGCCCAAAAGTTACATGTTCTGGATGACCTAAAGTCCATTTGCATATGCCGCTGTGTTGCCATTGTAGTGCTTTGTTTTTTTCCTTCAGTAGTTTTAGGGCTCTGTGGAGATTCAACCTATGCAGTTTATAAAAAGCCTTCTACCATGCACCTTCAGTTAAAAATTGCATTAGCATAACAACAAATGTTACAGGTAATCACCTCAATGTCATATACTTATTGTAATCATCATCGAACTCTGTGGATCAGAGTCCCCATGCCCTGTGGCAGGAGTTCCTGGATGTGCCTCTGGGAGGGAACAGCCAGATGCCTAATGAGAATGGCCAGCGTACATATAACATTGTTTTGCTTTGTTTTTGTTTTTCATTCCCTGTGATCACATTCCCAGTAACATCCATTTTTTAAAAATTGAGGTAGAGTTGACTTACAGTATTACATTGATTTTAAGTGTACAACATAGTAATTTGATGTTTTTATAGAATATACTTCATACATGGTTATTATAAAATATTGACTGTATTTCCTGTGCTGTACATTACATCCTTATAACTTATTTATTTTATACCCAATAGTTTGTACCCCTTAAACGTTTTCACCTCTTTTGCCCCTTCCCCCACCCTTCTCCCCTCTGTATGGTGTATCTGTGAATCTGTTTTATCTGTTCATTTGTTTTATTTTTTAGATTCTACATATATGTGAAAACATACAGTATTTGTCTGTCTTATTTCACTAAGCATAATACTCTCCAGGTCCCTTCCTATTGTCTCAAATGGCAAAATTTCATTTTTAAAGTTAGATATAAGGCATAGATTTAGTGATTCTATGCATACACTTTGGAGTTATGTGCATCTGGGTGTGAATGATTGTACCGTTTGCCCGCCTCATAGATGGGCAAGTGACTTAACACCATGAAGCCTTTCTCGTCTATAAAAGGGAATGATGGCAATGACACTTAACCCACAGGGTGGTTGTGAGGATTAAATTAAATTACACATGTAGGTAGTCTAGCCAGCTGCCCAGGGCTATAGAAGGTAGCTGATTTTATAAGTAGCTTCAATGTTGTTTTTCTTCCTGCATCTCTCATTTGCTTCCAGTCAACCCTCCACACTGTTCATTTCTCTCTCCTGCTTTCCCACATGTGTCTTTTAGTCCACAGGACCAAGGTGCAGAGTCCTCCACGTCTAGACTCAGGCCTCCATTCCAGGGTCACCTCCCATCTGTGCCCCCACGAGCTCTGCCATCCAGACCCACTGAGGTTTTCACCATCTGCACCGCTGAGGGCCTCTCCTAGATCCATGTCTTTGTGTATGTTGCTCTCTCCTTTGTGTGAACGAACTCTGGCTCACTTTCTAGGACTGTACTCAAGTGTCACCTCCTCTTCTCCACGTAGGTTTCTTTTTTCTCTGTATTCACAATGACCTTGATGGCACTGATCTCCTTGTACTGTAATTACTGCCTATATGTTCATATCTTTCACCAGATGACACTGATCAGAGATCAGCTACAAGTATCTCTGGATTCTTGTTCTTTTCACTTTCCAGCTCTTGTCCTAATGTACTGACAGTCATACCACAGGAGTTTAATACATGTTTGTTAGAGGCCTGGGCACCTGTGACACTGAAATAGGTAACAGCCATATGCTTCTGTTACATTCAGTGTTGTTCAGCGTGGTGACGATAAGTTAACAATCCTGTATTGCATATTTGGAGGTTGCTAAGAGAGAAGATCTTAAATGTTCTCACCACAAGGGAAAAAATTGTAACTATGTCTGGAGATGGATGTTAACTAGACTTCTTGTGGGTGATCATTTTATAATACATACAGATATCAAGTAGTTATGTTGTACACCTGAAACTAATATAACGTTACATGCCAATTATATATCAGTAAAAAATAAAAACAAGACAAAAACCTTGATTGCCAGCCACCTCCCAGAAAACAACAAAATTCAATGTATGTTCATGCACTATTCACGAGTAAGACAAACCCTGCCCTCTAGACATTAAATGTTTTCAAGGAGAAATGAACATGTAAACAGATATAATTGCAATATAACATACAGTGAAAAAGGCTGTAATGGGAGCTCAGGTGAGGATCACTTATTTCCACATGAAAAACTTAAAAAAAGTGTTCTGAAAGAGTGGAAACCTGGGTTTCAAAAGAACATCTCTAGAGCATTATTGTTATTGTTTATCTATTTTTTTCAAATTTGTAAGTACAGCAAATTGCAAAAATATGATCAGTGAGGATGTCTATGAACTTAATATTCTGGTTAACATAAGCCACTATATGTAGAGATTATTAGTCTTGGGTTACAATTTTAAATAATTCATATTAACATATTCTTAGCATTAAAATTAAATTGACCGTAACTGCATCTTTGATAGTTCAGAAGGCACTTTAGAATGCTGCAGTGGCTCAAGGTCAGTGTGAAATACTTGCAACACATAAAGAAAATGGTTATTTGAACAGTGTTTGGATTATCCTTAAGTAAGCATTTATTGAAATATCTAGAATTTTGCCACCCAATACATAGGATTACCTAGTTGAATGTCAAAAGGCCATTTGCTGTTGTAAATAACATAATAGCATACCTACTCATATGCCCTCTTTTCCTGCATCTCCTCCACATTTAAGAAAACAACTCTATAGGACTAGATGTGTGGACATGAGGAATTTCTGCAAAATTAGAGAGATGACCATTTTGTTAATTTTTATCAAATTCTTTTAAAAGTTTTATTAAATTGACACAGAATAAGTAGATGGAAAGATTTCAGAGTAATCACTAAGGTAGTGAATAGCTGGAATAAATTTCCATTAAGAGTTGCACTTCTGTTTTCATGTAATTCTTGCTGGGTTAGCAATTCTTTGAGAACTCTTTTATATTAAATGTCATTCATATACGGAGATAATTAATTCTTAACCATTTTTTCTTAGCATTTTTTTTCTGTCTACTAAATCCGTTCAGGAAGTGTTTACAATTTATCTTTCCTTGAGACTCATATTTTTTCCTAAAAATTTTAGAGAAGATTACACATGAATATTTAGTCTACAACCCCATTACTAATATCTGTAGGAATATTGAGTCAACCAGTCATGAAGCATTAAGTGGAAACAGAAGGAACAGTATCTTTTTATATTTTTGGATGTATGTATTATGGATTGTACATATTTTGGTTTGGATCCATGTGTTAGCCGTATGAATTATGGCTAAATTATGCACCAAACTGAAAGTGAGGTATATGAAAAATAAACTAAGGAAATTACAGATCATTATGAAGAGTTAATTAACATCCATAAACTTGCTTCTTTTTACTTGCCTTTTGTAAGACTGACATTGCTATGTCTTCCTTCTCTACAATAAACATGGACACCCTCCTGAGCCTACTTCAGGATTCATCAGGAATAGGGACAATATACATGATTACACAGCAAATGAAAATTTTTAGTGTCACACAAAATGGATTGATTTCACTGCATTAATGTCACTCCTTCCAAAGACAACAGTAGCCCAAGCAGAGCATGAACACAAACAAGCAGAGGGCACCAGCTTCTGCTGCTGTGTTCCTGCGGCTCCTGGCAGACGCAGGCATCTGCTGCTCTCCGATTACAGCTACAAGCTTCCAAAAGCAGCTGTGGACGGAAATAAGTTTTAATTCTGAGTGAATACAAAAAGGACTCTTCTAAAAACATTCATTTTACAGTACACAGTAGCCTGGCTAAAATAGCAGCATTCTTTTTTACTCTCATTCTTATAAAAATGAAGACAATAATTGGAAAATACACAGTAACAAGCTATTATTCTCCCTTTCTATCTTAATCTGCTTCCAGAAGAGGGAGGTGAAAGAAAGCTCTTTTTGTGTATGTATGTTTTATTTTGTTTTTATTCAATAAGATAAAAATACTTTGTTTTATAGGTTTTCTTTTTAATTCCCATGGCTTAAAAATCAAAATGACATAAAGGATATAAGTGGGAAATAACCACATTTTGTGTTTCTTTTGTATCCTTCAGTGTTTCTTTATATATGAAGATATATTATTTCTCCACTTTCCTGCAAAAAATTGCATACTACAAAGATTGTTCTACACCTTCCTTTTTTGCCTATATCTTGAAGATTTCTTCCGTATTAATATAAATGAATGTTTGCGCAGTATTCCATTTTATAGATATGCAACTCTTTCTGCAGTAATTACTTTTAAGGTAGAAAAATGCAAGCTGTAAGGTTCACGCATTTCTTTAAAAATAAAAGCTTTTAAATTTGATGAGAATATGTTAGACCAAAGATGAAAAAAGAGTTGAAATCCACTGCTCTAAGATCGTCAATGAATGGTACAGCCACAAATCAAGAGATGATAGCTTCATGTTCATATTGCAAAATAGTATTGGTTCCATGCATAAAAAGTAAGCACACACGTACACTTTATATACCAGTATGACAGTTGCTATCTCTGAATACAAAGATCATTCAAGAACCGGCCACAAAAGCAATTATTTAAAAATTTATTGAGATTATACTTTGCTTCATAATACTGTATTATTTTTAATGACTTGTTATGTTAATGTTTTTTTCTTTCCTTCTAAGTTAATAAACTCTCTTCTATGTCTGCTGTAAATACAGGGCAGAGCTGAGCATTTTGGGAATTTGCAAAGGAGTTTAGTCTTTGTGGCAATACATATTTTTCTGGATATTTTTAAGGCTATGTTATTTTCTTGATATTCTTTCAGATTATCTGAACCACTAGTTCTCTCTGTAGAGTAAGTAAATTAAAACCGAGGTTGTCCACATAATTCTCAAAGAGACTTGATGATATCCAGCCATAAATAGAGAAATGCAAATGAGAAAAGGACTTTTGGGACTCTATCATTTTACAGGTAATTCAACCAAGTGCAGAGCAGTTAAGCAAAATTGTCTAATGTAGAGCTGGGCCAGGATTTGGTTTCAGGAATGCTGATTCTGACTGGTCCTCTGGTTCTTAAGAGTCACTGCTTTATCAGTAAAGAGTTTGAAAACAAACTCTATAAGCACTAGGGCAGATAGAAGCAGGGGGACCATTGGCAGGCTATTGCCACACTCTAAGCAAGAGATGGTGGTAGCTTGCACCAGGTTAGCTAGCAAGCTTGAGAGATGGTTGTGTTGCAGACATACTTTGAAGGTAGAGCAAATAGAACTGTCTGATGGTTTGAATATGGAGTGTGAGAAGAAGAAAGATGTCAAGAATAACTCAAATTTTGGGGCCTGAGAAGTGAGAAGGATGGAATTGTTATCACCATTGGTGAGGATGACAGTGAAAAAAAAGATGTAAGAGGAAAATTAGGAGTTGAGTTTAATTTGCTATTGTCACAACCAAGGCATGTAACAAAGCATTACCAAAACTGAATTGATTTAAAGAAGTCATATATTCTTCCTCACCTGACTGAATTGGCTGGTGTTAGCTAGTAGGAACTAAGCTTGCCTGTGTGTGGCTCTAGGCTATGGGTTAGGACACAGTTGCCCCACTGTCTCCTTGGACAAGCAGAAGGATTGAAGCATGTTCTCAGGGGGCAGAAGACTCAATTTTCCTAAAGCCTAGGCCCAGAACTTGCACATTGCCACTTCCCACCACACTCCCTTGACCAAAGCAAGTCACCCTATCAAGCTCAAAATCAAGGGGCTGTTGCTAGATGGCCAAGTGCAAGGATATGAGTCTGGAGTTCATGGGAGCAGACTGGGCTGCAGACAGAAACTGAGGCATCTCAGTGGTGAAAAACAGAAACCATTTCCACTAAGATCAGGAACAAGACAAGGTTGCCCACTCTCACCACTATCATTCAACATAGTTTTGGAAGTTTTAGCCACAGCAATCAGAGGAGAAAAGGAAATAAAAGGAACCCAAATTGGAAAAGAAGAAGTAAAGCTGTCACTGTTTGCAGATGACATGATACTACACATAGAGAATCCTAAAGATGCTACCAGAAAACTACTAGAGCTAATCAATGAATTTGATAAAGTTTCAGGATACAAAATTAATGCACAGAAATATCTAGCATTCCTATACACTAATGATGAAAAATCTGAAAGTGAAATTAAGAAAACATTCCCATTTACCATTGCAACAAAAAGAATAAAATATCTAGGAATAAACCTACCTAAGGAGACAAAAGACCTGTATGCAGAAAATTATAAGACACTGATGAAAGAAATGAAAGATGATACAAATAGATGGAGAGATATACCATGTTCTTGGATTGGAAGAATCAACATTGTGAAAATGACTCTACTACCCAAAGCAATCTACAGATTCAATGCAATCCCTATCAAACTACCACTGGCATTTTTCACAGAGCTAGAACAAAATATTTCACAATTTGTATGGAAACACAGAAGACCCCAAATAGCCAAAGCAATCTTGAGAAAGAAAAATGGAGCTGGAGGAATCAGGCTCCCTGACTTCAGACTATACTACAAAGCTGCAGTAATCAAGACAATACAGTACTGGCACAAAAACAGAAATATAGATCAATGGAACAGGAGAGAAAGCCCAGAGATAAACCCACGCATATATGGACACCTTATCTTTGATAAAGGAGGCAAGAATATACAGTGGAGGAAAGACAGCCTCTTCAGTAAGTGGTATTGGGAAAACTGGACAGGTACATGTAAAAGTATGAAATTAGAACACTCCCTAACACCATACACAAAAATAAACTCAAAATGGATTAAAGACCTAAATGTAAGGCCAGACACTATCAAAATCTTAGAGGAAAACATAGGCAAACACTCTATGACATAAATCACAGCAAGATCCTTTTTGACCCACCTCCTAGAGAAATGGAAATAAAAACAAAAATAAACAAATGGGACTAATGAAACTTAAAAGCTTTTGCACAGCAAAGGAAACCATAAAGAAGACGAAAAGACCACTCTCAGAATTGGAGAAAATATTTGCAAATGAAGCAACTGACAAAGGATTAATCTCCAAAATTTACAAGCAGCCCATGCAACTCACTATTGAAAAAACAAACAACCCAATCCAAAAATGGTCAGAAGACCTAAGTAGACATTTCTCCAAAGAATACACATAGATTGCCAAGAAACACATGAAAGAATGCTCAACATCATTAATGATTAGAGAAATGCAAATCAAAACTACAGTGAGATATCATCTCACACCAGTCAGAATGGCCATCATCAAAAAATCTAGAAACAATAAATGCTGGAGATGGTGTGGAGAAAAGGGAACCATCTTGCACTGTTGGTGGGAATTTAAATTGATACAGCCACTATGGAGAACAGTATGGAGGTTCCTTAAAAAACTAAAAATAGAACTACCATAAGACCCAGCAATCCCACTACTGGGCATATACCCTGAGAAAACCATAATTCAAAAAGAGTCATGTACCAAAATGTTCATTGCAGCTCTATTTACAATAGCCAGGACATGGAAGCAACCTAAGTGTCCATCAACAAATGAATGGATAAAGAAAATGTGGCACATGTATACAATGGAATATTACTCAGCCATAAAAAGAGGCAAAATTGAGTTATTTGTAATGAGGTGGATGGACCTAGAGTCTGTTATACAGAGTGAACTAAGTCAGAAAGAGAAAAACAAATACCGTATGCTAACACATATATATGGAATCTAAGAAAAAAAAATGGTCATGAAGAACTTAAGGGCAAGATGGGAATAAAGACACAGAACTACTAGAGAATGGACTTGAGGATATGGGGACGGGGAAGGGTAAGTTGGGACGAAGTGAGAGAGTGGCATGAACGTATATACACTACCAAATGTAAAATAGATAGCTTGTGGGAAGCAACTGCATAGCACAGGGAGATCAGCTCGGTGCTTTGTGACCACTTAGAGGGGTGGGATAGGGTGGGTGGGAGGGAGGGAGACGCAAGAGGGAAGAGATATGGGAACATACGTATATGTATAACTGATTCACTTTGTTATAAAGCAGAAACTAACACACCATTGTAAAGCAATTATACTCCAATAAGGATGTAAAAAAAAAATAAAGGAACTGAGACATCATTAGTGTACAAATAATATTTATGTATTTTTTTTGGCCGCACCCTGCAGCTTGCAGGATCTTAGCTCCCCGACCAGGGATCAAATCCACGCCCCCTGCAGTGGAAGCGTGGAATCTTAACCACTGGACTGCCAGGGAAGACCAGTATTTAATGCTTAGAGATAGGATGAGATTAGCAAATAAGTGAGTGTGATGGAGAAGAGGTTCAAGGTCTGAGTATCTTGGAACTCAAAATTTATATAGTCAAGATGAGGAGGAAGAACTCGAAACTGAGACTGAAAAGTTGCTGCAAACGAGGTCGGATGAAAGCCCGGAGGGTGTCATGTCCTGGAAGCCAAATGAAGAATGCACAGTGAGGGAGAAAAAGTGATTGACTATGTTAGATATTGCATATAAGACAAGTAAGACTGGAGTTAGAAACGCTGGGGTTGTTGGTGACATTGATGAGAACAATGAGACAAAATGCTGATTGGACTGAATTTAATAAAAAATAGGAAAAGAGATTTGTTACAATGAATAGAAACATTTTCAAGTAATTTTACTATAGAGATGAGAAAGAAAATTGGGGGATTCAACAAAGGGTAAAGTGGGACTAAGATATTTGGGGGGAAGAATAAAAGCATGTTTGTATAGTGTTAGGAATGATCCAGTAAAGAGGGAAAACTGCTGAAATCAGTGTGATACAGTGAAGTGCAGAGGGACGAATTATGGAAGCAATGACCTTGAATAAAGGAGAAGGGCTAGATGTAGTGCCAAACTTGAGGGCTTGATTGTAGGAACACACAGTTTATTTATAGCAGTGGTTCTCAGCCCAGGGAAATGTTGCCCCCATCCCCACCCCAGGGAATATATGGCAATATCTGGAGATATTTTTTGATTGTCACTATTGAGGAGTGTTACTGAAATCTAGTGGGTAGAGGTTGGAGATGCTGCTAAACATCTTACAACACAGAACACAGCTTCCCCACAGTAAGTATTATCTGGCCCATCATGTCAGTAGTGCTGAGGTTAAAAAGTCCTGATTTACAGTGACAGAAGGAAACAGAGTATCCGGGCACTGATGCTTGTGGGAGGCTAGATGTGGCCATGGGAGCTTGAGAAATTCTCCTTCTCGTTGTGTGGTGGTTAATTTTACATCACCTTGGCTAGGCTATGATTGCCTGTTGTTTGTTGAAACACCATTCTAGATGTTGCTGGAAGGTTTTTTTTTTTTTTTTTTTTTTTAGATGTAGTGAACATTTAAATCAGCAGACTTTGGGCTTCCCTGGTGGCACAGTGGTTGAGAGTCCACCTGCCGATGCAGGGGACACGGGTTTGTGCCCCGGGTCCTAGAAGATCCCACGTGCCGCGGAGCGGCTGGGCCCGTGAGCCATGGCCGCTGAGCCTGTGTGTCCGGAGCCTGTGCTTCGCAACGGGAGAGGCCACAACAGTGAGAGGCCCGTGTACTGCAAAAAAAAAAAAAAAAAAAAAAAAAAAATCAGACTTTGAGTAAAGCAGATCCCTCTGCATGATATAGGAGAAGTCATCCTATCAGTTGAAGGCCCTAAGACTAAAGTGTCCCAAAGAAGAGACAATACTACAATGTAGAAACCTTGCCCCAGTTTCCAGCCTGTAAAGTTTGGACTCAAGGCTGCAACATCAACTCTGATCTTAATTTCCAGCCTATAGATTTAGAAACTTCTACAAGCTCCCACAATTGCATGAGCCAATTCTTTAAAATCAGTCTCTCTCTCTCTCTCTCTCTCCCTCCCTCCCTCCCTCCCTCCCTCTCCCTGGAGAACCCTGAATAATACCCATTCCTCCTTTTTTTTTTTTTTCCCCAGAGAAATAAGAAGCAAAGTTGTTAGGTGAAAGTGAGCGTAATAGGGAAGTATTGCAGGTTAGAATGGATAAGGGGGAAGTCATTTGATTGCCTAGCTGTTTTAAATAACAACTGGACGTTAATGGTCATACATTTGAAATGATTGCAGTCAGCATGTATGTGTGCTTTAGTGTCATCCTGTGTGACCTTGCTGGGGGGACAGATGTAGATTGTTCACATGTAGCTGTGCTGGGTGGGGTAAATAGAAAGGTAGATATGATCAGTGTTGGTTTTGTTAGGGAACTGAGATGAAAAAAGGGGAAGGGAGTTGAAGATGTGGGTATGGGAGTGATTATAAAAGATCGACCACATAATTTCATCTGGATAAAAAGGGGAATCAGAACAAGGAGTTAGAGACAGTGAAAAGGTGAGTCCTTTAAGGAAATGCAGGTTCTTGCGGGGTAGAAGAATTGTGTTTTAGAGAAAGTATTCTAGAACAATAAGAGGTAGTGGAGGGAGCATGTGATGCAGGCAATGAAGATTACGAGGAGTTTGACAAGGTCTAGGATATGACAATGAGAGGGAGGCAGACAAGAGCATTTGAAAGGAGGTCAAAGTGCCAAGTGGCCTGTTTTAGGAGGATTATCTATGTGGATATTGAAATCACTAAGAATAATGAATCTATAGTATGAGAAAGAAGGTCAGGAAGCCAGGAAGTAAGATCTTCCAGGAATGAGAGAAGTGAGCTGCCAGTCCTAGCTGCCTACAACTCAGAGTGGTAGTAGGTGGTCTGATGCCATTCGATTCCAAGCCTGGAGGTTCTATGGAGGAAAGAGGGAAAATCATCTAGAAGGAGCAAGGAGGAGCAAGAGTGTCCCCACCAGAAGGCCTATACGTGTTACATTTGAAGGAGAAAAACAGCATCACTCAGAAGGGCTGAGGGAAGAGCAGTGTCTGGAAGCGTAGACAAAATTCAATAGAACCAGAGAGCAAATAATCTTTTTCTTTTGGTTGCGCGGGGTCTTAGTTGCAGCAGGCGGGCTCCTTAGTTGTGGCAGGCAGGCTCCTTAGTTGCAGCTCGCCAGCTCCTTAGTTGTGGCATGCGAACTCTTAGTTGCGGCATGCATGTGGGATCTAGTTCCCTGACCAGGGTTCGAACCTGGGACCCCTGCATTGGGAGCGTGGAGTCACAACCACTGCGCCACCAAGGAAGTCCCAGAGAGCAAATAATCTTTTCTGCCAGCTCCATTTAGAAAAGTCTCAAAAGAGAATCTTAAGTTGGCCCAGCTTGGGTCACATGTCCATCCCTAGCCAGTTGTGTCCAGGAGAACAAGGTATTAAAATTGGCAATACTTACCAACACCACACTTCTTGAAAGAGTTAAATGTGAAAAACATTAAAAAGAAAGGGAAGAGAGTAAAATTAAAGCAGGCCAAAGTAACAGGACACAAAAAAGCTGCCTTTTTCAAGAAAAGATGTATAATAATATAATATAGTCTGTAGTATGGGTAACAATACATCCTTATGTTACTTGGGAGTTTGGGAACAGGAAGAAGAAAGAAGTGAGGCAACATACTAAGAATATTAAAGACCCTGAATCTAAAATCCATAAATCCTAACTGTTCCTTGAATTTATTTTTTATTTATTTATTTTTTTGCGGTACACGGGCCTCTCACTGTTGTGGCCTCTCCCGTTGCAACCGAGCATGGGCTCCGGACACGCAGGCTCAGCGGCCATGGCTCACGGGCCCAGCCGCTCCGCGGCATGTGGGATCCTCCCGGACCAGGGCACGAACCTGTGTCCCCTGCATCAGCAGGCGGACGCTCAACCACTGCGCCACCAGGGAAGCCCCTTTGAATTTATTTTATTATTCTTTACTCATTGACACACTGCTGTACTCCCTTTTAAATCGGTAGAGTTCATCACTGTAGACATATTCTGAAAGGTGGGTCTTTTTAGATTATGGAAGTAGTAAATTCAGAGGAAGTATTTTGATAAAGTAGGCAGTTGTGGCTTATTCCAAATCTATATCATTTAAGTGCAGCAGCAGAGAGTTGAATAGGATTGCTCAGTGGATATTATGAAAAAAAATTGATTGGTCAGGTTAGGCTATTATCACCTTCCCCAAAGAACTGGAGTTCTAATCCCATTGCATGATTATTCAGCCTCCCAGTTCACCTGAATATATGCACACAGCTTTTAATGATCAGCTTCTGAATAGGAGAGGGGCAAATTGGAAGCGATAGAAAGTCAAAGTGGATGTCTATTAATGCAACTCACAGTTCGAACACCTAGAGTGAAACAGGACAGCGATGGAAAAGAAGAAATGTTAACAAAAGATGCCAGCCCCTTGACCTGGAACAGAAATCTCGGTATTCATCACAGGCAAGGAATTATACCACAGGAATCCCTTAACATTTTTAAATGCCTTTTCAGCAGATGTCTTAAATTTGAGTCTAGTCTTGACTCTAGCTAATTAGTTAACTGGGAGCAAGCCACTCACCATTTTTGAGCCTTGATGAATAAATTTCAAAAATTGTAAACTGATGTGAAACATTAATTATTGCTTTTATCATGATATTCTACGATATATGGTTATACGATATATGCGTGTATATTATATATATATATATATACATACATATATATTAGATACATACATGGTATGAGCTGGGGATATTTAATTTTATTTAGGGTCTATGCACTGCTTATTAACTGTAGCCATAGGCGACAGCCCTGACCTCTCAGAGCTCATGTTTCTCCATTTGTACCTATGCAGAGTTGTTTGGAAGGTTACACAATTTTATATAATTTCTGCCACCTATAGGTACTTAAAACAAAAAATTAGTAATGTTTTATCTTCATGTAGTTTCATATTCCTTCGCTTTAAATGTTATCAGATATTTGAAGATTTGGAGTTATCTAAATCTTCTACCCTTCGTTTTTGGCTCTAAAATGCAAAAGAGGAATGATACTATATACATTTCCACTATCGGGCTTTATATCATTATCTCTGTACTGCTAGCACTGGATGGAATAGAAAATTTGAACTTATTGGGAAAAATTGTGACTCAGAAATAGGAATGAGTCATATCAAGTACTTCTCAGATAAGTGTGCCATGAGAATGAATGGTTACACTTCTATAGCCACAGATCACTAGGCTTGAGGCAGCGTGTTCTTGTAACAGCAGTGATTTTTCTAAGTAGATCAGGATCTTCTGTCAACTGTGAAAGAAACCATCTTTAACTCTGTTTACCATCATTTCTGGCAGAAAAATGTGGAAGGACTCCATGATCTCCTACTAGGTTCCTTTAAAAATTAAATGATACTGGCAGAAATACAGAAACTGGATTGGCAAGCAAATGCCAAGCTCATGACTGTACATTTACATAAATGATGATACACTTAAAATAAATATATATATGATGATACATAATTCAAGTGTTTTATTCTGATGTAATTTTAATATACCATTATGTGCTCATACTTCAGTGTAATTTCCATCGCATTTTTGTGTAAATTTTTTAGCACCTTTATTGTTATATAATTGATATACCATAAAATTAACCATTTGAAATTTACAATTCAGTGGTTTTTAGTATATTTACAGAGTTGTACAAGCATCACCACAGTCTAAGTTTGAAGCATTTTTATCCACTCAAGATAAACACCATATCTGTTCGTATTCACTCTGTAATCCTTCCTTCCCCATTCCCCCAGTCCTGGTCACTAGGCTAATATTCTTTCTTTACAGATTTGTTTGTTCTGAACATTTTATGTATATGGGGTCATACAATATGTGGTCCTTTGTAACTGACTTCTTTCACTTAACATAATGTTTTCAAGGTCCATTCATATTGTAGTATGTATTGGTACTTCATTCCTTTTTGTTGTCAAATAACATCCGGGTATTTATGTATCTATTCATTAGTTAAAGAATATCTGTGCTGTTTCCACTTTTTGCTACTTTGGATGATACCACTATGAACATTTATGTACAAACTTTTGTGTGGACATATATTTTTAGTTCTTTTGGGTATATACCTAGGATAGAAATGTTGGGTTATATGGTAACTCTGTTTAACGTTTTGAGGAACTGCCAGAATAATTCCAAAGTGGCTGTGCCATTTCATATTCTCATCACAGTAAATGAGGATTCAAATTTCTCTACATCCTTGTCAACACTTGTTATTGTCTGTATCTGTGTTTATAGCCATCCTAATGGGTGTGAATTATTATCTCATATGGTTTTGAGTTGCATCAATTTTAGTAGCATCAGAGAACTGTGGAAACACCACGTACTAGAGGGACTGTGGTTCAGGAGAGGAGAGAACCTTGAAAAAGTGAGCTGATTATCTGCAAGGATATTTTTTGGAGAGCATTTACAATGTTGGATGTGATGGTGTGAGAATATACCCTTGGCCTGTGTTGAAAGCCATAGGGGCAGGGAGCTACCATGAGAACAGGAATGAAGCAGATAATAGACTGAGTCTTAATAAACTGAAACCCAAGCTTTACTCAGCTCAGTTTTAAGGTGACCAGCTCCCCTCTCTATTTGTCTAGCAGAAGAATGTGTAAAAGCTCTCAAACTCAAAAAATTTTTAATATACAATATTTTGGTTTTAAAAATATTTCTGGGTTTACTAATATAAAGAATCAGATAATATATACCAAGGGAAAGAATCAACAGACCTAAAAAGACCTATAGACGACTCAAATGTTAGAATCAGCAGACAAGGGCAAGATAACTATGATTAATATATTCAAGAAAAAGGAAAAAGTGGGAAATAGATGAAAAGATGAAAATTTGCAAGATAATTGGACTCCATAAAATGAATAAATGGAAGTATTAGGATAGAAAAGTTTACACCAGATATTGAGAACTCTATGAATGAATTTAACACAAGAATATAGAAATCAAATGTCAATATACAACTGAATATTTTTCTACACTCTTGGATATTAAATCATGTTTCTAAAAAATCCATGGGTCAAAAGCAGAAATAAAACTAGAAATTAAACATTTATACTGAATACCATTGAATACATAACCCATAAACCTGTGAGATGTAGCCAATGCAGAGTTTAGAAAGAAATTTACTATTTGAGTGCGTATTTTAGAAAATAAATACTAAAAAAAAAACCAATGATCTAAACTTGATTTCAATAAGCTGGGAAAGAAATCTAACCTACATAATGTAGAATGAAGCATGCAAATAATCTAAGAGCAGAAATCACTAAAATAGAGGGACTTCCCTGGCAGTCCAGTGGTTAGGACTCTGCACTTTCACTGTGGAAGGCCCGTGTTCAATCCCTAGTCAGGGAACTAAGATCCCACAAGCTGCATGGTGTGGCCAAAAAAAAAAAAAAAGAATTTACTAAGAAAATAAATATACAATAGAGGAAAATTAACAAAGCCACAGTTTGGTTCATTAAAAATATTAATAAAAGTGATAAACTGCTATCAAGGCAAACCAATGGGCAAAAAAGAAAATACAAGTTACCAGTATCAAGAAAGAAAAAGAAAACTTTAGCATAAAAACTAGATTCACTAAAAAGAGAATGCAAACATGCTTTGAAAGAGTTAAAGTCAATCATCTAGTCAGAGTGTAAATTGGGTCTTGTCATTTTTCTTTTCAAAAATCTTTAAAATGTTTCCCATTGTTCTGAGGATGAACAAGGGCAAGTATGATCTGCTCTTGTACATAAATTCAGCCCATCTGCTATTACTAGACCTACTCTTCTCTCTTCAAGCTGTAGCCAAACAGGCTACTGGCATCTTTAAGTTCTTTAGACATACAGAGTTCTAACCAGTGTGAAAAGTTTTCAGAAATGCTGGTGCCTCTGCCTTTGACTGGGTTAGATGAAGAATCTTGAATGGTCCCCTTACTTCTGGGAAAAGTTGAGGGTGTATTTTGCTATCTTGGTTTAATGTAATATGATTTTCTGGGGTATAAAATAGTCTGTAGCATAATCTCAAAATATATTATTGCAATGAGCCCTGTAATTTATTTTCCTTGAATTATAATACTATTATATAGTGATTTAAAATATAGTCAATAAATACATAAAAATAGAAAAGAGAAAAAAGCCAATCCAGAAAGATTGGATCCATAATCCAGTCTTCCAAAAGAAAAATATTAACATTGAGTAGAGTTTTATACTATATATTTTTATATAATATAATTTAAAGTAATTTTCTATATTATTATACTTTTTATGAGTCCATAACATTCCATCGTACGGTAATATCATAAGTAATCATTTTCTTTCTGATGAAAATTGTTTTGAGTCTTTTCTATTGTAAATAATGCTTTGATAAACATCTTTTTTCATGAAGCATTTTCTGAATTTAGGATTATTTTCTTAGACCACATTTCCTAATTGTGTAACTACTAGGTCAAAAAATATGCACAATTTTGGAGTGATTACTACATAATACCAAATTACTGTCTAAAGAGTAGTGCTACTGCCCACTTCATTAGAAGAGTATGATAGTGCCTGTTCCTATGACTGGGTTTCCTCAATTTTTAAAATATTTTCTAATTGGGTAATAGAAACATATTTTATTTTAAATAAAAACTTCTATTTATTTTATTACAAGTACTTTCTATAGAGGTTCATGGTTGAGTTGCATTTTCTTTTGTATGTACGTTTTTATTCATTTTTCTATTGCAAGAAAATTGTCTAACTGATAACTTTTCAGACCACTTGAGATCGCGAGCAGTTAAGTTACGTAGCCCACATACATAGAACAGAAAATAATGAATAAAATGTCTTTTAGAAGAGAAGGGGGTATTAGTTTTCAATGAAAAGTACTTGAATTGACTTCCAAAATATTCATCAAGTAGTTTATAGAAACTAACGATTCCTTAATTTGCTTTTCTTTACCCCCCTCATAAAGCACTCACTGTATTAGGCATAGTTAAAAGCGCAAAGTTCCTAAGGCATGTCTGCGATGTGCTGGGGAGAGGTTGCTGATAAAATGGTTAATTAGCAGCTTATCAAGATATCCATGTCACTGTGTACCGTCAAATGCCCATGGGCCAAATGTAAATTATTCATAAATTAACATAGGAAAAGCAAAAGCTAGGTCAGCAAGTTGAAGGTCTTACCTACCTGTCATACTAAAATGCTAATCAACCCATGATTATTAAAGATGCATATAAATAAAAATAATCTCTTCTGAACAAAAAAATGTACATTATAATGTACCTTAATTAGCTTAATGAAACTTCCAAATTAAATTTATAAAATTGTTAAAGATCACTCACAATTCCTCTTTGATAAATCTAAAATTTTTCTAGTGAAACCTACACAATGCAGCTTAAATAAAAAGAATTTCAGTTAGTTATGAAAAACACTACAGGGAAAACCAAGAAAAACAAGGATCATTGTCCTACATCTCTAATTCCTATGAACTTTTTCTAAATTCTCTTCCATTAGTATCATTTCTAAACACTACTTGCAATATTCAAAAAATTCATGTCAGGCACATAGAATGCCATAAATGGCATTGGGGAAATCTCACAGAATTTATTTTCCACCAGTAACAAAGAGAAAAAAGACATTGTTCTGATTCATAAATGCTAACTTATACCTGCTTGGCAAACAGCAGTACACCTGTACAACAATATAGATATCTGTCACTCTCAGATACTTTCATTTTTCATTAAGAATTAATTTTATTCCCATATGAGAAAAAATAATATTGGCGTGCAGTAGCTGCATTTTAGATTTTCTACTGTAGTAAACAGTTTATTATTAAGTATGTCAGATCATTTCAAATTAGTCAGTGTCCATCGTGTCCTGTACTGTACTGTTTCTAGCACTTACTAGCGACTAACATTATCACAACAAAAACAGCCCAGGTGCTGCTCTCCATGACATTGCAGTACTGGATATGTTGCTGATGGAACTGGGCTATTAGTTCATTAAGCATCCTGTTAACAGCTTACTGTGCACTCAGCTCTGCTCCAAGAAACTGACCAAAGTATTTAGGAGAGTATAAAAGATACTCAAATGGGTCCAAATCAAGAACTAACAAAAAATAGTGTGTTTTACTTACGGAGCATTTTTCACATGATCTATCCAGTGTGGAATTCTTTGATTTATTATCTATAAATTTGCTTTAGCCCTTACAACAATCTGGAAGAAAGTTATTTTTATGAAAATCACTTTATAGGTGAGGAAACTGGGGCTTTGAGGGGTCGATAATGTCACCAAGATCTTATAACTAGTAGTAAGTGTTGCTGAACCAGCTTTCTGGTCCCACAGCCTATAGTTTTTGCCATCGTGCTACATCTATAGTGTTCAAGAGCATGGTCTTCTTCAAGGTGAGGCCGTTGACTTCAGTGCCGCTTTACTCTGACAGCAAGATTCAACATGTTGTGTAAATTGCTCTCTCTATAAAGGAGTAAAAAAATAACCTGATCTCTTCCAGTAGCTTCCTGACTCCTGTTTCTGATCTACAAAGCAGTAGGAATCTTTCCACTCCTGCTTTGCACTCTGATTAATATTTCATTTCATTTCTATTGCAGTGAACCAGACAGTCAACTTTGGTCTGGTGCCCATCAGAGAAAGAGGGAGATGGTTTGTGTTAAAATTTTTGAATAATAATCTTAATGGGGGCTTCCCTGGTGGCGCAGTGGTTGAGAGTCCGCCTGCCGATGCAGGGGACACGAGTTCGTGTCCCGGTCTGGGAAGATCCCACATGCCGCGGAGCGGCTGGGCCCGTGAGCCATGGCTGCTGAGCCTGCGCGTCCGGAGCCTGTGCTCCGCAACGGGAGAGGCCACAACAGTGAGAGGCCTGCGTACCGCGAAAAAATAAATAAATAAATAATCTTAATGGAATGCAGAATAAAGGATCAAAACAGTGGGAACATGAAACCCTACGGAACAGCATCAGTATAACACTTCCACACATAGCAGACACTCAGCGTTGAAAAATTTCAATAACCTGTTGATGGAATTGTATTTCTAAGGGAACAAGTCTACGTTTCCGAGTTTTAATGAGCATTCACAATGTTAAAACAATTTGCTTATTCCTCTTTAATTTATTCGTATTGAATAGAACTTATTCAACCAGTAGGAAATGTGCTCAGTCTTGTGACAGCTAAGACATAGAGGTGTTTGTGAACACTTTTGGAAAAGAAAGGTTCTGTCGATTAAAAGCAGAAGAGAAAGAAATCAGGGGTTTTGAGGATAGCAAATAACAAAGTAACCAAATCTGATAACCAAGAAATGAGACAGAAAGGGGGCTTTGAGAGAAATCAAGTGAACTTGATGATGCCCTTCTTGTCTCCTTGTTCAAATTCCCCTTTTTACCCTCAAATTCACAGAACTTTTGTGGAGGCCTTGGTTATCTCCAGTGTTTGGGATGGGGCTTGAGGCAATCTCATGTAGATTCCAGGGGCTGGGAAATGTCAGCTGATATTAGGAATACACAAGCACAACCAGAAGTGTGTAGCCTGCATGTTAGGAGGTTACCTGGCAGAAGGGGGTGGGAAGAGAAGAGAATGATCACTTTCATTTATGATACATTTCAGTCCATACGGAGATGCCTTGCCTGCTGTTCAGGTGATTCACTGATCTGTCCCATCCATCTACCTCTCTGGGTCATAGATTCGCAGTGTTTTATGGTTACCGGGTCTGCTGGACTCCAAACACAAGCCTCTTTTATGGATGAAAGGCAAATTTATAGACAAAAGGACAAATAGGATGCTTGGAGATAGCATCTTTTGGCCTTTATAATCTTTCTGGAAAATTCAAGTCTATAAAAACACTTCCATAATGTACGAACAATCCAGAACCAACAACATTACATCCAGTTGTTACAGGGCTCACGTAATAAAACTGTGGCACCTCCAGTCCAGTAAAAGTGTTTGGACCTGTCATCGCCCCCACTAGCTTTTGTTTTAAAAAATATTCAACCAGTGTTTGTGGGAGAACACAACACAAAATGTCAGCAAATGGGTATCTTCGGTAGTTTTGTTTTCTCCCTGATGATTTCTAAAGATGGCCTGTACCTTTACACGTGGTTTATGGGTCCATAAAAGACTTTTCTTTCATTTTTTGCTAATTTTAAGGAACGTAATTTCTTTAAAGTGCAATATTTATCATAAAAGATCGAATAAGGAAATTCGATGGAGAAGGCAAAGTATCCAACCTGTAGAAACATACTAAATAGTTCAGGAAAGTACATTTTGCAAAATTAATTGAACAATCTGCGGACAGGTTCCAGATGGTCAATCCTCCCTCTGCTTGAAGGCAGTGAGAAAGGCATGTGGGGGAAGGACTGTGACAAAAAACTTGAGGACGATAGTGCCCGTGGCTATTCGGTCATTAGCGAGAGTCTTTCCCTTGGCAAAATGGACAAGTACCATCGATTTTTATGAAATTTGAGACAGTTGCCAGAATTTAAGGAATTGCAACATTAAAAGAAAAGTTGGCTAAAGACTCTTACACTCATCAGGTGGGGAGTGATCATGGTCTAGAACGTGACATTTGTTCCTTAAATCCTACAACCAAGGGAGTTTTTGTAACAGAGTAAAAGTAACACATGGTGTCCTTATGTTAACAGCATTCAACTAGAGTCCTGAGAAACACCCTTGGTAACGAACATTTTGACCTTTGCAAATAATTCTCACTGTAATCATTTTGTGTATGAGCTCTGAAACCACAGAGCAGAGTTGCAATTCTGGCTCCACTCCTCAGTAATTGAGTGACTCTGGGCATCAGTTAACCTCTTTGTGCCTCTGTTAATTCACCGATAGTGAGGATAATTATAGTATCTAACTCATCTATATGTGCAGGGATAATAATAGTATCTTCCTCATAGAGTTGTTCTGAGACTTAAGATGATGTGTGAAGCATTTCGAACAGTAGATACTTAGCAAGGCCTCAGTCATATTAGCTATCAATATCTTTCTGAAATCCCAAATTTACAAACAAGCAAGCCAAAGGTCAGAGAAGCTATATGCTTCAAATGATGGCTCCAGGAAGTGACAGGGCAGTGAATAAGAACCAGATCTACCTGATTACAAACACTTATTCTTTTCTACATCATTATATCATAGGTCTGCATATAGGTCCAAATAAAAGAAGCAAAACAAGCAGGCCCTTGGTTAGGTTAGGTGAATGAGAAGGGGGAAAGGAGGGCTGATTATGGTACAATGGTGAGTTTATGACTCAGCAGTAAGGTTGTTTGAGCTGATGACTTGATCTGGGATATAAGTGTCAGAATGACTTAAAATGACATAAGAGTGGTTACATTTTGAAGCTATCCAAAATTTCGTCTCACCTGGGTTGTGTGATATAGGATTGTAAACGAATCTCTTAATATTCTGTCATATTTTTGTCATTTGTAAATTCGAAAGAACAGATCAAAATCATCTTTTAGCCCCCTTTCACATTTAAATCTTTGACTCAGTTATATACAATTAGCGTTAGCTTTTTGTCTGATCTAAACTTCTTTCACGTTTTAAATGAATCCTTGCTACCTTATTCATGAATATTTATTGAGTCCTTACTAAGCATATAAACTATAACGATTATTATAAAAGTTAAAGAGATAAATTAGTGTTAATCCAGCTCTGAAGAATGTCACATTCTAGTAGGAAGGGCAAAGCATATGCACAAGACGTTCAATATAAGGTAGAAAGCAATTATTTCTCTTTTGAACATATAAGTGAAATGCTACTAAAATTCAAACCTTGAAAGATGTGGGGTCGGAGCAGAGTCTAAAATTGGAATGTGCAAACATAGAGGAGAAGAGAGATATTTTGAACAAGTTTAGAGAACATGAACTGCATGAACCAAACAGCTTTGCTGGAGTGTAGGGGGGTGTGCATGGAGAAATAGAAATTGAGGCAGGACCTCTTTATAATAGAGACTGGGTCCGTGGGGTCAGGGTAAGTACTTGAGAGTAGCCTGGGGAGAGCAGGTGGCCATTGCAAGTTTTAAGCAGAGGATGACCAGATTAGAGCTATCTTTTTAGGAGAAGAATCTGACAGCAGATGGTATGGCAGGGGAAAAGGAACTGAAGGAAGGTCAGCCAGGAAGGAATTGCCATAATTCTTTTTTTTTTTTTTTTTTTTTGCGGTATGCGGGCCTCTCACTGTTGTGGCCTCTCCCGTTGGCGGAGCACAGGCTCCGGATGCGCAGGCTCAGCGGCCATGGCTCACGGGCCCAGCCGCTCCGCGGCATGTGGGATCCTCCCAGACCGGGGCATGAACCCGTGTCCCCTGCATCGGCAGGCGGACTCTCAACCACTGTGCCACCAGGGAAGCCCCATAATTCTTAATCTATATCACTGAACGGACAAATATGTGTCTTTGATTGGTGGACCTGGTTTAGCCCTTTACCAGCCCATTAATATACTAATTGAATGAATAAATAATGTTTTAAGATTAGAAAAAAAGAAACACTGCTCTGCTGACCCAAAATAAAACTCAATAGACTTGAGCTGACAAGGATTAAGGTAATCCTAACAAAATATAATAGCATTATAGAAAGCAGATTAAAGAACAGGAGTGTTTTTGTTCACATGACCAAAAATACCATCTAATCCATTAAAATGTCCATGTTATTTGCAGAATGGACCTGTTTAATATTTTATTTTTACTCATTTCCATCCATGCAATCAAAACTCCAATATATTTCACATCCAAGCTTGTGCTGTGAAATATGATCATCTGTTCAATCAATATTATAATAACACAGCCTCAAAAAATTTACACATAATCTTTCAGAGTTTCCTCCACAATCTATTTGTTGTATAATAGGTTGGTGGGTCCATTTACAACATTTCTCCCCTGCTTCAGTTCAGTTTTGGGAGTGTGTATAGAGGACCCAAATTAAATAAAACTAGATGAGGTGAGTCATTTAAGCGCTACTGAGCACGAGTCTTTATTGGTGGCTATATAGGAGCCTGGTAAATATAAGGACTGTATTTAACAGGGCTCTTCTCCTTAAGCAGTTTATCTGACACTATTAAACATGAGTAAAGCATATTTTTTCTACTCATCCCAGGACTCTTGGTAAATGAGAACTTGCAAGCAAAACCAGAGCTTACAAAATTATCAGCTCTTATATAGTTGATTGATATTGCAATTTAAAAATCTGCCTAAATGTCTTTGTAGTTTCCATATCTTTTGTTATGTGACCAACTTTCTTGGAAAGAGGGAGAGATAGGTTCCCCAGACTCTCTCTTAGAACCAAAGAGACCTTACCTCTCTTAGAGAAATGCCTCTCCCATCCCATTTTTACCTGCTTTTTTATCGTGAGTCACAGCCCAGGCAAAGAATGTGAAGGTTACCTGAGTGGTTGCTATGGAATGTCTTATATAGCTCACTGTCTAGGAGTAAATGCTTCTGGTGTTGAGCAGCTTGCCCATTTTGCTTCTCCACGGCCGTTTAAATGCATTTGGAGAGGCCCTCTTATCTGGTTCAACTAAGTCTTCTTGCAGACTGGTTATTTGAAAAAGTTAGCAAATGGGAGTCATAAAATATGATCTTATATACTTTGATATTTTATCCATTTATCTATTTATTTGGTTTTTAATTTATTATCTATTTAATTTTCACAGATTGGGGAACCAATTTCTTTTTTTTCATAAATCACAGTCATAATGCATCTTTGTAATTTTAGAATTATGGTTTCTTTAGAATGAATTAGCGCTTAATGACAATTACACAGCAATATGGATGCGGAATTCTAATGAACTTTCTCCTCCATGCCAGTCTACTTCAGTTGTCTCGCTCATGTACAATCAACAGCATATTTTAGCGGTTTGAAAGTTCAAAAGCCTTTAAGTGAATTTTTATTAGTTTTTAGAGAAATAGCAACTCTTCCCTTTTGTACTCAAATTTTACCACTTATTTATTAAGCAGCTAATTAAAATATCTAATTGTAATAATAAGTAAGCCTGGCATAAATAAATTTAGGAAAAATATGAGTAGCACTTGCTAAGCATAGAACTTAACTAATTGGAGCAGAATTGTACCATGACGGACTCCCCTGGCGGTCCAGTGGTTAGGACTCCAAGCTTCCACTGCAGGGGGCATGGGTTTGATCCCTGGTTGGGGAACTAAGATCCCGCATGCCCCACAGTGCAGCCAAAAAAATGAAATAAATAAAATAAAATACATAAAAAAAAGAATTTCACCATGATAGTGGAGTATAACGACCAGCCACACGATTTCAGTGGGTTATGGCAGGGGTGTTTAACAGAATAAATAAAGAACGTTAATTAACTGTTGAGTTAGTTAAGTAAAGGTTGATTTCATAAGGTATTCCTCCCTAGATTTGTCAACCCTTGGGCATCTTTGCTGACAAAGATTTGAATCTCTAAGGTAGTTGCTTACTTCAAGAACATATAATATATATGAGGTATCTTGACCCTGTGTAATTCCCCCAAATAAAGTTTCTTTCACCTTTTAATAATTGGTAGATTTCATAACAAACCAAATTGTAGCTGAGAACTACTAATTATTATCAGACACTTGAAACTTAGCAGATACTCTGCTCAGTGTTTGTTTGTTTGTTTATTTATTTATTTCCTTCCTTCCTTGGGGCTGCATTGAGTTTTCGTTGCTGTGTGCGGGCTTTCTCTAGTTGCGGTGAGCGGGGGCTACTCTTCATCGGGGTGCGCGGGCTTCTCATTGCGGTGGCTTCTCTTGTTGCGGAGCACGGGCTCTAGGCACATGGGCTTCAGTAGTTGTGGCTCATGGGCTCAGCAGTTGTGGCTCGCAGGCTCTAGAGCACAGGCTCAGTAGTTGTGGCGCACGGGCTTAGTTGCTCCACGGCATGTGAGATCTTCCCAGACCAGGGCTAGAACCCATGTCTCCTGCATTGGCAGGCGGATTCTTAACCACTGTGCCACCAGGGAAGTCCCTGCTCAGTGTTTTTAATCAATTATTTTATTTAATCTTTTTAACAACTCTATGAATTTAATACTAGTATTATCAGCATTAGCAGATGAAGAAACTGAAGCTCAAAAATGTAAAGGTACTTATCAAGAGTCTCGCAGATAATAGGCAAGTGCTACAGATTAAAATTCACATTCCTATGACCATGAAGCCGAAGCTTTTTTTTTTTTGCGGTACGCGGGCCTCTCACTGTTGTGGCCTCTGCCGTTGCGGAGCACAGGCTCCGGACGCGCAGGCTCAGTGGCCATGGCTCACGGGCCCAGCCGCTCCGCGGCATGTGGTATCCTCCCGGACCGGGGCACAAACCCGTGTCCCCTGCATCGGCAGGTGGACTCAACCACTGCGCCACCAGGGAAGCCCGAAGCCGAAGCTTTTAACCATTATACCATTGTTTACTATTGTGCCATTTGTTTATTCAGTTTTTTAAAAATCTGCGTTTGGGGATCCTTTTAATGGATTTCTCAGCAATTAGGTTCTCAACCTTTTTTCTTTTTTTAATTTGGCCACACCACGGGGCTTGCGGGATTTTAGGTCCCCGACCAGGGATGAACCCGGGCCACGCAGTGAGTGTGCAGAGTCCTCACCACTGCACTGCCAGGGGAGCCTCTAGGTTTCTCAACCTCAGTTGCTTTGCTTAGTCTTTCTGTGAAGATATTAACCTTTAACTTCTGTGTCTAGTGTTAGTACTAATTTCTAAATTTAAATGATCAAAATTCACTCAGTTTTCATGGCAGTATTTTCACATCTTACTTATTTTTTAAGGATCCGAAGGTTCTTGAATTCCTGTTCTTTCTTTTTCCCCCTCTCCCTCCCATCCTTCCTTTCTTCATAAAAATGGTACACATGATGATGTTCATTAGTGTCCTAACTAGTCTCTCCTGCTTCCAGCCTATGTCCCAACAGTCTATCCAGAGCACAGTAGTCAGAGTAATTTTGCTAAAACAGAAGTCTGACCATATCACTGCTCTGCTCTGACCTTCCAGTGGCTTCCTGACTCAGCTAGTATGTAAATCAAAGTCTCTAAAAACACCTGCGGCCTTAAGGGATTGGCTCCGTGTCTGCACCTTCCTGACCTCACCTTTTGCTCCTCCGTCCAGCCACCATCCTCCTTGCTCCTGTTGCACACGTCTGGCACACTTCTGCTGCTGGGTTTCTGCATATGCTGATCCCCTTCCTGGAACCCACTTCTCCCACATGTCTACTCTCTCACTACATTCATTTTTGGTCCAAATGTTATCCTTTCATTGGGATCTTGGTTGCCCACCCTAAATAATATTATATACCCCAGCATCTTCTGTTCCCCTTTCCCACTCACTATACTTTTCTCCATAATACTCATCACCTTCTGATAGTGTGTTTTTTTACTCATTTGTGTTGCTTGTGATGTTTAGGTCTATCTGAGCAAAATGTCTCTTTGTTCCACAGCTGCATGCTCAGAGCCTAGACCAGTGCTCAGCATAGAGTAATGCTCTACGTTGTGTTGGATGAATGACTATAAGAATAAATTATGATTTTAATAAGCATATTTTATCAGATCATAATGTATGTGGGTAGGAACCTGAACATGTTTAAAAGCATTTGTGAAACTGTAGGCAGTTTAAAGATCAGATATTTAGACAACATTTATCATAAGATACAATAGTATTTTACTTTGACAGTTCAAAATTGTTATTTAATCATAGGAAAGATTTTAAAATGCTGATATTTTGTCACCTAGTGATAGTATAAAGGAAAATATGTCTGTATAGCATACATATAAATGACATATATTTTATATATATATATATATATATATATATATATATATATATATATATACACACACACACATATGCATACACACAGAGTCACTGCTCCATATTAGAATCTTAGGAAATATATTCTCGGGTTATATTCAGCAGAAAACATCACAGTATTCTGTCTTGTAGTAGCTTTATAATCTGCCAAACCAGCTTCACCTAGGTCTGTTACAATTAAGGGACAATGAACAGGTATAAATGGACTGTATCAAGGAGTTCTTCAATTTAAAAGCTTGACTAGGAGGGAATTACATCAACCTGTTCTTAAGGTCCTGAGAGTCTTAAAAGAGTTCAGGTTGACTGAATTACACAGGTGAAGGAAACATTTTCAAATCATGCTTGCTATATGAGTTTCCCTGGGAATTGCCTAGACCAAAAATAAATAACCAGCCTTACCTTAGCTCAGAACAATGTCGCATGCTTGCTAGGTTAGCAGACGTGGAAAAATTATACCCACTGTGGCTGTTTAGAAGAAATATTCTGGTTTTCTGTTCTGTATTTTTGCCATAATAACTCCTACTCATTTGGTGAGACAGATGTATCAAATGTAATTTTAAGATCAATATTAAAGGGGAGGCATTTTCACTCACAGAACAATCCAACTGTGTCCACATCTGTCTTAGTAATACAAGGGTTTGAATTAGAAAATCTGTATGTTTCTTTCCAATTCTATTGTGGTGTGATTCTAAGAAATCTCAAAACTCACAATTTGTCTAATATCTTAAGTTTTTTTGAGGCCCAGACCATGTCCTCTACCTGTAGCCACACTATAGCCCTGGTCATAATTTTCCGTGAACTTTAGTTGCTCTATAACGTGATCTTTAGAAAACTACTAAACTAATAGATCATATCAGCTATGTCACATTCCTAGTTTACTAACTATATTTGGTAACCTGACCAGAAAAACACCTTAAAAATCACTTCTCCAGGGCTTCCCTGGTGGCACAGTGGTTGAGAGTCCGCCTGCCGATGCAGGGGACGCGGGTTCGTGTCCCGGTCAGGGAAGATCCCACATGCTGCGGAGCGGCTGGGCCTGTGAGCCATGGCCGCTGAGCCTGCGCGTCCGGAGCTTGTGCTCCACAACGGGAGAGGCCACAACTGTAAGAGGCCCGCGTACTGCAAAAAAAAAAAAAAAAAATCATTTCTCCACAAAAGAAAAGTGCATTTGGTTGAAAACTCCACTTTTTGCATGTTCAATTCTGAGTTGCTTCTGGATAAGCAGACAAAATGTGTCTCATTTTTTTTCTTCCAGTTTTATTGAGATATAATTGACATACAGCACTGTATAAGTTTAAGGTGTACAGCATAATGATTTCACTTATACACATCATGAAATGAATATCACAAGTTTAGTGAATATCCAACACCTCATATAGGTAAAAATTAAAGACATAGAAAAAAATAAATTTTTGTGTGATAAAAACTCTTAGGATTTATTCTCTTAAAAATTTTCATATATAACATACTGTAGAGCTAATTATATTTACATGTTGTACATTACATCCCTAGTACTTATTTATCTTATAAGTGGAAGTTTGTACCTTTTGACAGCCTTCATCCAGTAGGCAGAAAAAACAACAATGTCTGTTTAATCGTGTAAGGAAGAGAGTCTACCTCACTCAAGTTTTCAGTAAGTGGTAACATAGAATAGGATTTTATTGAATTGAGCATGTTTCAATTAGTTTGTGTCAGCTTCTAAAGCTTTATGAACAATTATTGGAGAAAAAGTCTTGAAAATGTGTCAACAAATTTAGTGGGTTTTTTTGAAAGATGTTATAGATTTTTTAAAATGAGGCTTACTGCATCACTGGATCTGTTTCTGTTCTTGGATTTAGGCCCATGTAGGGCAGCCCTAAGTGCTCTTAGAGGGGAAATCAGATTGAGTGCTTTCTACACCGCTCTTTATTAGCCATGCTGAACCAGTTATTTTCCTGCCTACCATTCCCTACACCCATATCTGGCTCCTTACCAAGTAAATACATTAGGGACAAAGAATTTCAGGCAACTCTTAACTAGTCATCTTTTATAAATCTCAGTTATACGAAGTTGAGTCGGGGGTGGGGTGGAAAAATGAGTGTTTCTCTTTCTAAGCATCACCCTACAAAGCACAGCGCTTTAAAGTTTAGGTGCTTAGATGTTGCCCTTGGCATTCTCTAGCTTTCATACAGACCCCCTTTCTTTTCTTCCTCACCATCACCTTTTTCTCCTCAGTTCTTTCTTTGAAATCCCAGTTTTCCCCCATGCACCAGATGCATTATTCCATTTCTCAGCATTCATGGAATCAAAACTCCACCCTTAGATTGTGTAAGCTGTTGCTTCTTCTATCACTGATTATAAGACAAAATTATTCTACCTTTTCATTCTACGTTCTCCTTCTACCTGTAAGTGGTTTCTTTTCTGAGTGTGGAAGGGACGGGAGTGAACTTCTAGTACCTTCAGTCTCAACTTGGAATTCATTCAAATTTAATTTCCACTCATCACACCCTTCACGATACAGCTAAAGATTCACCTTGTCTAAAAAGCATTCTTCACTGATCCCTCTCAAATTACTTTAGATTTTATTAGCCCATCTCTGAATTATTTGTTCATATTTTTAATAGTTTACATACAAATTTTTTATTTCCCCATCCATAAGATTAAATCAAGGAAAGAGACTTTGTTCTCTCATTTAGAAATTTACATTTAGAATCATAGAGTATTAGACCTGCAATTCACCTTAGAGATCATCCAGTTCAATGGCCTCATTGTAATGATGAGTAAATGGAATTATTTTATAGCCTCCCGTTAACATATAACACAATGTACACAGTAAATATGCAACAAGCACTTGTTGAATAAATGAAGCTCAGCTGCTCATTTAACTGCTCTCATTACCTTTACATGGTTGGGGGCATTTATTCACTTCTATGTGAAACAGTGGTAAATGCTAAACAAATGGAATTTAAGTGAAGCAATCACAATAGGAGACAGATAACATTGAAGCAGGCGACTCTATTAAAGCTATAATCATGGCTGAGTGGTTGGGATTGGTGTGACATGCCGGTAATAAGATGACTCATAAAGAGGGAATTTCTAGTGGGGAGTGTATGTTGCAAGGAACCTTCCAATCCTCGGTACATTAGTAAAGACTGATTTAATTGAAAGAGCAAGATTTTAAAAGTTGAATGATAGTCCTGAAGCATCCAGGAAGATGAAGTATTCATTCATTGTCTTGTATGCTCTGTTGTTAATTGGTAAAGTGGAGGACCAATTCTCTAGAGAGCATGTATTATGAATTATATTTACATTCCTAATTAGTTCTATTCTTTCCTATAACATGATTCTTCCAGGACAGTTCTTTGTTGAATCTTTAACATGCATTTATGGTTGTTAGAGAAACCATCCTTATTTCAAGTTCTGTGTCTGATGTTGGAAGCATTTAATTTAAGTATCTAAGTTAAAAATGCAGTTAATTGGTCTCTGGCTTAAGAGAGAATATGCTTTAAGCCATGCTCAAGAGATGGGAATGATTGCCTAAATCTTTTTAATCATTTTCTTTCCGGGGAGAGGTAAACTTTACAGTTCAAAAAAGAGAAGAAAGGCAGAATCAAAGTAGAAGGCTGTTTCAGACAAAGGGCAATGAGTATATATAGTTAATATGTCTGCATTAGAGAATTAATGACTGAGTAAATACAAATATCTAAGAAATGAGATAGCCAGAACATTTGGGATGCAAAGTAAATGCTATACACTATAGAAATACAATTTTTTAAAAGTATAATACACATTCATGAAAAAATTCAAACACTGTGTAAAGGTGTTTAGAAGAAAGTAAAAGTCTCATTTCCCACATTTCATTTGAACTTCTTAGAAACATTTGTTATCAGTGTCTGTCGTTTCCTTTTCAAAACTTCCCAAAGATACCTCCATCTCTGTTTCCATATCTATCTACCGACCATCCTACTTACCTACCTTCCTACCTATCTATCCATCTTTTAATTTATCTATCGCTATAGAAATCAATCTATCTTTATGTTACTCTGTCTATGGGTACAAACAGTTTTAACATAAGTGAAATTATTACACATTTCTCTATGCAACTTTCCTTTTTGTTTTAAAAGTTAGCAATATACCTTGATAACTTTTCAAATTAGCAATCATATTTTATCTCCCATTTTTTTCATTGCAAAATATTCCATTATATGAGTATACAATTTTGAAAATTTAATCACTTCCTTATTTATAGACTTACAGATTACTTTGTCTGGGAAGAAGTTCTTTTCCTCCACCCTTCTAGGTTCTTCTGGCTGGTCTAAAAATTAAATTGACATGAACTAGATTAGCAGGAAAAAAATCCATTACCAGCTGTTCTCTGGGGCCCCTTAACTGTGCTTTAGGAAAGGAGAAACATCACTATTGTGAAATTAGAATATTTAAACTGGATTTTTGTTTTTGCTTGAAGGTGGTGTCATGGGCTACTTCTTTTGTACGGCTAGTGCTAAGTACAGTGACCAACTCTCTCTTTAAAAAGAAAAAAATCACACAAAAGTTTAATAACCTGTATACATGGGAGAGACCCAGGACAACTGAGTAACTTGCAAAAACGGCCAAAACCCTCACCTTAAATATGACCTTTAGCTAAAGACAAAAGAGGATGTTGGGGGTAGTGGTTTGGGACTTCAAGGGGGAGGAAGGCAGTTGACCTGAAGACAGAAAAGCGAATGTTTGGTGAATAAATGTTTTCTGGGCCAGGAAGAAACAATGGGACCCAGAGAGGAATTTTAACAAACAGACTTTGCTAGGTTCCTCCCCGTCTACACACCTGGTTCGTACTATAGTTACCTGTGATCGTAGTTCTCTTCCTGGGACAAATCCTCTAGCTACATTCTTTAGGCAACGAAGGGCTAGGTCACAGTTTCTTGCTGAGTCTTTTGGGCATTGACTGTTTTCAGCTCAAAACGATCCGCATGCCAAAGAGATATTTTGGAGTGACAAGTTTTGCTCCCCTGGAACTTCAAGGTTTCTTGCAATGAACCTCCCTGGGCATATAGCTGTGATAAATTCAAAGCATTTTAAAGGCTCCTAAGAGGAGAAGTGAGCCAAGTTTTCGAGAAGGTTATATAGTTAGAGGAGAAATGAGGAAAAATGGTTTTAACCAGGTGGAATATTGAATGCAATCAGTGTCAGAGCTGCACTAAGTAGTAATATATACATGTGAAAATTCTCATCCATTTAAACTATTTTTAGTTAAAGCCAAGAAAGTTAGAGAAATTTTCCATAGTTTAGAATCCACCTAACACTAATTATGTAACCCAATTCATCATTCTGAGTATTACTAGTTTTTATGTTTAAGTTCAAATGAAAGGCACTCCTATAGAATAGAAGTAGCATTTTTGTCTTGGCAACACTTTTCTTTTTTTAAAATCAGAGTCAGCAGTGAGTCTGTCCAGGAACTAAACTTTGTGCTAAATTTATTCTCTACTTAATTGTTTGTCAGAGCTTCTGAAACTACCAACGATTCTTTTCCTCAAGCTTTATAATTCCTGCAGACTTTAGGACAGAAAAATAATTCTAGGTTGGGAAAGCTAATTTATGATACCATCAAATCCATTTATAGTCCACTCCAGACCTGTAAGCTAGGATAAAGCTAATGATCTCTCTCACAAATGGTTAAACTGTTGTAATATTTGCAGAAAAACTTCATATTAAAATGTTTAACAGTGAATTTCATCTATTTTAGTTAAGTGAAAAATTATGAGGGTCAAAATGGGGAGACAGATAAAATCTTTTTTTTTTTTGATCTTTAAAGAAATTCTGAAAAATCTTTTAATCTTGTGAGGGTGATACCCTTGCAGTAGGCACTTGGTACTGAGGGGTCTCTCTGTGGTTATGGGGGTGTGTAACTGTACTTCTTTGCCCTGCCCAGATAAGGGAGGGGTTTGACAGGAATTAAGATGTGAAAAGAGGTCATTTGAACAGGAAATCATTCACACAAGTCTAGACAAGACCTTTATGAGCACTAGAAAAAGAGCTAAGGATTGGAAACAGCATCTCTTTACTATTTAGGATGGTGGCTGCATCTAGATCCGTGCTTCCCAATCTTCCATTTGTGCATGAATTTATGGACCTTACTAAAATGCAGATTCTAGACTTGCCTGGTGGCGCAGTGGTTAAGAATCTGCCTGCCAATGCAGGGGACACGGGTTCAAGCCCTGGTCCGGGAAGATCCTACACGCCATGGAGCAACTAAGCCCATGCGCCACAAGTACTGAGCCTGTGCTCTAGAGCCCACGAGCCACAACTACTGAGCCCACGTGGCACAACTACTGAGGCCCGCGTGCCTAGAGCCCGTGCTCTGCAACAAGAGAAACCACCTCAATGAGAAGCCTGTGCACCACAACAAAGAGTAGCCTCTGCTCACTGCAACTAGAGAAAGCCCGTGCGCAGCAACGAAGACCCAACGCAGCCAAAATTAAATAAATAAATAAATTTATAAGGAAGAAAGAAAGAAAAAAGAAAATGCAGATTCTGATTCAGTGGTTCTGAATTTCTCACAAACTCCCAGGTGGTGCCAAGGCTACCATCCTTTGAGTTGCAAGGCAGTCTAGGTATTAATGAGAAGATTAGTTGTGGAAATGGGAGGCAAAGCTGACTGAAAGTGGCAATTGATAGTGGGGGCAAGCAATTTCATTTCCTTGGAGGAGCTAGTGCTCATGCATAGCTTCAAAGGACTGCAAACACAGTTCTAGGAGTGTTGATAAAATATTTAGCAATTTCTGTTACTCTTGGAGTGTTAATTTCAGTAGCTGAAGAAAATGGGTTTTGGCACAGTGTCAGAAAACGAACTTTGGTTGGGCCTTGCCAACAAAAGAATGTTGCTGTCCATCCAGCCCTGCAAGGATTGAGTCATTAGCCACTGCCGTTGCTGAGCTGACCTTGAAAGGAGTTCAGGGTGGAGATCAGGAATGAGGCACTGTGCTCTGGCAGATCAGGACGTCAGATGGTTAGATATGACCAGGGGAAATTTTTATGAACCCGATTTCTCGCATCTTCCCATATTTAGAAAAGCACTAAAGTCATTAACTAAGACAGCTATTCCTCCTGACTGACAGCAGCCTTCTACCAAGATGTAGGTTTGATTGCACGTAGCCCTCCTCCAAAATCACATGTATACTGACCTCCCCCACCTCTTTGGAAGAGTTCCTCAGGGCTACCTGAGAGGCTGTCTCCCAGTCTATAGTCCTCAGTTAGACCCCCCAATAAAACTGAAACTCACAGCTCTCACGTTGTGTGCCTTTATTTCAGTCAACAGAATCTAGTTCTCAGAAAGCTATTTTGGTCTAGGGTTACAATTCCACTTCATTAGAGTCTGGAGGATGGATGGGAACTGAACTGAAAGGAACCAAGAAGAAAAGGGGCAAGAGAATTGGAAGGAAATGGCCCCAAAACATCTATAATCCACTGATCAATCATCAGAGAAATATTAGTAGCTCTTTGTGGGCAAAGATTAGTAACTTGCTAGAAACATGCATTCTCTATGTCTGCATACACAAATTAATTTCATTGAATTAAAGAGAATTCATTTGTTTAGCTATTCTTCTCAAGCTAAAGCCAAATTACTGATCTAATGCACTCTTTTTGGTAAAGCCATGTACTTTCAAGTTTAGATTGTTTCAAACAAGGAAGATGACGGAAATTGTATCATGTGGAGCTATAATTCCTCCATATTTTGTCGTATCTCTTACTAGTGTTATGGCTAAATATGTCATGCAAACTATGTCTAAATATTCATTAATTTGACCATTTAGATGTGAATCTTTAAACCACTTGCATAAATAAATACAACCTATATGTTGTAGTCATATTAGGGCAAATTTTAATTAGAAGAATGAAGATCATTAGAAACTATAGAAAATCTTTTAAGTTCTGAAGACAGGGGAAAATCAAACTTTGTAAAAATAATAGAAACATATTTCCTGAGTACTTGCAGTTTTAAATGTGAATAGAGAAAGACAATGTTAACATATAGGGAAAACAATGGAATAAAATATTTATATATAGTATTGATAGTCATATGAGCTGCAGTTTTTCCCTTTTTCTATTATTAATATCATTATTTTCAAGAAGCATAGCCAAAGCCTGGTATTTTATGATTGTTGAAAAAGCATATTTTTTTATTATCTAATACTCAAGGAGTTTCAAAATTGATTGCATTTGTTGAAGAGTACAAAAGTAACGTATTGATCTCAAAATGTCCTATTTTAAAACTTTCCCATTTTATATTTCTTTTTTATTCATGTGCATTTTATAATTAACTTTCATGTTTTGACCAAAGAATGGTGTGTCCTTCAGCCTAACCCCTGCTTTTGTTACACATGAATATATTTGGTGCTTTCCATATGGAATCACATTTTAAAATTAGATTTAATGCCTTAACTTTGTGTCAAAGCGTTGAGAGAGAAACACCAGGTAATTTGACTTCAAAGCCACTTCTCCTGCTTTCTCTAAATAAGTTTATTGTTCTCAGACTCTTCTGGCAACATAATCAAAATGGCTTACACCATTTTGAACCACATTTAGCTCCTTTGAGATGTTAAAATGCTGAAGCTTGGAAATGTACCAAAAGCATGTTTAATTTTCCCCCCATTTTCGAACTAGATAGGAAGCAGTCAATCAACAGCATTAATTGGGTTCTCACTGGGTGCTGTGAGCGGCAGGGTAGATGATATGCAGAAGTGTTGAAAAACCCTGGGCAGTGTATTGGGTTTAGAAAGGATTTGCCTCTCTTCAATTTTCTAATGCTCCTACAAAGGAAGGAGTAAAAATTCAGATGAGATGATAGAGAGGTGATAAACTGACCCAGAATCAACGGCTAATAACAAAATTTAAATAGGTAATCCTAAACCCTCAATGATGATAAGGTTGAACAGTAAAAACCATAAAAGTAAAAAATAAATAAATAAATAAAATTGGCTCTCTATATCTGGAAATCCAAGTCAAGGAAGAAATAAAGACATAGCAACTGTGAATTCATGCAAGTGTTTGATGAGTGTTTTGTCTATGTTATCTATATATCTATCTATGTTTCTATGTATGTATGTATCATCTATCTATTATCATTTTACTTTGATTCAAAATAAGAACTTACAAAATGTTAACTTCCTCCTGACCTGATAACTGTTTTGCGTTTATCCCAATATGGTAACAATAGAATCATAAAGGAAATATGCAAGTCTTCAGTGACTGAGGAGGGACAGAACAAGGTTACAAGCTGTGTCATCACCACACCCAAACGTTGGTATTTGTTTGAGTCATCACACTGCCTTGATAAAAAAGAATGTGTATTTTGTGTGTGTGTTATGCAAATGAAAACGTCCACTGTTGTATTTGATTCACTTTATTTTAGTCAGTTAAAAATCAATAAATAAACAATGCAATATTTCCTGATTTTAAAACCACATTAAAAAAAATGTTTATACTATTCCAAACCATACCAGGAAATGCACAAAGAAATAATACTCTATAAATATTCTACATGTCCTTTATAATTGGCTTATTGGCTTCTTTAATTTCATTAATCACATTATTGCAATATCAGCAAGCAAATGTTGTAATCCGTTATCTTCCGTCTTTCAAGTCTATGGCCATTTCTAACTTTGCCACCCCAGAGTAACATTCCAAATGTTATTACTAGTAGGTGATTAAAACAACAACAGCAAGTGGGGTTCACGGTAGTGGTGTCAACTACCAAATTGCTGTTCTGTCTTTTCAGATTAATATATAAAAAGTGGCATTGCTAATTATTTTTTTAAAAAATAAGCATGATATCTACATGTAAGCATGATATCTACATGATAAGCCAGAAACATCACTTTCTTTCTCTGAAGTGATAAGAACTCATTATAGGCAATGTCTACTGCTAAAACCCATGGACAAAAAACATTAAGGCAAAAGAAATACAGATAATTTCAAGTTCTGTTGTGTTGGTTTTGTAGGTTTGTCTTTATTTGCTTAAAACATACAAATACTTCAAATCTTTGAGGAATCAGTCTCCACATTTTGTTTTTATTTTTTACTCTTGAATTTGTACTGTGGTATCTGTGAAAGAAACAAAATATAACTTAAATATATCTTTTTAATTTAATATCTGACTTGAGGAATTCTACTTCTGGGATCACATTACAGTATTCATCTCCTTTCTCCTTCTCTCTCTGTTCTTGTTTTTCTTTTTTTTAATGAGTATATATTGAAAGAGATTTGCTTTTCCCTGTTCAGAGACGAGCAAGGATTAAAATGAAAAGTCATAATGAAATTCTGCTTTATTTTTTTTACCTGTTTTGTCAAGGAACAAGAGAAGAAGACCCTCAAGTAGATCAGTATTTTTTTCCTTTTAAATATGATGAACAAAACCATTTTGATTTATTATTTTCCTTCAAAGGACAGGTGACATTTCCTGCAACATTAACTTTAGTTCATAATCCCCTTTTGGCAAGTCAAAGAGAATTACAATAGGAAAGATTTTCACAGTCAGACGCTCAACTAGAATAAAATGCTGTAGAGCACTTCACTTCAGCCAAACCAGCAAAATCCTCCCATTGCCAATTTTATTTTATATTTTGAAGTTGGCCTCTCAGAACAGATTTGATTCACACCATTTAAAAATAAATCTGGCTCTGCAAAGCAGAAAATTCAGGCTGTGTTGTCATAGTATCAGTATTTCCATTTTTATGCCTGGAGACAACCTAGACTTCTAAAAAGAGCTACGGTTCCTAATTCTATGGTAAAAGTAAAAACTAATTTTATTGTAAGTGTTCACATGATTTTTATATTTACTAAAGAAAAAAGTACCTCGTTTATACAAGGCACATTAAACAATTTTTATGAGTGATTTACTTACATGAAAAAAATATATATTTGTGTTAAGAGGTGATACCCTATGGCAACAATTGATTTTGAGATATATAGCTTAAATTAGAATTTGAATTCAATATCAATATTCCATTTTGTTTTCACTTTATCGTAACGATTTCATCATTACCTGCTTAAAAATCAGCTAAAGAATCAGTGGTGTTTGCCTGGTATTCGTGTGGTAGCTCGCCTCTGAAGATGACTTGACAATTCTGTCCATGCTCCCTGTACACACAATTGCTGTGAGCATCAAGCGGTAGAACTTTTGCTCCCTCCCTTGAATTCTGTGATGGCTTTGACTAAGAGGATGCAGAGGATGTGATGTTATGGGATTTCTGAGCCCAGACTTCAGAGTGTGATAACTTCCACTTCCTCCATCTTTGAGCCTTGAGCCACTATGTATGAAATCCAGACTACATTGTGTGTATGTATGAGTGCATGTGTTTGTGTGTGTGAACGAGAGAGTGATAAAGAGAGAGACAGAGACAGAGAGTGTGTGGAGAGGACCTGGAGGACAAGACATCACAAAAAATGCAAAACCAGAAGTGTCACAGACAAGAGGAGTCTAAGGACACATGACAACTGAATGCAACAAGGTATCCTGATGAGATCCTGGAACAAAACAAAGGACATTAGGTATAGATTAAGGAAATCTGAAAAAAAAAAAAAAAAACTCTGGACTTCAGTTAATAATTATGCATCATGACTGGTTCGTTAATTGTAACAAATGTACCATAGCAAAGCAAGACGTTAGTTATCGGGGAAACTGGGTGTGGGCTGTGTGGAAACTCTATACTATCTTCTCAAGTTTTCTATAAATATAAAACTTCGAAAAAATAAACTCAACTAAAAGAAAAAGTGTAGGAACTGGGAGAGGCATTAGGGAGGTAGACATGAAGCCACAGCTCCTCCGCAACCGCAGAGAAACTGCAAGTGAGGCATCAGCAGAAGCACCCCGCAGTGCTCCAGCCGATCCACAGAACCAAGAGGCAACCAAACAGCTGTTTAAGCCTCTGTGTGTTGGGATTATGTATTATGCTTCAATAGGTAAAATAACCAACATGCTACTTTAATTTGATTATGTCAATGATGTATGCCTGTTTTATTATATGTAACTTCAGAAAAGGAATCACTAAGAATTTCAGTCCATCAGGAGGCATGGAGATGTCCTGAGAAGGGGCTGCTTTCTGGGAGAGCTGATGGCTTAGTTTGAAGTGTGAACACACAGGTTCTGGGGTCAGAAACCAGGTTCGTTTGTTCCATTTACCTCCAACTAGTAGAGTGTACTAGGAGTTACTCTTCCTCGTTAACTAAGAGATTTTTCTCCCCTATTAAATGTGTTACTATGCTTATATCATAGCGTAATAATTGAAAGAGATAATACACTTAGGTTCTTGACACAATTCCAGGCACATTTCTTGTGCATTAAATGTTAGATGTACTCAGCAGGCCACACTATCATGTTGTGTCTCCTCACTCATCCTTGAGGCTGCACGAGAGGCCCCTCTTCACCATTGCTTAGTTGCAGATCTAGGTCTAGTTCTGTTATAACCACGTCTGAGCAAATATTAAGCTCTCAGTTATTGAGTAATTAGTGTATGTCAAATATTTTACATACATTATCTCATTTAATTTTCAAGGCTACTATCTAAGATGGATATTATTACTTTCTGTTATCCAATGAGAAACTCATGCTTCAAACCATTTACATTACCTACCCAAGCTCAAATAGGTTGAAAGTGGTAGAGCTGGAATCTAAGTCCAGGATATTAGATTTCAAAGCTCATGCACTCAAACATTTTTATTTATTCTATTTGCATAATTTAGTATTTTTTTGTTCTTATTAATTCAATACTGCTCTAAAATGTGCTATTTTTAAGTTTGGAATTATTTTACTTATATGAAACCAGCTAGATATTCACCAGTTTGATCGAGGTCAGAATTTTTTTTTAGTTGCTTTGCTGTGAAACCCTATCAGAAAGGAAGAGATGTAAATACACACACACACACACACACACACACACACACACACACACACACACA